>NC_084617.1:59891142-60216142 GCF_033978795.1 Nerophis ophidion | reverse complement strand
TACTTGGGGAAAATGCATTTATTGCGATCATGTCCGGAACCAATTTACAGCAATAAACAAAGAACTGTGTTGTTATGTCATCTCATCTATTGTATTATTGATAAAGAATGATACTAATATATCTGAGTAATGAGTTATTATACATTTTCTTCCTACTTCTTCTTCCTTCTAATATTACTATTGTTTTTTTTTCAGATGACAACATTGTATTAGAGATGGACATTTGTTTGAATTGTTTAGATGGACAGTATTTTTGGTTTGTTAGGTTTCAAATAGAATAAAACAATGGAATGTATGATGTTAAAAAATGAAGGTAGTAACAACATAACATTACAAAATCAAACTTTCCTGATCTTTCCCAGCAAAAATAATTCACATCGTGCTTCTGCTGCCTCTCCGAAAGCAGCCGCTAGATGGCACTGTGTCTGTTTGGTACACTCGCTCCTATAGTTCCCCGTATGAACGTTAAAAGACTAGTTTGACAGCAAATTGTCTGGAAGCTCACATATTCCAGACTGCTGGAAAAAAATAATCTTAATGGTTTTATTATTTCTGCAAAAAAATAAAAGTAACATACATAAGGATTAATAAAAAAGCATATCTAGGAGTTGCATGTGTTTCATGGCCTGCAACAAACCTGGTGGTGTTTACAATAATATAAATCCAATCCAATCCACTTTGTTTGTATAGCACATTTAAACAACACAATGTTTCCAAAGTGCTGCACAACAATATTAAAAATAACATTCAAATACTATCCTGAGCTCCACCAATGACTGAATAAAAACAAAAAATAAAAATAAATACATATAAAAACATATGACTAAAAACGATTTTAAGGGTGAAACCAATTAAAACAGTAAATAGATATCACCATTTTAAAACACAGAGGACCACACAACTCACGTAGCCAGAGAATAAAAATGACTATACTTGCAAAAATGTAATGTCAAATACTACTCAATTATTAAAAAATAACACCAAAACACAGAATAATATTAAGTTTGTAATATTCTAAAAATTTACTTTTGCTAAACATGAAAAATAAAGTACTTGTGCATCAATTTTAGAAATAGCCAATTCTTAACGTTTTATGTTGCAAAAATTATAATCTCACTGGAATGCATTTTAGAACAAAACATTACTCCTAAAATCAATTATAAGACCAAAACACAGAATAATATTAAGTTTGTAATATTATATGAATGTACTTCTGCTAAACATGGAAAATAAAGTACTTGCGCATCAATTTTAGTAACACCCAATTCTTAACCTTTTATGTTGCAAAAACGATAATCTCACTGGAATGCATTTCAGAACAAAACATTACTCTTAAAATCAATTATAACTGATTAACTGATTGTGAGTTAAAAGTTTAATCATTTGTATTAATAGTGGTCGTTTTATTTAATACATAAATATGTATTTTGCTGTTTTTGCCTCTTTAGTCGGCTTACTTTTTTTTGTAAATATCTTTAATTTTGGTTTAAAAAAAATAGCGGAAAGTCACTGCAAAGAACGTAAAAGTTTACATTTTTAAAACGTCACTCATTTGAAAGACCACCTTAAAAAAAAAAAAGTCTACGTCCCGCCCCCATGCTGTCTTCCGGCCCGTTGATTGGCTGACGTCTCATGCGCGGAAGGGCTGCTCAAAATGCAAAACTTGTTGCTGGCTGCCGCGGACGCGTTGATCCTCGCGCACGCGCACGCACACACACGGCCGCGTGCTCACGCGCACGCAGCCCCCCCCCCCCCCCCCCAAAAAAAAAAGAAAGAACCGAGCGCGCCGAGGGTGTGTGTGTGCGTGTGTATGTGTGTGTGTGTGTGTGTGTGTGAGTGTGTGTGTTCAAGTCAATGTACTCGCCCCGCACACACACTTCGGCACACAAGTCAGTCACCAGACGGCCGCGCGTGTTTCGGAGAGCTGAAGGAGCCAAAAGCCGCGCTTGCTTCGGAGCACAACGACGGACGTGAAAGATGCTGTCAAGCCGCTCCGTGCTGGTGGAGCGCGGGTAGTGCGCGCCGCCCGCCCAGCTCCGGGACCAGCACCGGACCCGAACCCGGACCCGGACCCGGACCCGGGATCAGCTCGTGTATTGAGAGGAGAACAGTTGATGGTGGATTTACGACTTTTCCCCCTTCCTGCTGTTCGTTTATTGACATTTTAATGGACATCACTTTTTTTTTTTTTTTTTTTAAATCCTCCTCTTGAAAGGTAGTTTTTTTTTTAATAATGCAACTTGGACCTTTTTCCCCCTCCAACGCCGTTATGGGACTTTATGGGCTGCTTTGACATCAGACTGCATTCTTAAATGATAAGATGGAAATGATTATATTTTAAGTTAAATAGTTTTACTTCTCTGCATTGCCATGTTCACACCGAAGCAGGGATATTACTTGTCAGCTGGCAAGGTAAATCATTTCCTTGATTAAAAGCAATATTCTGCATGTAAAATTATTTAAAAAAAAAACATGTTTGTTGAGTTTTCCAAGCTATTTAAATTGTAGTTTGCATTTTTTTTTTTTGTTACTTTTACGGATAGACTGCTAAACAGTCCTTCCGATGTCTGGCAAAGTTGCCATTATGTGGGATTAATCGGAGACTAGGATGTTTGGTTCTCAGATTAATAGTAGAACCCCTGGCCAGCCAGAGAGAAACAAAAACCAACCCAGACTGAACATGGGCTCTCATTATAAAAGTACTCCTTTTCATGCTGGGGGTCCTCCGGGGGCTGTGGAGCCCGGCATGGGCCCTATGAGTGACCCCCAAATGCTCGGACTGAACATGAACATGAACGGAGAGCAGTACGGAGGGTTTCACTCGCGGGGTCACTCGGACATGCATGCAAGCGGCGGACTTCAGCAACAGCAACAAGGAGCCATGCATGGATTTTTTAACAACCAGCAACCTCATCAAGGACATCCTCACGGCCATCAACCTCACCCCCACCAACATCATCCCCACTTCAGTGGGAGTTTTGGAGGGCCAGAGCCAGGGTCATCATGCCTGCATGGTGCCAGGCTAATGGGCTACAATAACAATGCCATGGGACCACAGCAGGGCTTTGGAGAGGGATTTGATCCTCTCGCTGAGGGACAGGCAGGGGACGGCTTTCCGCAACAGCAGCAGCAGCGACCTGCTAACATGCCTGACTTCCAACATCACGGGCCTCCCAGTGGCAGCCATGCTGTCCCTGCCCCCTGCCTACCCCTGGACCAGTCACCGAACCGGGCAGCTTCTTTCCATGGCCTGCCGTCATCCTCCTCGTCCTCCTCTGATTCTCACAGCCTGGAGAACAGACGGCTGCCCAACCAAGGCGCTGTGGAGGGACTAGAATATAACTTCCCTGGTGAGCCCCCTTCCGGACATTTTGACGTACCTGTATTTTCACCATCTGAGTCAGAGTCTCAGCTACCCCATTTTGGTCCAGGAAGAGCAGTTCCCAGCGGGAATTTTCCAGGAAACCCTGGCATGCCTCGGACACCGGGCATGCAGGGCATCTCCAAAGGACACCAACAGCCGCCTCCACAGCAGCCTCAACACGGAATGTTTTTCGAGCGTTTTGGAAATGGCCGGAAGGTGCCCGTGGGAATGGACCCGGGGGTCAGTGCCAGACATCCTCTCATGCAACAGCAACAACAGGCTGGCTTGATAGCCAGACAAAACTCATGCCCTCCTGGCCTCCCCAGACCCCCTCAGGCTGAGTCTGGCTCCACAAACCCGAACATTCTGGATGGAGGGGTCATGATGAGTGGCCAACACAATCAGTTTGAATATCCCATTCACAGACTAGAAAATAGGGGTCTGCATCCCTATGGGGACCCCATGTTTAATATGCAACAGCCAGCTCCTCTTCCCTCCCAACAGCCCCCGAATCAGAGGCTACAACACTTTGACGCCCCTTATATGAACATGGCAAAAAGGCCTCGATTTGACTTTCCCAATGCGCATAGTGCTGAAGGCTGGTGTGGTGGCATCGAGAACCATCTCTCCCCCTCTTCCTACCCAGGACTGCCTGGGGAGTTCACCCCACCTGTGAATGAAGGTTTCCCACCAGGCCCACTGCAGCACACAGGACCTGAGCAACAATCTTTACAGCAGCGACAGAATGCAGCCATGATGATAAAACAGATGGCCTCTCGCAACCAACAGCAGAGAATGAGGCAGCCCAGTCTGCAGCAGCTTGGTCACCATGGCGATGTGCCTCCTGGCCCAATGGGTCACGGCGGCCCAGTAGGGGGCATGCCTCAGCCCAACTTTGACAGGGAGAATGGAGGCAGGATGGCCAATGTTGATGGACAAAATCCACACGTGAACCAGGAAAACTCCTGGTTTCAAGGGTCCCACCCTCCTGGGGAGATGATGTCAAGGCGTATGGGTGGAGCAGGCAGTGACTCAGGGCCCCATGACATGGGTCTACAGCAGAACGGGCCTGGGATGATGTTTAGGCCAGGTATGGGCATGCAGGACGGGCATGTGCAGGCCCTCCATTCTCCAGGCATGCACTCGCAATTCAGCGGCAATATGGGTAACCTCTCACAAATGCAGTCTCCGGGAGCAGGAGGAGGTGCAGGACACCCGAACGCACCAGCAGAGAGACGACCAGCAGACTTCCCCGCACCTCCGATGGGAGCGCAGCCACCGTTTCCTTACGGAGGGGCGAACCGTCAAGGGCCACCTCACAATGTATCCCAGGGGGTGAACACCTCACCAGGGAGCTTCCCTCCCCCATCTGAGTTCCCCCCAGGCCAGCGGTCGTCTGTTAGCAAACTCGGTGCTCTGTCACTTGGGAATTTTAGCAAAACCAGTGCTAAAGACAGTGTTTTTGGCCAGAGCTGCCTGGCGGCCCTATCTACGGCCTGCCAGAACATGATCGCAAGCCTAGGGGCTCCCAACCTCAACGTAACATTCAACAAGAAAAACCAAAACGAGGGCAAGCGAAAACTGAGTCAGACAGAGCAGGACATTAATAGCAGCACATCTAACGGGACTGGCAGTGCTGGGCCTGAGTATTTTCAGAGCAGCACTTCTCAGAACAACCAGCTGCCTGGCACTGGGAATAGCAATTCTAAGCCTGCAAGTCAAAACCAGACGGTGCAGGGGGAAGCCAGTGCCCTCTCCCCAAATTACAACATGGACGCTACCCCGTGCAATGAGGGGAAGGCAACAACAGGGAGTGGGAGAGGGAGAGGGAGGAGAAAAAGAGACAGTGGACATGTGAGCCCTGGAATTTTTTTTTCCTCTGAAAACGGCAACCCTGTTGTGAGTCCAGGCCAGCAGACCCCTTCAGCTGGTGTTGGGGAGAGGGGTGGGGGCACACCCCATGAGAAACACCTGTCCCCCTCTTGGGGGAAAGGAGGTGACCTAATGTTGGGGGACCAGACTGACCTGATGTCTTCTCTGGACAGTGGCATTCAAAGTGTTGCCAAGTCTGACAGCAGCTCGCCACGAGTGGACTTTCCTGATGATGTCAATGCCCACTTTGGCAACGAGGACGAGGTGTCCTCCAGCTCGGATGCGGGAGGCTCCTCAGCCAATAAGCCCAACCGTAGCCCCATGATCAATGGCTCACCCAAAATGCAAATAAACGGACAGAAACCCTTAAGCATGGGCATTAACAATCATACTACCTCGACGCCGGACAGCTACGGACTAAGCGCCGGAGCGGGAGCCGGCAGCAGTGGGGTGAGCCACCCAGGTACACCCGGGGGGGAGCAGGTACGCACCCCATCCAGCACCTCCGGTCAGGATGAAATCCACCCGTTGGAGATTCTACAGGCCCAGATCCAGCTGCAGAGGCAGCAGTTCAGCATCTCCGAGGACCAGCCTCTGGCCATGAAAAACGGCAAAAAGAATGGCGACTGCGCCTCGCAGAACGGAGACAACGAGCTGGCAAGCTGCAGCCCCGATGCTGGGAAGGGCTCAATGGGCACTATTGACCTTGACGCGCTCATGGCAGAGCAGCACGCCACCTGGTTCGTGCCCGCCGACAAGGCCATGATGGACGGGTCGGAGGACGACAAGGCCATGGGACCTTGGGAGAAAAACAAGAGCCAAAACAACAATAAAGAAGGTAAGCGACATTTTGTTTCCTTCTACTTTTTTTTTTTTTTGTCTTTACTTGCAGCACTGAGTTGTTTTTATGATATTATGCAAAAAATAAGATGACATTTTTTTTTTAAAAGTCACCCAATATTTTAGTGAACCTCTCACACAATACATTATTTCTGTCCTGTATAAAAAAGTCCCTTTTAAAAACATTTTTTTTTTTTTACCCAGCATTGACTTGAAACTTTCCCTTCCTACAGTGTATTTTTTAATTTTTTTTTTATAGATTTCCTCATTGTAGTGGCACTTGAAAAGAACACCTCGAGAAAAGTAAACATTTCCCGTGGTTCGTTATCTGGCTTTTCAGGGTGAACAACTGCACTGAGAGGATTAATAGCTTTTAGAGGATGTGCGTCTACACAGCAGGGTTTCCCTCGGCCTTGTTACGTGTTTGTTTATGTTCTTACCATGGGATAATGCAGAGCTGCTGCAATGGAATTGGCTTGACGTGACGTGGATTTTAAGAAATAAAACATGTAAATATAATAACAAGTCTAATAAAGTGGGTTTTTGGGGGGGGGGTTAAAAAATCTGATTAGAGGTAATATAATTTATTTAATGACATATGTTGTATAAAATAGTATTAGTGAATGCATTGAAAATATTGAAAACATTTATGAAAATTCACAAGTTGGCAAATTGTATTATTACAATACTTACTCTATTTGCTAATATACAGCACTATAAACTACTGTAATTATTTAGCAATCTTTCAGGTGCTTTTAAAAAAAAAAAATCAATTATCAACTTAAGTTTGAAAACGTTTATATTGCATATTTACTGAAATTGCCTAAAAGTTGACGTGCATGAAAATTAAAACACATTTTTAATTAAATTGTGCTTTTGTTTCCTCAACTGTCGCGTAAAAATCTGAAAAAGTCTCTGACCCGCCGTCAGCGCGAAGCTCTGGCAGCTGGTGCGGAACATAAATATGCAATAACCATATAGTAATAATGTGAATATATGTAATTGTATGAGCCACTAGCTGCCGTGTTTGCAGCGCCTCTTTGTTCTGTTCACTGCAGGCTTCTAAGAGAGGCGGGTGAGGGTGGGGGCGGAGGTAGGGGGGGCTGTGTCTGGATTGGTGATGTATATTATAATATATACAGAATATATGGTGTTTATGAAGCATGGGTGGTGCTGTTAACAATAAGGCAATAACTTGTTACCAGAGGCCTGATATCGCTTTAAATCAATAGGAAACTCAAACAAACCAGGATCATCATAGACGCCATTTTTGCTTTTTGTTTGGCTTGGAAGTCCACCACTCAATTTAATGAATCGCGACTGTAGCCTTTTAATTCCTCTGATTTATTGATGCTCTTTTAAGAGGTGAGCAATCCCTGCTAATTTATGCTGACATTAGTGAAAACAACATAGCTGCAGGAGTGTGTCCGCAGGAGATATGATGCAAGGTATTTGTTGTTATTAGATGGAGATTTGATTAGATCTGACCCAGGAAGGCTCGTCAGTCATGCATCCTGTTGCATGCACACTTCCAGAATAGTCTGCTTTTTCCCCTCCTGCCGCCGCCTTCCCTGCACGGACGCGAGGCCCGCAAAGCTCTGGAGCGATCGATAGCTAGTTAGCACAAATCACGGCTCCTGACAGTTTTTCATTTGAGTGCTTCAGACAGCAAAGATGAAAAAAAAAATAAATAAATAAATGGTGACGGTGTATTTGGGGAGGGGGGCGGAGGGGTTGGAGATTGAATCTGATGCCCGGGTTGCACAGGAGGGAGCAAAATAACATCATAATTTCAGATAAGTCATCGCCCTCAGCGCGAGTGCCATGAAAGACAACATCCCACAGGCTTTTTTTTTTTTTCTCGCGACGAAAACTATCCACCTCAACCAGTCGGTCCAGTTTGAAGTCACACTTCTGCTCGGTAAAACAGTCAGAGAATTGATTTTAGGAAAAAAAAAAAAAAAAAAGAAGACGATCAGAAGCTGTCTGAGGAAGTAATTATTTTAAGTAGGTTTTAAGCAAGTAGTTATTTTACAGAATTAATATGTTTTGATTTTAGTGAAATGATGTCTTATTTTATGCATTTTTAGCATGAATTAATTATGTATATTTCCAAGATGTGCATTTTAGGGGCCGGTGTCCTCACATTGTAATTGTTAATTATTTATATATTGAATTGTCTTGTCCAAGGTCCGGATTAGGTTTGCACAATGCTCATATATTTGGGTCTCCTTTTATAAAAGTGGAAGTCATGGGATTAAGAATTTTAACTGGTTATTTAGCCATCTGGGGATTTTTTTTTAAATTATCCTTAAAGCCAAACTGGACACAAAAGTCCATCCTTTTTATTTAAATATAACTTTTTAAAACTTTTTTGGTCCTGCTGAACAAAAATACCAAACATTTATTTTCACCCTTTTGAAGGCATTTCATAACAGGTCAAATTAGTAAAATAACACAATGTTATGATGTTTAAAAAAAAAAAAAAAAAATGATATGTTTGGTATTTTTATTCAGGGCTGAAGCTGATTAAAAGATTCAAGCAAAGAAAGTAAAAAAAAAAAAGGGGGGAATTTTATGTCGTGTTTGGCTTTGGGTTTTTTGTTAAATAACTGCGGGTGTATTGTACACCTGTGAAAAAATTGGAAATTAAAGTCATTTTTTTCTTTCACGTGCACAAATATGTATAGTATGAATACTGAAAGGACAAAACAAGTAAACCTTTGTCCTTTAAAGGTTAAAACTGCTTGATCCAAAGTTGTTTTCCGGGCTATAACAGGAAGAGCAACACGTATGATTCACCATTAAATGATGCACAAGCTTAAAAGTTAACGTGCATTTTTTTTTTCATATGTGCACTGTAAACCTGTTCATTTTAAATACAATTACTCTAATTGTTACTGTGAACTATCTTTCCGGCAAATTACTGTGAATTACAACAAAGTTACAACTGTATGCTGCAACTTCACAATTTTTACTGGATGGTTAATTACTGTTTTAATTTACATTCCCTTGTGATTATACAGAGGAATATTTTTTACACGGTTTTACTGTGAAATAACAGTTAATTACTATGAAACAAAAGGATATCGTCATTTTTAAAGTGAATTGTTGTAATGTTACAGTACTTGTTGATGACAGTATTTTATTGTGAAAAATACTTTGAAATCCTGGTCCATGTTTCACTTTTTCCCCTGGTCCTTGCATTTAGAGGTTAGTACGCTTTTGGAGCTTCATTTCATTTTTGCCTCCGCTCTTTGGGTGACAGCTTGTATATTTAAGTTTGAAATTGCTGTCGAAACTTCCCGCCGTACGCTTAAAGTTCACCCTAAGCTCGTCTTCCTCCTGTGATGTCGGTTAATGTTCTCCTCCGTTTTGGTAACTTCTGCGCGGCCTTGATAACGAGGCACCAGAAGTGGGACGTAGGAAGTGAACGAGTTATTTTTGTTTTCCCCTTATCAACTCGTTTCATGCACTTTTAAAAAAAGAACGAAAAAAAAAACAAAAAAAAACTTCACAGTTGACCTTACGGAACACTTTCTCTCTTCCCGCCGAGTCTTTAAAGAGCCGTGATTATGATCAAATCTGTCGCTCTGACTTTGACAGGTTTGAAAAGAGAGAACTAGCGTGTTACAATACCTGCTAGAAAGCGCTTTAATCTGCACACACACGTGCACACACACACACACACACACACAAGTTGTATTGATATTTCAGCATTGAGGACAGTCCACTGAGACTACCTGTTTTTTGACGTTTCTGCACGACAACAACCGCGCAAACTGGGCCAGTCATTTCTATTTCCTGTTTCAAAACATTAAGAAAATAAAAGTGATTGGCACTTGCTTGCATGTGAAAAAAAACAACAACAAAAAAACCCCAAACAGCTCGATCAGTGCGATATGCTTTACCTGTCATTACGCAGTCCTTCACTTTTTCCAACAACACACTTTCCCAAAGTCTTACACACACACACACACACTTCTCACACCTGCAAGAGTGACAATCATCATGATAATCGGGGCAATTAGCTTTGCTGGTATTGTTTCCAAAAGACATAATTCATCTGCAGGCAGCTCCTGCTCTTTAACCTGCTTATTGACAGGTTCATTAGGCCTACAAAAGAAGTGCTGGTGCGTCTCTGCAGGGAATTTCTGCAGTTGGTTTGCGTGCGAGCTACTGTGGGGACTCTTGGCAACCAAACGGCAAACAATTGTTGTTTGCAAAGAATTTGAAATTGTGACATTCATTGTCTTTACGGGCAGTGCCTTGTACTTTTGGCTTATATGCGTGTGTGTGTGTGTGTGTGTGTTGTGCATGCACGTGAGTATGGCTTTGTCGACGCCGCAACTTGATAGTGTAGATGTGTCAGCTGCAGACATAAAGTTTGATTTATTTAGTCTTGGTGTCACACTCACTACCCGCCGCCTCTTTCCTTAGGTGAGTGGCTGAGTGGAACTCATCTTTTGAAAGTGTTTGGGAAAAAAATGTTTTGGTTTGAGGGTGGAAAGGGGGGGGAGGGCACACATGCTATATGGTCGTCCCTTGCTATTTTACTTTTTTTTTTTAAAGCATATTCTTGGCCTAACTTAGGCATAGCAATGGATAAATGAATTAAACATATCAATATTACACACTATGGCCAACACTAAATTGGCCATAGTGTGTGAATGTGAGTGTGAATGTTGTCTGTCTATCTGTGTTGGCCCTGCGATGACTTTGCGACTTGTCCAGGGTGTACCCCGCCTTCCGCCCGATTGTAGCTGAGATAGGCGCCAGCGCCCCCCGCGACCCCGAAAGGGAATAAGCGGTAGAAAATGGATGAATATTACAGGAGTATTGGCCACTAGATGAGACCAAACCTGTCACTGATCAGTATCTTGGCTTCTGGTTGGCTCAGCCTCAGGCAGAATTATTATACGAGACTTAGTGTAAAGGTGACTATTAGTTCATGTCTAGATGCCTCTCATAATGTAAAATAAACATTTTTAGAAGGTCGTAATATATATACATATATATATTGAGCAATGTATAACGGATAAACCGCATAAACCTCGACTATATATATATATGTATATATATATATATATATATATATATATGTATATATATTGTATAAATACATACATATATATGTATATATTAAATACGTATATATATATGTATATATATATATATATATATATATATATATATATATATATATATATATATATATATATATATATGTTAGGTCTGTGATAAGAAAGGGCATTGAAGCTTAGGGAAGGCTATGCGGAATTAAACTGTAACTGAACCAGCAGCAAAGTAAACATAAACAGAATGCTGGACGACAGCAAAGACTTACTGTGGAGCAAAGACAATTTACATCCGAACATGACATGACAATCAACAATGTCCCCAAAAATAAAAAATAAAAACAAGTGAAATATTATTGGTTGCTAAAACAAAGTAGATGCGGGAAATATTGCTCAAAGTAAGACATGAAACTGCTACAGGAAAATACCAACAAAAAAGAAAAAGCCACCAAAATAGGAAGTAAAAGACTACACACAGGAAAACAGCAAACAAGTCCAAATAAGTCAAGGTGTGATGTGACAGGTGGTGACAGTACACCATGCATGCTTGCTTATGCTTTAAAGTCACGTCCAACAATTGCGACAACAACTTTTTATTGTCAACTGAGTTTTGTTTTTTTAATTATTTCTGCTGGTGGGGTGCCTCAGCATTTTTTAATGCGAAAAATGTGCCTTGGCTGAAAAAAACTGACCTACAACATGAGCATAAAAACATGCGGCGATAGGTCAAAAAAAGTATATAATGTTTCAGTAAAAATAATTAAAAAAAAAAAGCCCAGTAGAACTGGTTTGTCAATCCTTTAAAATGGACTTTGGAATGGAATAAAATAGGGCCATAGATTATTTTAGTAATTAAGTAATCTATTGATTAGTTTGTTTGATTAATCGAGTCCTCGGACAAAACACACTTTACAGCCTCAAAGCGTACTTTTGGGAAAATAGTTTGTATAAATATTTTTCTTATTGCCATAACCTTATTTAATTTTCGAACAAACGCATAACCTCAACAATAAAATTGCACTTTTAACATGTGTGCATTATTCTTTTTTTTTTTTTGGAAACTCCACTCTTAGATTAGGTCCCCACACACCACCGCTCTAAAATGCGTTTTTTTTGCATCATACTGTTTCAGGCGCTCCATGTAGTCTGGATTTCATACATTTTTAATTGTTTTATTCATTGAACAATTAATCAAAGCAAAACAGATAAATAGAAGCTTTTTTTTAAAATCAAATTTATCGATTAATTGTTTTAGCCCTAATGTTGGTGACTCCGTCCGTCTCTGTTCTTTTTTTTTTTACATTTTGTTGAGTACAAGAGCAAAATAATCCATCATGGAGCCAAAGAAAGTTTTGAATGACAACACTTTGATAAAGAAGGTGAGAAACACTATTGAATTTTGGATCTCCCTCCCGACCATATTTGCAACAAGAGTGCTTCATAAAGTAAGAGTGATGTTAAATGTTAGTTTATACATTTAATTTGTCATCAAATGTATTTTGCATCATTTTCCACGTGGAAAACTACAATTTTTCTCGATAAAATGTTTGTATAAAAAAAAAAAAAAAAATGTTTGAATGTCTGATTCCAATTAATAAGAGTCACCTTATTTCTCACGGCACAAAACAATCAGTTTTTTGTACGATATAAAGCAGTGTTCCCCAAACTACGGCCCGCGGGCCAGATTCGGCCCGCCAGCTTTCGAGACCTGGCAGGAAGTCCCAAGTTAAAAAAAAAAATATATATATATATATATATATTCCGTATTTCCTTGAATTGCCGCAGAGCATATAGTATGCGCCTGCCTTGAATTACTGCCGGGTCAAACTCACTTCGCAAAATAATTAGCGCATGCTTAGTATTACCGCCTGGTCAAACTCATGACCTCACGAGCGACACTTCCCCTGTCATCATTTTCAAAGCGGAGGAGGCTGATTTCAATACCGGTAATTTGAAATTGCATAAATAAAACAAGATTAAGAGCTATTCAGTAGGATTTAAGGTCCAAGCTTACATCACACTCAAATTTTTACTGCATGCCTTTGGTAAGTGCCGGAGTGAGAAGATATTTTAAAATAATTGGTGCATGCTTACTTTTATCGCATGCCTTTGATAAGCGCAGGCGTGAAAAGAGTTTTTAAATTAATTAGCGCCCCGGCGGCAATTCAAAGAAATACAGTATATATTTTTTATTTATTTCATTATTCTTTTTTTTTTAAATCTGTCCTTTCTAATCCATTTTCTACCACTTGTTGCTTGTTACTCTCAGAGTCTCCTAGCCGCTCAGGCAAATCACATTGTCTAAAAATGCATTTTCACACTCAAATTTTTACTGCATGCCTTTGGTAAGTGCCGGAGTGAGAAGAGGTTTTAAAATAATTAGCGCATGCTTACTTTTACCGCATGCCTTTAATAAGCGCAGGAGTGAAAAGAGGTTTTAAATTAATTAGCGCCCCGGCGGCAACTCAAGGAAATACGGTATATATATATATATATATATATATATATATTTTTTTTTTTTTTTAATTTATTTATTTAAATCTGTCCTTTCTAATCCATTTTCTACCACTTGTGCTTGTTACTCTCAGAGTCTCCTATCCGCTTAATTTTCCAATCGATATCATATATATATATATATATATATATATATATATATATATATATATATATATATATATATATATATATATATATATATATATATAATATATATATATATATATATATATATATATATATATATATATATATACATATACATATATATATATATATATATATAAACAGCCTGGCCCCCTGGCCAAATTATTTTAACCCAATGTGGCCCCCGGGTCAAAAAGTTTGGGGGCCCCTGATATAAAGGAAAACTGAGGTACCACTGTATAGTGACGGTGGAAAAGAGCGTGTTCAAAGTTAAGAAATGTGTTAGATTTGTTGCTTGTTGGATAAAAAAAAAAAAAGTAGTAAATCATCCAGCGTGTTGTTTTCCCCAAGGTAAGGTGTTAGGATGAATAACCTGTTTCAGCTTGTGGTAAATGTTCTTCTTGTACGGATCAGCGGGCGGAAAGATGCATTTATCAGGGAGATGCACAAATTGAAAAGTAGAAAAAAAAAGAGTTATTGTGGATGGTTGTGACACTCCTGCAAATGTCTTTTGTCCTGTTGACTGTTTGCAAAAAAACGAGAAAGAAAAGTTGAGTACAAGGCGTCGTGTGTCTCCGCCGGTTAGAAAGGTGTGTTTGTGTGTTCAGCTCTCCTGAGGTGTCAGTGTTGTCACGTCGCCAGCAGTGGTTATGTCGTTTGCCCGTGCAGCTCCGTGTCAGCCGTCTTTAATTTGTATTTGGCAATTGACGAGTGACTTATGACACCTGAGCGTTTTCTCCTCGCAGACCGAAGTAGCGGCTGATTGTAGGAGCGATAGAGGCTCGTGTACTTTCCAGGGAAAGTAAAGTGATAGTTTTGCATTTTTTAACAATAACAAGAAAACATAGCAAAGAAAAACTGTTGACTTTAAGTTAAAAAAGTTAAAGTACCAATGAATGTCACACACACACTAGGTGTGGCGAAATTATTCTCTGCATTTGACCCATCACCCTTGATCACCCCCTGGGAGGTGAGGGGAGCAGTGGGCAGCAGCGGTGCCGCGCCCGGGAATCATTTTTGGTAATTTAACCCTCAATTCCAACCCTTAATGCTGAGTGCCAAGCAAGGAGGTAATGGGTCTGGGATTTGAACTCACGACTGACCAATCTCAGGGCGGACACTCTACCCACTAAGCCACTTTATAAATCATGCAGAGGGTTTTTGCATTTTTAGTTTGCATTACATTTCAATATTTTAAGTACTATTTTAAACAGAAACAAACAGAACATTTTATGTCAAGAAACTTTTCAAACTTCAAGTGTTTACAAAGTACAAAAAAGAAGAATCATGATAAACATTCTTTCATCTACCCATTCATTCATTCTCAAAACAATTTTACTCATCTCATTATATGAAATATAACTTACTTCACCAATTATTATTTATTCATATATTTTCATTGTGATTACTTATGGAGTATATCGTGAATAAATTGAGAACAGGAAGTGAACAAAAGTTTTAGCAACTGTTATGTAAAAGAAAAGGGGGTAGGATTAAATAAGCTCTGCTTCTTCCTATTCCTTTTCGAACATGTTGAAAAGAGAAACTGGAAATTGCGATGTATCATGTTGTATGCATGCACGTTCAAAATAAACTCAACTCTAATAAATCGTCTAAATTAATCTTACAGCTGCAGCTATCGATCAATTTTGTAGTCGAGTAATTTTATATTAGATTTAGATTTAGATTTATTGGTCCTAGTTGGGGAAACTCATTTTCACTGCCGTACATTTAAACAATAGACATTACACATCACAAAACAAAAAGACATCATACATGACCAACACATTTACAGGCTTTGTCAGACAGGTCGGCTGGGCCTTCTGTTAAGGGCGGCTATAGCTGCAGGGATAAGGCTTTTCCTGAAGTGGGCCCTCCGGAATTTGATGGTTCTGTACCAGCGCCCTGATGGTAGTGGGATTATGTATTGGATTGATGTATCGATTGTTTTGTTCGATTAATCGATTAATCCGATCCAATCCACTTTGTTTATATAGCACATTTAAACAACAATAACGTTTCCAAAGTGCTGCACAGCCATGTTAAAAACAATATTAAAAAAACAATATTATGCTCCACCAATGACTGAATAAAAACAAAAAATAAATAAATATAAAACCAATATAAAAAAAAACAATGTAAAAACAAATATGATTAAAAATAATTTTAAAGGGTAAAATCAATTAAAACAGTAAAATAGAAATCAAAGTGTATAAAAAACAAAGTGGACAACAGAGGACAGAGGACCACACAACGATTAAAGCACACTTTATAGCCTTGCTGCATATTTTCGGGAACATTTGAGATTTCTCTGCTTGTCACAACCTTCATTCTTTATTTTCAATTAAACGCACATCATAAACATTGAAATCAGTACATTGATAGAAATGAGAGGGATAAGAACTCTGTTCCCTGTCCCGCAGATCACAGCACTCGGACTGCGACGATTAATCAATGAATTCGATAAGGAAAGAAGCTTGAGGTATCACTTTAGTGTGGGGAACATATTCACCATTAATTAGTTGCTTAATAAGATGCAAATTAGTAACAGATTGGCTCTTAATTAGTCATTATTAAGTACTTATTAATGCCTTATTCTGCCTGGCCCTAATATACAACCAGTAAGCTATTAACTAAGAGTCTTCCCTAAATAACCTTAGAATTAGTGCTTATTAGTAACCCTAACCCTTACCCTAACCCTTTAATGTTCCCAAATAGTGTCCAAATAACTCTAAATTAAGTGCTTTTTACTTAGAATATGTTTCCCATACTAAAATGTTACCAAGCTTGTTTATCTGTTGTTTCGATTAATCATTTAATGCACCCAACCAATGAAATTTGATAAAATCCGGAGGACATGAAGTGAACTTTTAAAACGCAGACATAGTTTCTGCACGGCCGCTGATCTGTGTGGCGACGAGCAGAGGATCATTTTCTTTGTCATTTTTTAAGTTTTTTTTTTTTTTATCAATGCACACATGTTAAAAGTGCAATTCCAATGTTGATGATGCACATTTACTAGGAACAAAGAATGAAAGTCAGGGCAAGCATAACAATTGTTGTTTATTTCCAGGAATTTCCCTAAAGTATGCATTGAGGTTCTGAAGTGTGTCTTATCTGATTATTCGATTAATCAAACAAACTCATCGACACATTACTTTATTACAAAAATAATGGATAGCTGCAGCCCTACATGGAAGCAACACACCACCGCTCTCGTGTGCGGAAATTAATGTTCGCGTATTTCAATTTCCAGGTACTCCATTTAGTTACACTCATTAAACGATTAATTGAAGCAACCAAGTATAAATCAAAGTTTTTTGTTTTTTTTTTACAAATAAATTAACGGTTTCAGCCCTGTTAATCAGAATAAAATATGTAATGCAACTAACATCTCACACAACATATATGAGTCAAAAAGAGTCAATATGCAAGACACTAACAGTCTTCTCTGTTAAAAATTTTAACACAAAAAAAAAACATGACGGAAATAGTCGACAGACATAAATTGTTATACACACTCTGCAGGAAGGAGTTTCTTTCATCATCTTCAAATAGCACAAGAATAACACCAAATAATTAACATATCCATGTTTGTTAAAGGTATTAAATAAACACATTAAGTGTGCCGTTTGTGGAGCTCACTTCAAACTTACACATTTCCTCCAATACCATATTGGAATCCATTCAAGAAACATGTCGAAGTATTCGGTTGGTACATTCAAAAAGTCTTCTTTTATTTGCATGGGATTTGTCACTAGTGACTTCTTGGATATTATAATAATCTTAATATTGAAAATTGGCATCCGGATTGCTTTTCGTCAGTAACCATGGTAACATTAGGAACTCTCAAACTGTACAAATTGGTACGCCAAAGAATCACTTGATTAAAGTACAGTGTTTTATTTCCCTATATACAAACACAGTGTTACTGTTCAAACTGCGTGTAATGTTACAGTGGTCATACATATGAAATATAATTGTTAAATATGATTTTTTATGAATATTTAGGCCTACTACGCTACTGTATGTTATTGTTGGTCATTATGGTGGTACTTTGAGAGCCTTATTTCTGAGGTGGTATTGGGTGAAAAGGGTTTGAGAATAACTGATCTGAAAAGAAAGAGACACAAATTGGGTAACTTGAATAGAAAAAACCTTCTATTATTGGTTCATATGTGTAACTGTTAAAAACGGATAAAATCCACGCCAATGTGGTTTCCGCGCTGCAATAGAACGTACATGAGAGCGGTGGTGTGTGGGTGCTGTGATCTGTGTGGGGAGGCAACATTTTTTTAAAATGTTGTTTTCCTAATTTTTATGGATGCACACATATTAAAAGTGCAATTTCAATGTTAATGATGTGCATTTATTGTAAATAAAAAAAATAAGGTTATGGCAGGCAGAAAAAATGTTTACATTATTTACACCATTTTCCCATACTTGCCATCCTAGAGACCTCCGAATTCAGGAGATTGAGTGGGTGGGGTGGGGATAGATAGTGCTGCAAAGGGTTCTGGGTATTTTTTCTGTTGTGTTTATGTTGTGTTACGGTGCGGATGTTCTCCCGAAATGTGTTTGTCATTCTTGTTTGGTATGGGTTCACAGTGTGGCGCATATTTGAAAATTGGGAGGGTTGGCAAGTATGCCATTTTCCCTATATTCTGTAAATTTGTCAATGAATGAATCCGTGGATGTAAAATTGTTTGTTTATTTTATTGAGCATGGACCAGAGAAGTAATAAACTAAACTAAACTATATTATATAACAAGGCTATCAAAAGTGTTTTATCCGATTACTCAGATTAATCAAACAAACTAATTGATACATTGCTCTATTTTTATTTTTAAAATGATTGACAGCTGCAGCTATCGTCCTACCTTTCATGAGTCAATCATATTCAATGCAAATGAATCTGATGACAAACGTTACCTGTTTGAAAGCACTAAAAAATAACAAAGAACATTTTTTTTTCTTTCTGAAATGTGCTAAAAAAGGATAGAGACGGAGAAGTAGATCAATATGTCACGGGCTGAGACGACACGCTGGACAGGTCATAGATGTGCGTGTGAGTTATGAAGGGCTCACTAAATCACTTCCCATGTTCTGTTTTGTGTCTGCTTTCCTACGCAGGGAGCCTTGTGGCCGGAGAGGTGTGTGTGTGTGTGTGTGTGTGTGTGTGTGTGTGTGTGTGTGTGTGTGTGTGTGTGTGTGTGTGTGTGTGCATGAGTGTGTGCATGAGGAAAGGTAACAAATGCTGAAGGCAGTGCCTGCCTGGGCAAGCTTTTTTTTTCTCCTTTAAGTTGTAGACCAGAGAACAGAAAGGAAATTCAAACCAAAATAACCCCTGTGCGCCCCCCCTTATCCACCCACCCACACACACACACACATTTTTGTATTTCTTACCTTCTTGAGACCTCCGAATGTGCCCACCTCTTTAGGACCACCCTCTCTAGATAAATACATATTTATATGTACAAAATTAATAATACATACATGCTGCACAAATATAAAAAAGCTTGTCGTGAAAAACGAGTTGGAATTTCCATGAGAAAAAAGGTCACAATTTTTCACAAAAAGTCATGAATGTCGTACTTTTACTCAACGCCAGTCAACATTTTACAAGAAAAACTGAGCACTTGTGCAATATTATGATAAAAGTTGGGATTTTACTCAATAACGGTCGCAATTTTACAAGAAAAGCTTAAAATGTTGGGAATTTTATGAAAAGGGTCGTAATTTTACTCAACAAAAGTCAAAATTTTATAAGAAAACTTTAAAAATGTTGGCAATATTATAACAATAACAATAATTTACTCGGCAAAATTCTGAGAAAAGTCGTAATTTTACTGAAGAAATGTCACTATTTTACAAGAACAACAAAACAATTGGCAGCATTGTGATAAAAGTCAGAATTTTATATGACAAATGTCACCATTTTGCATTATAAAGTAATAATTTTACCTTAAAACAGGTCATATTTTTACTAGAAAATATTGCAGTACTACAGAAACAGAAAGAAAATCAGAAATTGTTCCCAATTTTACTAGAAAAAAATCTGCACATGATGAGAAAAAGACTGCTTTTAGTGATTTATTTTTTTTGTGTGGAATTTTTTAATTTTCATTATTTACTTCAAACTGTTACAGTATGTCTCGATATACATATTTATTTTATTTGTTTTATTCATTTTGGCCAAACGGGGCGCTTTTCAATTTCAATTGTTATTTCATATGTTGACCAGAGGGGGAGCACGTCAAGTTTTTACACACACTTGTCATTTCATATGTTGACCAGAGGGGGAGCACTTTTAAAACAACAACAAATTCCTCCTTCTTGTGCCCACCCTAATTTTTATATATTTCACCACCAGAGGTGCAAATGATGGAATGGTTTTCCGTATTGGAACCATGATTTTCGGCCCAAACTTGTTCATCGGTCCTCATATGGACAGAACTTTTCTTTGTTGATGTCTCAAGAAGGGTAGAAATACAAGAACACACACACAAACACAAACACAAACACAAACACACACACACACACACACACACACACACACACACACACACACACACACACACACACACACACACACACACACACACACACACACACACTCTCCTTCTTTCCTCTTCTGAGGCAAAGGTCATAGTTTGGGAGTCGGGCAGAGTTTTTGGGGGTTGCAAAAGGGCCCCACATGCCCTACTTTGGTAACCTTCAAGACCTGGGGCCCAGCTATGTCCCATCTGGTGTATGGAGGACACATTTTGACAAGGAAGAGTTCTGCTGTGCACAAACCTCCTGGTCGGAATCGGACGTTTTTCCCCGTGGACGCTGACGGGTTCTTTGTGCTGACAAAGGCAGAATTCTCTCACCACGCCATCTATGGCGCTAGTTGTTATGCTAAAGGAATCTGACCTGATGTCACACAGTGTCATTGGAGCCGAGGCCTTTGGGTGTTTTTGTCAGCGGAGCGCGGCTGGCCTGATTGGACGGCGTGGCGTTCCGAGAGGATAGGGTCGCGCCCTCGGGATCAAAGGTGAAGTGTCGTCATGGAAGTAGAGCTCGGGATAGAAAAGGGCAGAGCTGCGCCGCTTGAGATTCTGGAAGCATGGGAAATCAACGTGACGGCCGTGAGGAACGGGGGCGCCCAAAATAAGAAGCCATGTAAAATTTCAACTCTCCAGCGTGCACTTTGTCTTCTTTGCCTGCCATCCTTCTGTCCTTTTTAAAGACACAATTCACTGGTTTGTTGGACTTAAAGTCATCAATGAGATGAACTTCAAAGCTTGCGGTCATTTAAAAATGTAAGCGTGGACTGCAAAAAGTAATGGTAGTGAGCAGGGGCGTACATTTAATTTGTGGGCCCCCTATACACAAGGTTCCTAAAGGGCCCCCCCATACACACACACTTGGTACGTTGACATGCACTAAAACAGTGGTTCTCAACTTTTTTTCAGTGATGTACCCCCTGTGAACATTTTTTTCAATTCAAGTACCCCCTAATCAGAGCAAAGCATTTTTGGTTGAAAAAAAGAGATAAATAAGTAAAATACAGCACTATGTCATCAGTTTCTGATTTATTAAAATATGGCTCATTTGTAGTGGTCTTTCTTGAACTATTTGGAAAAAAAGATATAAAAATAACTAAAAGATTGTTGAACAATTAACAAGTGATTCAATTATAAATTAAAGCTGCAAGCAGCGTTGGTCGGGTCCGCCTTTGGCTGCTGCCCCCGCAACCCAAACCCGGATAAGCGTTAGAAGATGGATGGATAGTAGCTACTATTATTATAAGGTATTGTGTGTAGAATTTTGAGGACAAAAAAATAATTCCATTTCACATTGTCATTGTCTACTGTTAGTCCTAAGTGTCCCAATACTTTTGGCAAGTGTTAGTCCTAAGTGTCCCAATACTTTTGCCCAGTGTAAGTCGTAAGTGTCCCAATACTTTTACCTAGTGAAAGTCATAAGTGTCCCAATACTTTTGCCTAGTGTTAGTCTTAAGTGTCCCAATACTTTTGTCCAGTGGTAGTCCTAAGTGTCCCAATACTTTTGTCTAGTGTACCTACCTTCTCTGCATTGTGTGGGCACGCTAGTGCTTCCTGCTTTTAAGCAGCCATGTTGAGACAACAGCAGCACAGCAGCATCAGCCCAGTGGTTCTTTGAAGGGTCATAAAATCAAAACCGGAGCAGTAATCAAAACTCTGTGAATAACTTTTAATCAGAAGGGTTCAAACTCTCTCCTGTGTGAGTTCGAAGCCGAAACGACAAACGCGCTCAGAGGAGATAACGTTTGAAGAAAGGTGACGGGTTTTTACAAAACTTTTATTTTGAAGGGGTACTTTTTAACTTCCTGTTGATTTTTGCCAAAGGATGTCGATTATCTAAATGAAGGTCTAAGTTAGACCTACATAGAAGTTTTTGTTTCATGTATTTCCGGCATTCCTACTGGAAGTTACAAGCAATTTTGTTTGCGTTGTCTTCCTAGGAGCAGTTTTTGCTGTGTTTTATTCAAAAATTGCGCTAGAGCAAAATTTTGAGTATTGGGATTTGTTTTTTTCATTAGATCGCAATTTTTGCCAGTCCTGGTGTGTGTGCTAAGTTTGGTGAGTTTTGAAGCATTTTAAGGGGGTCAAATTACAGCTCAGAGAGGCAAAAATAGCATTTTTTGCGAAAATTTTGCTTTGAATGGGTTTTCGCAAAATTTTTGTTGATTTTTGCCCTATAAGATACATTTATGAAATTTAGGTCTAAGTCAGCCCTACATAGAGGTTTTTGTTTCATGTCTCTACGACATTCCTAACGGAAGTTACAAGCAGTCTGTTTTTTTTTTCCAGGGGGCGCTAACGCGCAATTTAGATTTTTGGGATTTGGTTGCTTAATAAGTTGGGGAGGTTTGCTGTACCGATGTGTGTGTAAAATTTGGTGAGTTTTGAACCATGTTAAGGGGGTCAAATTACAGCGCATAGGTGCGGAATAAAAAAAGAAAGAATAGTAATAAAATGTACCAGTTTCAATTGGGTCCTTGGCCCATTGCAAAGGACTCAAAGGACTAACTTTGGAGTCCTTTGCAATGGGCCTCCGGACCCTAATTAAAGCTGCAAGCAGCGTTGGTCGGGTCCGCTTTGGCTGCTGGCCACCCAACCCAAGCCCTGGTCTAAATCAGACCTACATAGAGGATGTTGTTTCATGTCTGTATGACATTCCTAACAGAAGTTACAAGCAGATTTGTCGCACCTCCGGCCAAACTATGAAAAAAACTGCGACTTATAGTCCGAAAAATCCGATAACTTTCCCCTATGCTGCTACATATGCATTATTATATTTTTACCTTTCCTCTATCACAGGGGTAGGGAACCTATGGCTGTAGAGCCAGATGTGGCTCTTTTGATGACTGCATCTGGCCCTCGGATAAATCTCAGCTGACTTTGCTTAACACGATAAGTAATGAATAATTCCACTTGTAATCACAGTGTTAAAAATAACGTTCAAAATATAAAACATTCTCATGCATTTTTAATCCATCCATCCGTTTCCTACCGCACCTGTTCAAGAAGTTGCATTAAAGGTAAGAAGTTATTTATTTATTATTGGTCAGTGTGGGGCTTGCCCTCCTGGGGGTTCTTCAGACCACCAAGCACCGACATGAGAGCCTGTTTCAGGGTTCCAATATTGTTTTATTGTTCAATTAGTCTCTCAGTTGCTTTCCAGCAATTGTCTTTTTCTTTTTCGTTCTTGCTCGCACTCTGGCTCCAGTCCCAGCCCCAAACCCGTCTCTCCTCCTGGCTGCTGCTTATAACAGAGCGACAGATGATTAGATAACAAGGCCCAGGTGGGCCATCTACACACCTGTCGCTGATTTCAAGGCCGATCCTGGTAACACCCAGCTTCGCTGCAGGCCCGCAGGCCACGCCCCCTCCACATTTAGCTTCAGAATAACAATGTTATTACAAAGAATAAGAGACCTATTATACTCTAGAAATGTTGGCCTTACTTAAAAATGCATGCGTTCAGTGTTAAAAAAATATTATATGGCTCTTAAGTAAATACATTCTAAAATATTTGGCTTCTTGGCTCTTTCAGTCAAAAAGGCTCCCGGCCCCTGCTCTATCATCTTATACTTGTCACAAAAATGTTGGTGCTGTGTTTAAATGCCTAAAGGCATACTTGCCAACCCTCCGAATTTCAGTGCCCCTCCCGAAAATCTCCTGGGGCAACCATTCTCCCGAATTTCTCCCGAATTTCTCCCGATTTCCACTCGGACAACAATTTTGGGGGCTTGCTTTAAAGCCACTGCCTTTAGCGTCCTCTACAACCTGAAAATGAGACTATTATATATGTCTCCGTTATCCATAGGTTTATCTATTACCCATAAAGTAGGCAGGCACGGAGCTGAGCTATTCCTCAGCGTGTGTTTATTCCAGCCGGCACGTTAATACACTGACACTCAACATCTGGATTCCCATCATGCATTGCTTCAAAACTACGGCAAGTAGTAATGTCCAAAAACATAACAGAGACGAAGCAGAAGAGCGGAGAAAAGACATGGCGACGACGAGTAAGAAGACGAAGTATGCTTGCGAGCTCCGAGATGATTGGAAAAAAATAATTTCAGTTCATCCAGGACAGCTGGCAGGGGAAAGGGGTATGCTGCCTGCAAATTTTGTAGATCAGACTTCTCCATTGAACACGGTGGCCGAACGAATATACTCATTCATGAACTGATTATTTATGTGTATATATAAGAAATACTTGAAAATATATACACCCCTTCTCCCAAATTCGGAGGACTCAAGTATGACCTAAAGGTGAACTTTGTCATCTTAGACGTTCATAGTTTGACGACCTTAGTTTTGAACTTTTCCTGGCTATATTAATTTCATTTGAACATTTATGATGTTGTTTTTTTTCTTTTATGAATTACATATTTAAACGGAGGCCATTTTTCATTTAAACTTTACAAAATCCATGCCGCCCCTGGGCTTGGAGCTCTGTACAACATCTCCCACTTTGAAGTAAATATCCCCCTAGTCTGTTTCCTTCACATTGATGCTGGTTGTGTGGCAACATGGAATCTACGTGTGTGTGTGCGTGTGTGTGTGTGAGTGTATGTACGCGTGTGTAAGGTATCAGGTAAATAACAAACAGGTGAAAGCCATACAAGTGAATTACATGGAATTTGCTTCAGGCATGGCCGTGGTAATCTTGCCTGTCTGCGATGCGTTTAAAGACATCTCGGCGTATTCGCCCGCTCGCACTTCTACCGTTCCCTCTGTACCGTGGCGTGTTATTCTCCCCCCCCCCCCAGCTTATTGATGCTGAGCTCTTGTTCCCGGCAGACGAACAGGCCATTATTGAGATATTACCGTGGATATGAAATCGGTGTTAGTCAGCGACAAGATGGATCTTATTGGGGATGATAGATTTCCCAGTGTGTAAAATGTCACGGTGATTTGGGGATTGTGTGATGTGGAATTTCACACCGCCGTTTCGACTTGTGAACAGCCACACCGCTGTGGATAATGCGTTCAATTTAGCTTTCTTTTCATGCAAAACCACACACCTTCGATCCCAGCTAAATAGCCAATGTTGTTGTTAAAGGGGAACATTATCACCAGACCTATGTAAGCGTCAATATATACCTTGATGTTGCAGAAAAAAGACCATATGTTTTTTTAACCGATTTCCGAACTCTAAAAGGGTGAATTTTGGCGATTTAAACGCCTTTCAATTGTTCGTCGTCGGAGCGATTACCTTTCACCCGTGACGTCACAATGGAAAGCAATCCACCATTTTCTCAAACACGTTACACACACAAGTCAAATCAGCTCTGTTATTTTCCGTTTTTTCGACTGTTTTCCGTACCTTGGAGACATCATGCCTCGTCGGTGTGTTGTCGGAGGGTGTAACAACACGATCAGGGACCGATTCAAGTTGTCCTACGTGGAGTGTGTATCGGTTAGCACGGCATGCTAATCGATGCTAACCTGGCAGAAATGGCAAGAATGTGTGGATATCCCGCGACACCCAAAGCAGATGCATTTCCAACGATAAAGTCAACAAAATCACAATGACTGCCAGCTAATCGTTGCTAACATGCTATTTAGGCTAACTCTATGTACATTTGTAGCTATATTTTCATCCAGCCTTTCCCTCCAGCCACATTTAATGCCAAACAAACACTTACCAATCGACAGATTTAAGTTGCTCCAGTGGCCAAAAGATGCAATCGTTGGTTAGAAGGCGATCGCCGAATAGCTTCCATAGCTATTCGCTCAATGGCTTCAGTTTCTTCTTCAATTTCATTTTCGCTATCTGCCTCCACACTCCAACCATCCGTTTCAATACATGCGTAATCTGTTGAGTCGCTTAAACCGCTGATATCCGAGTCTGAATCCGAGCTAATGTCGCTATATTTGCTGTTCTATCCGCCCCTTGTTTGTATTGGCGTCACTATGTGACATCACAGGAAAATGGACGGGTGGATTTACAGATAGCGAAAAACAGGCACTTTAAAGCCTTTTTTCGGGATATTCCATGATGGGTAAAATTTTGAAAAAAATTTCGAAAAATAAAATAAGCCTCTGGGAGCTGATTTTTATTGGTTTTTAACCCTTCTGAAAGTGTCTACAAGGCGAGCTTTCGTCTGTTTTTTTTAATACGATATAAGTAACTTCCATCTAATCTGAGTGGGGTCTTGCTGTGCATATTTAAATGTGTGTGTGTGTGTGTGTGTGTGTGTGTGTGTGTGTGTGTGTGTGTGTGTGTGTGTGTGTGTGTGCGCGTGTGTGTGTGTGTGTGTGTGTGTGTGTGTGTGTGTGCGTGTGTGCGTGTGTGTGTGCGGAGCAGCAGCTGAGGGCTGGTGATGGTATGGCAGCGGCGGCAGCGGTTGGTGTGTTGTGTGTCTTTAGCCGAGCGTGTTGTCAGTTTGCAGTGTGTCAGCTGTGAGCCAGGGGAACGCTTGGCTGCCTATTCAGGCCGGTACGGATCCCGCTGTGCCCAGCTAGCATGAGCTGCCGGCGGCTGCTGGAGGGCGCTGAGACGAGGGAGTGCGAGTGGGGGGAGGTGGGAGGCGATACGGGCAGGAGGGAGGGAGGAGGGGGGTGGTTTGCAGATTGGCCATGCTGAGGTGCATATAACCGGACCCCTCTGGCAAATGTTAGATCTCGTCAGTGGCACCGCGAAATCCTCATTTTCTTCCTCACCTTACATGTTAGCTCCTAGGGAGAGAGATTTTTCTATTTTATTTATTTATTTATTTATTTTTTACCTCAAATCCTTGCAGAGTGGAAGGAAACAACGGGGAGGCTTGGCTGCTTGACCTTTTACCAAATCCTCCACTTTTCCATTCCAGTGGTCACAGTCCAGACAGGCTGGGGGGCAAGCTTGCATGTCTGCCTCTCTGGGTTGTCCTCACTGCTTGGGATTTGGGAGTGTGGCGTGAGAAGGGGGGGGGGGGGTTGACGCCGGTAAACAAAAGCCCCCTTTTTTGCGCCAAGCAGTGCACTCTGTCTGGGTGTGCGCGCTTTTAAAGGTATCAAATAACTCGGGATGTGGTGGTTGGTTGCCATTGCTGATCCATGCCTTTATTTTTTTTAATAGTATTTATTTATGCATTTAATATAATACAGAAAAGACAGTGTATAAAAACAAGAAAAAAATGCAAAAATTAGGGGTATTTTATTTCTTAGTTTTTGCAGGGTGAGAAAACAGAAACTTTTTTTTTGCCCCCCACCCAAAAAAAGAAATACAAAAAAAAAAATAATAATAATAATAATACTAAAACATATAAATAATTACAGAAAAATATCCATCCATCAATATATCTTCTTCCGCTTATCCGAGGTCGGGTCGCGGGGGCAGCAGCCTAAGCAGGGAAACCCAGACTTCCCTCTCCCCAGCCACTTCTACTAGCTCCTCCCGGGGGATCCAGAGGCGTTCCCAGGCCAGCCGGGGGACATAGTCTTCCCAACGTGTCCTGGGTCTAAAGCAGCGGCTTTACTTTGAGTTCCTCCCGGATGACAGAGCTTTTCACCCTATCTCTAAGTGTGAGCCCCAACACCCGGCGGAGGAAACTCATTTCGGCCGCTTGTACCCGTGATCTTATCCTTTCGGTCATGACCCAAAGCTCATGATCATAGGTAGGGATGGGATTGTAGATCGACCGGTAAATTGAGAGCTTTGCCTTCCGGCTCAGCTCCTTTTTCACCACAACGGATCGGTACAACGTCCGCATTACTGAAGACGCCGCACCGATCCGCCTGTCGATGTCACGATCCACTCTTCCCCCACTCGTGAACAAGACTCCTAGGTACTTGAACTCCTCCACTAAATAAATTACAGAAAAATAGTACAAGTGAAATAATAATACTCCCTCCCACCTCCTCGTCCTATATTTCAGTCACAGTGGGTAGCAATGTACACTGCATAAAGTGAGTGTTCAAAAACAAGGAAAAATATACAACATTGAGAGGTATTTTATTTGAACTAAGCAAAATTATCTGCCAATAGAACAAGAAAATTTGGCTTGTTAAGACATTCCAAAACCAGTAAAATTAGCTAACCTCAATGAACCCAAAAATGACACCTGTTTGCTCAATATGTTGAAAAATATTCTTAAACTAAGTAAATGCCAGTGCCATTATTTTGACATAATGATATGCACTCGGCATCATGATTTTTTTTTTTCATGCTTGAAGTAAAAAATGATTACTTTTAAAAAGTAGTTTTATACTTGTGAGTGTTGATGACACCTCAGTGAACCCAAAAATACCTTAAAATAAGTATTTTCTCACTAATAAGTGCACTTTTCTTAGTAGAAAAAAAGGAGACATTTTTGCTCAATATGTTGAAAAATATTCTTAAATTAAGTAAATGCTAGTGCCATTGTTTTGACATAATGATATGCGCTCGGCATCATTATTTTTTTTTTTCATGCTTGAAGTAAGAAATTATTACTTTAAAAAAGTAGTTTTATACTTGTGAATGTTGATGACCCAGCTTTGCAACAGTTGATAATCCAGTTTCAAGCATGTTTTACTCAATATAGGTCATAAAATCTCAGCTACCGGCTGAGATAGTTTAGGACCAAAACACTTAAAACAATTAAAACACTCTAACATCAAATCTGCTTAGTGAGAACGATTATCTTATCAGACAGAAAATACTGTATTTCCTTGAATTGCCGCAGGACATAGAGTATGTGCCTGCTTTGAATTACTGCCGGGTCAAACTCGCTTCGCAAAATAATTAGCGCATTCTTAGTATTACCGCCGGGTCAAACTTGTGACGTCACGAGTGACACTTCCCCTGTCATCATTTTCAAAATGGAGGAAGCTGATTTCAATACCGGTAATTTGAAATCGCATAAAGGGAAAACGATTAAGAGCTATTCAGTAGGATTTAAGGTCCAAGCCTACATCACACTCACATTTTTACTGCATGCCTTTGGTAAGTGCCGGAGTGAGAAGAGGTTTTAAAATAATTAAGCGCATGCTTACTTTTACCGCATGCCTTTTATAAGCGCAGGGGTGAGAAGAGGTTTTATATTAATTAGCGCCCCGGCGGCAATTCAAGAAAATACGGTAAGAAAATATCACCCTTATTGGAGATATTTAATCTTACTTAGATTTCTAGTTTTTGCAGTGTCTGAAAACAGACACTGTTTTTTTGTCCTCCGCCCTCCTCCAAAAAAAGAAATACAAAAAAAAAAAAAATAATAATACTAAAAAATCTAAATAAATTACAGAAAAATAGTACAAGTAAAATAATAATACTCCCTACCACCTCCTCTTCACCACAAGCAGATAGAGAATCACAATAACTGAGAAAAAGTTACAAATAAAAATCACAAACATTCAGAGAAGTGTCACTGAATAAAAACAGCAACAACAAAAATAGAGTTGACGTAAGAGGAAAGGTACATTGTCAACAGTGAGTGTCACATTTATCCTATAGTGTCTTTAATTTAGCTATGTAACTAATTATGCAGCCCCAGGTCAAGTCAAATAGTTTGGTGTTCACCTCAGATTAAATATTTTTTTCTCTAAATCTAAGAAAAACATGATCTCCTCAAGCCTTAAGGAGGCTTTGGGGGTAAACTGTGATTTCCACTCCAATAAGATCCTCCTTCGAGCTATTAATGATGCAAAGGCGATAGATACTATCCTTAAAAGTCTACTTAATTTTTAATTTTTTTGATCAATGCCCTTAAAAGCCGATCACAAACGCGGATCCCCTCTGGCTGACACCGTATTTATTTTTTAGTGCATCGGCTGACAAGCGGCTAGCACAGGGGTGCCCAAATGGCCCCGCCGAGTCCTTTTGCTTTCACACATTTTTAAGCTCACACAATCGTTGATGACATGTCCGCAAGGCTAACAAGTTGCCACCTATCAAACTTAATGGTCTCCACCACCTTTAATAATGGCAGTATGGGATTAGACTACTTATCTCTTGTGCAGATGTATGCCTAAAATTGCTGACTTTAGCCCATGGCCCACATTTTCACTCTGGCCCCTGGAGACATTATGTGTCATTATACACAACTAAGATAATAATAAGAGATGTCCGATAATGGCTTTTTTGCCGATATTCCGATATTGTCCAACTCTTAATTACCGATACCGATATCAACTGTTACCGATATATACAGTCGTGGAATGAACACATTATTATGCCTAATTGTGTTGTGATGCCCCGGCTGGATGCATCAAACAATGTAACAAGGTTTTCCAAAATGAATCAACTCAAGTTATGGAAAAACATGGCACTGCCATATTTATTATTAAGGTCACAAAGTGCATTATTTTTTTTAAAAATGCCTCAAAACAGCAGCTTGGAATTTGGGACATGCTCTCCCTGAGAGAGCATGAGGAGGTTGAGGTGGGCGGGGTTGGGGGGGGCGGGGTTGAGTTGTGTGTGTGTGGGGAGGGGGCTAGGGTATAGTGGGGGGTGTATATTGTAGTGTCACGGAAGAGTTAGTGCTGCAAGGGGTTCTGGGTATTTGTTCTGCTGTGTTTATAATGTGTTACGGTGCGGAAATGTGTTTGTCATTCTTGTTTGGTGTGGCTTCACAGTGTGGCGCATATTTGTGACAGTGTTAATGTTGTTTCTACGGCCACTCCCAGTGTGACCTAAATGGCTGTTGACCAAGTATGCCTTGCATTCACGTGCGTGTGAAAAGCCGTAGTTATTATGTGACTGGGCCGGCACGCGAAGGCAGAGCCTTTAAGGTTTATTGGCGCTCTGTACTCCTCTCTACGTCCGTGTACACAGCGGCGTTTTAAAAAGTCATACATTTTACTTTTTGAAACCGATATCGATAATTTCCCATATTATATTTTAAAGCATTTATCGGCCGATAATATCGGCAGTCTGATATTATCGGACATCCCTAACTAATAATAATGATATTTAAGAAATGCAGTTTATTTGCTGCAATGGAGATATTGCGGCAAATAAACTGCATTTCTTAAATATCATTATCAGTGTAGCATTATCACTGGAGGAGGAGACTAAACATGTTACACGCCCAGAGCAAGCCAAGAGCTGGCATGCTAATAGTTAAGCTAGCGGCTAAAATGGCTGTAAACAACACCAAGGCTGAAGAACTTAGTAAACTTTAAGAAGGGTAGACGGAACCATGTAAGTAAGCAGTTATTAACAGGAGATTAATAAGAGTTGGGAGAGGAGGGCAGATTGATCCATAAATTGATGGTGTTGATACCAAGGGTGGTATCAGTGTATGATCGATACTAAAGTGATTAGGTCGATATTTTCATTTTGTTGTTGTTTTTCTTAATGTTTACAAACTCAGTGAATATTTCCCTACTTATGTGAGGACTTTGAGAGCAAAAAAAAAGGATATAAAGAAGTACCGCGACAACATTTTGATTTCAGCAGTGTGGGGGGGGGCACAACTTGCTTGTGTAAAGGGGGGGCGGGGAGGCTTGAAAGGGGCGTGGTTTAAATGGTTTAGATATGTTTTGGAGTAATATGAAACACCTTGTTCGATGTTTTTTTTTTGTCCAAAATAACATTTATAAAATGAAATTAATACATTTAGTCTGTTTTTTAAGATTGCATTATTATTTAATTTAATGTTAATGGAGCCAGAACACTGCCAGTATTATTTGGTATCAAAAAAAGTTTTGGCAACAAATAAATTTAAACATTGAAAAATACAATATTTTTGTTGAATGTTTTCAATGCCAATATTCATATTTTGGTACACTTTTATTTTTTTTGTGTATTTCAAAGGTTTTTATGATTGCTTCTCTATTTTACGATGTTTCTTTTTTTTTCGGTTCCGTTTCTTTCTTTTTTTTTTTTACAGTATGAAAATAATGGCAGTGTTTCAGCGTAAGGGGCGGGCGCTTGTGGGCGGGGCTTATAACCCGGAAGCAGTTTTACGGGACTCGGGCATGCAAGTAAAACGCCGTAGAAGAAGAAAGGAGGACCGAGGGCGCCTAAATCAAGTTTAAACAAACTTCAAAATATTAAATTATAAAGCATAATATATTTTTTGCATTTATCTTGAGTTGATCTGTATGTGTTGAAATCTTGTGTGACCTACTATTATTACTTTGATTTCTTTCACAATATATTTTTTTTTATATATGCAGTAGATTTCAGCATTAAGAAGTTAGTAGGATATATTTATGGTATTTATTAAATGTTGAATTTCTTACTGTGTATAAATTCTCTTTACAAAGCAAAGTCCAGCAGCCCATCTTCTTCCGCTTATCCGAGGTCGGGTCGCGGGGGCAGCAGCCTAAGCAGGGAAGCCTAGACTTCCCTCTTATTTACTTCAAAGCAAAGTAAATAACGTTCAATCAATTACTCATATTTATTGGTTATGATCCAGTTTATAGAGGATTTATGATATGATGCTTTATTTTTTTTAATAAAATGTAAAATGGCAGTCAATCATTAAGCTTCGCTCACTTGATGACGTTGAAACGCGCCTGTGAAGAAGGTCCCGCAAAGGCAGAGATCGTCTTTGTCTTTCTTGTTGGATTACATACAGCAACAACCCGAAGTACTTCTCATATATTTTTTAAAAGATGTTTTAATGTAATTGTTAATAGAGATATCTCCTAATTTTAAATTATTTTTTAAATAATCCTTCAACTCTACATTAAAGCGGATGATGTTTTAAAAATATGTCGTAGGTTGTACTTTCAAGTGTACATGTAAATATTATGTGGAATATCATTTAGGATATCTGAATGTAGTCCCCTATTTGCTGTGTTGAGGTGGCGACTTGTCCAGGGTGTAACACACCTTCTGCCCATGTGCAGCTGAGATAGGCTCCAGCACCCCCTGTGACCCCAAAAGGGACAAGCGGTAGAAAAAGGATGGATAATCAGAATAGAGGTAGTTTCATCACATTGTTTATACAAGACATACTTGACAATACAATGCAATAAAAGAAGACCCACAATAAGACATGAGTCCGCCTATTTAGGTGTAAACATAAACATTTTTAAAAGATAAATAAGATATAAAGGTTTTACTTCAAAAAGGCTGAAAACAGTTGTCTCCGCAGCCTGGATATGATCGGCTCCCTTCGATAGTCGAAATCTCATATTTGAACAAAAATTGGTTACTGGTGTCACACCAAACTTTACATGTCTGGCGTAAAAATGTTTTAAACTACTAAATACAGCTACACTTGCATTTTAAAGTCGCTTTTTTCCTCTCTGCGTGAAAATGTAACTAAGTGAAGTGAAGTAAATTATATTTATATAGCGCTTTTTCTCTAGTGACTTAAAGCGCTTTACAAAGTGAAACCCAATATCTAAGTTACATTTAAACCAGTGTGGGTGACACTGGGGGCAGGTGGGTAAAGTTTCTTGCCCAAAGACACAACGGCAGTGACTAGGATGGCGGAAGCAGGGATCGAACCTGCAACCCTCAAGTTGCTGGCACGGCCGCTTTACCAACTGAGCTATACCGCCCTAGTTACGTTCCGCATGCAATATCACGGCTATGTTGAGACAAATATGGATAATTTAGAAATACATATTACCTTTTTGGACCAATTCTACTAAATCCTCAAAGTCTGTGTAGGTCAGGGATGTCCAAGCCAAAGACCGCGAATGAATTATCTATGGACCCAGGGATAATATTTGATTAGTATTAGAACCGGCCCGCAGGCTACTGCTGTTTTGCACGCACCAATACTCCATCAGTGTTGGTTAGAGATGAATTAAAGATAAATTAGAGATAAATGCTTTAAAATGTAATATCGGAAATGAATGGTATCGGTTTCAAAATTATCGGTACCGGTTTTAAAAAGTAAAATGTGTGACTTTTTAAAACGCCGCAGTATACGCGGACGTAGGGAGAAGTACAGAGCGCCAGTAGACCTTAAAGGCACTGCCTTTGCGTGCCGGCCCAGTCACTTAATATCTATGGCTTTTTACACACACACAAGTGAATGCAAGGCATCAACAGCCATACGGGTCACACTTAAGGTGGCCGTATAAACAATTTTAACACTGTTATAAATATGCGCCACACTGTGAACCCACACCAAAGAAGAATGAGAAACACATTTTGGGAGAACATCCGCACTGTAACACAACATAAACACAACAGAACAAATACCCAGAACCCATTGCAGCAATAACTCTTCCGGGACGCTACAATATAATTAATACTAATTAAATAATTATCAGTATCAACAATTCATTTGTCTCACTACATTATGTCTTTTTCCTAATTTTTCTTACATTTTTACTGTTGTTTAAAAAAAAAAAAAAAGATTAGCGGGCCAACACAATGTGAGCTTCTGTCTGCAAATGGCCCCTTGGCCGCACTTTGGAAACCCCTAAATAAATTAATAATAGTACACTTTTATTACCTATAATTAATTACCTATAATAAGTTTTGTCATATTACCTATAATAAGTTTTGTCTTTAAACATATGTAATTGTTTTCAAAATAAAACAACATCAAAATGGCATCTGAATTCTTTGACTTTTCGTAATGCGGCCCATGGCGGAAAAGTTTGGACACTCCTGGTCAGCCTGAGGGGCCGCTTTCCACCTGGTGCTGATGTTTGACTTGTCTCCATTCAATATACTAACAGCCGCCCTCCGCCAAATTACATCCATCGGCTTTTGTTTACTTATAGTTTACTACTGACTTTGTTTTGCTCAAACAATTGTATGCGATAGAAGAGAATGAGGAACCAGTGTTGTCCCGATGCCAAAATAATCTCGATACTTTTCAGTACTTTTCTAAATAAAGGGGAGCACAAAAAATGGCATTATTGGCTTTATTTTAACAAAAAATCTTGCATATTTTTCTTATTGCAAGTTTGTCCTTAAATAAAAAAGTGAACATACAAAACAACTTGTTTTTTATTAGTAAATAAGCAAACAAAGGCTCCTAATTTAGTCTGCTGACATATGCAGTAACATATTGTGTCATTTATCATTCTATTATTTTGTCAACATTATTCAGGACAAGTGGTAGGAAATGAGTTATTAATCTACTTGTTCATTTACTGTTAATATCTGCTTACTTTCTCTTTTAACATGATCAATCTATACTTCCGTTAAAATGTTATCATCACTTATTCTTCTGTTGTTTGATACTTTACATTAGTTTTGGATGATACCACAGGGGATTTGTTGGACCGGTACTTTTCAGAGGCGGTATAATACCGAATATGATTAATATCGCGGTACTATACTAATACCAGTATACCATACAACCCTATAAGGAACTACCGTATTTCCTTGAATTGCCGCAGGGCATATAGTATGCGCCTGCCTTGAATTACTGCCGGGTCAAACTCGCTTCGCAAAATAATTAGCGCATGCTTAGTATTACCGCCTGGTCAAACTCGTGACGTCATGAGTGACACTTCCCCTGTCATCATTTTAAAAATGGAGGAGGCTGATTTCAATACCGGTAATTTTAAAATCGCATAAAGGGAAGAAGATTAAGAGCTGTTCAGTAGGATTTAAGGTCCAAGCTTACATCACACTCAAATTTTTACTGCATACCTTTGGTAAGTGCCGGAGTGAGAATAGGTTTTGAAATAATTAGCGCATGCTTACTTTTACCGCATGCCTTTGGTAAGCACCGGAGTGAGAAGAGGTTTTAAATTAATTAATTTAAATTAATTAAATATTGTGCTGATATTATTTAATAGTCAATAGAACTCACTATAAATAGATTAAAATATTTGCACTTATCAGTATTGGTATCAAAGGATCTCATTAATGGTTGATCGTATCGGAATCAGCAGCATAGAACCATGATCAGAACTGATCTGTCCTATCTCTTGTTTGCACCTGAGCTCCAAAAGACAATAGTTACTTCAGGAATAAAAAGAAAAAACAACTCAAATTGCTACTTTTCTCATACAAACCTTGTCTTTTTATAGTAGACAATCACAAGACAAAATAAAAAATAATAATAAAATAAAATTCTAGGAAGTCCCCATATGGGCGTTTTTCGTTTACCATTTTACATTTTTCTTGAATGTTTATGGAGATTGCCATTTAGCCTAATACCTCACAGTTGGAATGCGAGCCAGAGCATGATTTACAGCTCAGTTCCACATCAGAGCTGTAGCACACTAATGGGACCTTTTTTTTTTTTTTTTTTTTTTCGGTGAGAAAAAGATAAAAAAAGCTGCTCAACGAGAAATATGACGGTGGATAAAATAGTGAAGTGAAGTGAATTGTATGTATATAGCGCTTTTTCTCTAGTGACTCAAAGCGCTTTACATAGTGAAACCCAATATCTAATTTGTACGTTTAAACCAGTGTGGGTGGCACTGGGAGCAGGTGGGTAAAGAGGCCTTCCCCAAGGACACAACAGCAGTAACTAGGATGGCTGAAGCGGGGATCGAACCTACAACCCTCAAGTTGCTGGCACGGCCGCTCTACCACCCGAGCTATACCGCCTAATATAGAGGTTGCCGTGCGTTTTTTTTCTCGCAGCAGACAAGAGTGCGGCGTTGCGATCTGCGTAACTCAGCCCGTCGCGGCCTCCACACTCGGAGCCGTGTCTCCATCTGCGGCGAGCATCGGCAGAGTGCAAAAGCAGAGGTTTCCTGGTGTGCATACAGGAGATGGGAGAGTAATCAGACTGGATGTCTTCACAAACACTTCCTCTGTGCTCTTGGCGAAAAGGAAGAATCCAAAGCACGTCGTTACTTCTGTCCAACTTGCATCTCCCCTCCCTTTGCCTGGCAGTCCGCAGCATATTGGCGGGTGATGTATGGTTTGGAAAGCACTTCCTGTCCTCGTCAGTCTTCCCCCCTTTTTTATTTCACTTCATGACAGAGTGATTTTTCTCCATATGTGCGCCGTGCACCTCGGGCGTCAGCATTAACGCTCTGGCACGGCATATTTTTTAATATGATGTACAATCAACCTGTGTATGGATTTTTTTTTCCAGGCAGCCGTTTAATATGAGGCTTGGCATGGCGGTGACACGGGGTCGATACCTCGGAACGGTCATTAGACCAATAAATTGGGTCAAGCGGGGTTAAAGGGCAGTCTGATCCGTGCCCTTTGACCCTCTGATCAGGGGTCAATACAGATTTGCACGCAATGTGTAGAAAGCGTGTGAGAAGAGGCCATCCATCCATCCATCCATCCATCCATCCATCCGTCCATGTGTTAAATTCATTTTACAGTTCGGATTTAGTATGGGGTACCTAATCAGTGGCTAGAGCAGGGGTGTCAAACTCAAATACAGAGTGGGCCAAAATTTTAAACTGAACAAAGCCGCGGCCCAAGGTTGAACAAATTAAGTGAAGTGAAGTGAATCATATTTATATAGCGCTTTTCTCTAGTGACTCAAAGCGCTTTACATAGTGAAACCCAATATCTAAGTTACATTTAAACCAGTGTGGGTGGCACTGGGAGCAGGTGTGTAAAGTGCCTTGCCCAAGGACACAACAGCAGTGACTAGAATGGCGGAAGTGGGAATCGAACCTGCAACCCTCAAGTTGCTGGCACGGCCGCTCTACCAACCGAGCTATGCCGCCCCAAATTAACCTTTTAATAGGGACCCAAACAAGTTTTGCATTGAATATCGAACAAGCGAGACTTATATAACTTTATAGTGACACGCAAAATCCAGTTTCAAATAATACTAATAATTTAAAAAATAGCAATGGCATATCAAATCAAATTTAAATAGAAATTGAATGCCTCTTTTCTATTTGCAGCCTTCTCAGGTAAATATCAAAATCAACTTTTCCCACAGGCTAATAATACATTTTTATATTGTAGCGTCCAGGATGAGGTAGTGCTGCAAGGGATTCTGTGTATTTGTTCTATTGTGTTTATGTTGTGTTCCAGTCCGGATGTTCTCCCGAAATTTGCTTGTCATTCTCGTTTAGTGTTAGAATAGAATAGAATAGAGTTTTATTGTCATTATGGCAATGAACAGGTTCAAAGAACAACGAAATTGGAGCAGATCCTCCTAAGGTGCATATACAATACGGTAATATAAATAGTAAAAAAAAAAGATAGAGATGAGAGATGTATATATATATATATGGTTCACAGTGTGGCGCATATTTGTAACAGTCTTAAAGTTGTTTATACGGCCACCCTCAGTGTGACCTGTATGGCTGTTGACCAAACTTGCATTGCATTAGCGTGTGTGTGTGTGTAAAAGCCACATATATCATGTGACTAGGCCGACACGCTGTTTCCACGTAGGAAAAGCGGACGTGACGAAAGGTTTTAGAGGACGCTTGAGGCAGTGTCTTGAAGGCACGCCCCCAATATTGTTGTCCAGGTGGGATTTGGGAGAAATTTGGGGAGAATGGTTGTTCCCTGTGATTTTTCGTGAGGGGCACTGAAATTTGGGAGTCTCCTTGGAAAATCGGGGGGGTGGGGTGGGGTTAGCAAGTATGAGTATTAGCGGTGAATCTAACAAGAGAAACTAGGCAGTAGTGACCATGTTATGAAAAAGTATTTCACTATTAATTGCAGTTTATTTCAGTATTGATAATTAACCGTTTTCCCTTTTTTTTTTGTCCGCCTGCAGAATCCGAGCTGTCCCAGAGTAAGACTGGAGCGGGGCCCCCAGGGGCTGGCGGCGGCGGAGGCGGCGGGAACCACCTTCAGTGCCTGTCCGTCCACTGCACGGACGAGCTGGGGGACAGTAAGGGCCGAGGAGGGCCCGTCTCTTCGTGGCGCTCTCTCCACTCTGATATTTCCAACCGGTTCGGGACGTTTGTGGCAGCACTGACTTGAATGAATCCAATTAAAAATAACAAAAATAAGCTGACCCACCGCAAAAGAAGAGGATGAACTAAGGACAGTTCCGAGACAAATAGCAACGAATGATGATTGTGATGTGATGTAAGATGTCAGTGTGGAAAACTGCAAGCACCTCTTGCCTGTTCAGGGAGAGAGACTCTCACACATACATGCAAACACACAGAAATAAACACACACTCACACACACACATACACACGTCCAAATATTTTTCGTCACATGCAGTCACTCGCTCACACACTGCAGGCTCCACGCCCAATCTGGGAAACCTCAAGTCTACATATACGATTTTTTTTTTTTTCTTCCTTTGCGTTTATTTGTTTTGTTTTATAGCAAAAGCAGATCAATTCAGTTACCACTGGCTGTATTTGTGTAGCAGTGTTGTTGTTTTTTTTTTTCCTTCTATGTATGGCCTTTTCTGCTCACCTCACATATACATAGAAATATAATGTAAATATATACAGTATGATGAACCTTTCCAGTGTAAGCAGCTGCTTTTTTGGCCCGACTTTCATCTGAATTGATCATATCTTGTTCATTTTCCACCCTCAAAAGAAGTGGATTCAATGCAGAAGAATATGAATATGCATGAATGTATGCTTTTTTTTTTTTTTTTTTTTTTTTTTGTGGTGCAAATATAACTTATTTGCCTCCATGTCCAACCTTGTTCCTGTTTCATTTGCTGCTGCTCATCTTCAAGATATAGTTCCATTTTTCTCCAACAATTTATTCATGAGCTTGTCAACAATTCAGCCAATGGGAACTGAAACTGAGGTATTTGCATAGTTTTAATAAGGGAATTGAAAAAAAAAATGGCTATTGGTATTGCACATGTATAATAATAAAAAAAAATTTGCTGTGTGTTGGGCAATCTTGTAATCTTTAAATAATGCTTCTGTTGAGTTGGAATTTCTGAAACTATAGATGGAGGACTGTGACAGCAATTTATGGATTTTTTTTTTCTTTTGTTTACTTTTTTAAAAATAATAAGTAAAGTGCAGTTGTCTGTTTTCCTGCATATTGTATATATCTGTATATGTTTTATTGAGTAACTAAATAACAATAAATATGACGTTAAAGGTGGAACTGTGTCGCCGATCACTCCATTTGTCGCTGCACTGCAAAAAAGAGCTGACATAAAAGAAAGATAAAAAAGTCTATATTTTAAGAAAAACTAAACACTAGTGAAATTATCCGTCCATCCTGCTAGTTAATTTTACTCGATAAAACGTCCTAAATTAAGAGTTGTACTTGTCAGCTTCAGACACTGATGACATCTATTAAACAGACAAGAAGCAAGGAATCATGCAGAGACAGAGTTCAATTTGGCTCAATGAGGAGACACGTGTTTTGGGCTGTGTTCTAGTTACAGATCCAAACTACGTTCTAAAAGTCCAGCCCGCCTGCTTCCTCTATTTATTTGGTTAGGCCACATCAGGTTACATCACTGAAGCTGAGAAAAAGGGGGTAATCTTAGACACAATATATAATTATACAAAAATGCAAATGTGTTGACGCTGGTGATATCGCCTTGTCTCTGCTCTGTCCGTGTCACGGCGGTGTTCGGCCCTGGCAGTAAGCAGGCCGAGTCTGGACACAACACTCATATGAGACGGCTAGCAATGAAGTGAAGTGAATTATATTCATATAGCGCTTTTCTCTAGTGACTCAAAGCGCTTTACATAGTAAAACCCAATGTCTACGTTACATTTAAACCAGTGTGGGTTGCACTGGGAGCAGATGGGTAAAGTGTCTTGCCCAAGGACACAACGGCAGTGACTAATAATAATGGATTAGATTTATATCGCGCTTTTCTATTGTTAGATACTCAAAGCGCTCACAGAGAAGTTGGAACCCATCATTCATTCACACCTGGTGGTGGTAAGCTACATCAGTAGCCACAGCTGCCCTGGGGTAGACTGACGGTAGCGTGGCTGCCAGTTTGCGCCTATGGCCCCTCCGACCACCACCAATCATTCATTCATCATTCATTCACCAGTGTGAGCGGCACCGGGGGCAATGGTGAAGTGTCCTGCCCAAGGACACAACGGCAGCGATTTGGATGTCAATAGGTGGGAAGCGAACCTGCAACCCTCAGGTTTCTGGCACGGCCGCTCTACCCACTATGCCATTCCGCCCCGACTAGGATGACGGAAGCGGGAATCGAACCTGCAACCCTCGGGTTGCTGACACGGCCACTCTACTAACCGAGCAATGCCGCCCCGCAATCTTTTGGATTGCCAGCTTTGCACAAATATAAAAATACCACTTCGGCACAATTGACAATAACTATAGCAACGGCCCTTAAGCATAAAAGTTGTGTGATAATACATACATAATTATTCTAAAATTTCGTCTAAAAATGTGCAGATAAAGATAAGTATTTAATTCTGAAAGGAAGAAATTTTCAATTCTTAAATGACGCATCGACGGGAAGAAAACAACACGATTTTCTATGTTGGGAAAACAAAAATATCTTATTTGAATGGTTATTTTCTCAATTTTAACATTTTTAAACTAGACAAAATGTAAATATTCGTGCTAAAATTAAGACTCTGCTGTAAAGTCAATAACTAAAGCCACTGATTAAGGTTGATGGGTCAAGTGCAGAGAATAATTTGGCCACACCTAGTCTGTGTGCGACAATCATTGGTACTTTAAATTAACTAAAGATAAGTAAATAACGCAGCTTTACGTTGACAGAGGGGTTAGTGCGTCGGACTCACAATACGAAGGTCCTGGGTTCAATCCCGGGCTCGGGATCTTTCTGTGTGGAGTTTGCATGTTCTCCCCGTGAATGCGTGGGTTCCCTTCGGGTACTCCGGCTTCCTCCCACCTCCAAAGACATGCACCTGGGGATAGGTTGATTGGCAACACTAAAATTTGCCCAAGTGTGTGAATGTGAGTGTGAATAATGTCTGTCTATCTGTGTTGGCCCTGCGATGAGGTTCCTCTTGTCCAGGGTGCACCCCGCCTTCCGCCCGATTGCAGCTGAGATAGGCACCAGCGCCCCCCGCGACCCCAAAGGGAATAAGCGGTAGGAAATGGATGGATGGAAGTAAATAGCGCTTAAAACTAGGGACATTTCTAGAAATAACATTTCAAATCTTGGCACGTGTCAAATCATTTGCGGCGCGCTGTACTGTACAGCATGATTCGCACCTTGAGGATCTGGAAATGTCTGCAGTAGATTTAAAGTGACAGATCTGACAAGGAAATTGTGACGTGAAGAGTGCCGAGTGACAGCATGCGGTAAACCTTTGAAATATAAAAACTACACGTGGCATCATAAGAGATACTGCAGCATGCGTGGCGTCTTAATGGATTAGACTAAGATGATTAATTCGGTGTACACAGCATCACAACTCGCCGCGGTTCATCCGCCATCTTTTTTGACGTTTCTACTCAACTGAGCAACTTTAAATAAAACGGCAGTTTTGCCAACAAAAAGGTTAAAAAAAAATACTTTTAGTTGCTGACTACGGCTGACATATTGATACTGCTGGTGTATTTCAAGTTAAAAATGCTCAATAGAGTGTTCTCTCAAGAAAGTGATACGCTTTGACATCTGCTAAATTAAGGCCCGAAGCAGAATTTAATTTTAAGGCCCTCTTCTCAGGCCCCATGTACACTAGGGTAAATCCCACCTAACCTTATCCTTGTCCGCACGCACACAATGGTCGTTTAAAGGCCTACTGAAATGAGATTTTCTTATTCAAACGGGGATAGCAGGTCCATTCTATGTGTCATACTTGATCATTTCGCGATATTGCCATATTTTTGCTGAAATGATTTAGTAGAGAACATTGACGATAAAGTTCGCAACTTTTGGTCGCTAATAAAAAAGCCTTGCCTGTACCGGAAGTAGCAGATGATGTGCGCGTGACGTCACGGGTTGTAAGGCTCCTCACATCCTCACATTGTTTATAATCATTGCCACCAGCAGCTAGAGGGATTCGGACCGAGAAAGCGACGATTTCCCCATTAATTTGAGCGAGGATGAAAGATTTGTGGATGAGGAAAGTTAGAGTGAAGCACTAGAAAGAGAAAAAAAAGGCGAGTGCAGATGTTATTAGACACATTTACTAGGATAATTCTGGAAAATCCATTATCTGCTTATTGTGTTAATAGTGTTTTAGTGAGATTATAAAGTCATACCTGAAAGTCGGAGGGATGCTCGTCGGGACCCAGGATGGACCGCTCACCTGTGTATCGGTTGGGGACATCTCTACGCTGCTGAATCGACTCCACTTGGGATGGTTTCCTGTGGACGGGACTCTCGCTGCTGTCTTGGATCCGCTTTGAACTGAATCTCTCGCGTCTGTGTTGGAGCCACTATGGATTGAACTTTCACAGTATCATGTTAGACCCGCTTGACATCCATTGCTTTCGGTCCCCTGAGGTTGGGGGGAGGTAGCCCACATATGAGGTCCTCTCCAAGGTTCTCATAGTCATCATTGTCACTGGCGTCCCACTGGGTGTGAGTTCTCCTTACCCTCTGGGTGTGAGTTTTCCTTGCCCTTATGTGGGTTCTTCCGAGGATGTCGTAGTCTTACTGGTTTGTACAGACCTTTGAGACATTTGTGATTTAGGGCTATATAAATAAACATTGATTGATTGATTGATTGATCCCTGAAATTCGGAGGGCTGTGGTGACCGCCAGTGTCTCTGAGAGAAGCCAATGGAGGAGCCAAGATCACAGCTGCCTTTTTGACGGATGCTGTAGGAGAAAGGACGCTAACTCCGCACAAGTCTCCGGTAAGAGCCGACTTAATATCACAATTTTCTCATACAAAAACTTGATGGTTGACATGTGGTAGAGAAACATGTTCGCTAAAGCTTCACAACAAATAAAGAAACACCGGCTGTGTTTCGGTTGCTAAAGGCAGCTGCAATACACCACTTTCCACCAACAGCATTCTTTTTTATAGTCTCCATTATTAATTGAACAAATTGCAAAAGATTCAGCAACACAGACGTTCAAAATACTGTGGAATTATGCGATGAAAAGATACGACTTTTAGCCGTAAGTGGTGCTGGGCTAAAATGTCCGCTACAACCAATAACGTCACAAACACGCCTCATCGTGTTTGTGACGTTCCGCGACATTCCGCGACATTCCGCGACATTTTCAACAAGAAACTCAGCGGGAAATTTAAAATTGTAATTTAGTTAACTAAACCGGCCGTATTGGCATGTGTTGCAATGTTAATATTTCATCATTGATATATAAACTATCAGACTGCGTGGTCGGTAGTAGTGGGTTTCAGTAGGCCTTTAATGGACACGTGAAAGTAAACAATGTGAGAAGGAACATTTGACAACAATCAATCTAGGCATCTAGATATCTGGTCAGGACACTCCTCACTCTTTTGCCTTCACCTTCATTGTCCATTCGCTTTTGGTGACTTTATGTACTCTGGACCTAGACGATGAGTCTGTGACATACATGGCGGACAATAACTGATACAGTCTGCTTTGCCAGTCCGAATGCATTCGCCGGTTTCCGTAATTTTCCCTTGATGAACAGGTAATACAATGCACACGCTACCTTTTTTTTATCACATTCATGGGAGCCCGCATTCTCGTTGTCTCTCCTTCGACAAATGGACCGAGAACATCTGACCTGGACATTCGAAAGTTCTCTTGTCGTCTGAGAAGTGTTGTATCCCAAATAGCTACAATTGCTTTCTCTTAAGGTATTCATGTGTGATTTCCAGTGGTTAGCTCCATGTTACGAAACTGCATTATTATGAAGCTGGCTGTGTGCCGTTCTTTCTGGGGTCACTTCCTGTGTGGGGCGCAGTCTTTCTGGCGTCACTTCCTGTGTGGGGTGCGGTCTTTCTGGCATCAGTTCCTCTCCGAACTCAGTTTGTAAATGATCAATGAGTCCATACAAAGCCAAGAGCCGGAAATTCAAGAAATACACAGCGCACTTACCTGTGTAAAAAATTATCCAAGGAAGGGAACCTTAAACAGTGGTTTAGTGTGACTGAAACGGGGCTTAGGCTAAATAGTTATTTGTTTAATGAGTTATCCGGCTTAATTTAGACAGGGTCGCAGCCATTAACAAAGTTTTTTATTCGTGTCAAAGAATTTTTTGACTTTTAATTTAACTTTAGTTAAAATTGATGCATTTTTCAATGGGTTATATTTGTATAGAGCTTTTCTAGCTTTTTTAAGGAACTCAAAGCGCTTTGACACTACTTCCACATTCACCCATTCACACACACATCCACACACTGATGCAAGGGCCTAACCAGGACCCATCAGGAGCAAGGGTGAAGTGTCTTGCTCAAGGATACAACGGACGTGACAAGGTTGGTAGAAGGTGGGGATTGAACCAGTAACCCTCAGATTGCTGCCACGCCACTCTCCCAACTCCGCCATACCGTCCCCATGTTTCATACTAAAACAACTTTATTTTTCAATAATAATGAATGTGTTTGGTGCATAAAACAGTGTTCTTCAACCTTTTCTGAGCCAAGGCACATTTTTTTCATTGAAAAAATCCCCAGGCACACCACCAGCAGAAAACATTAAAAAGTGAAACTCAGCAAAAAGTCGTTCTCACGATTGTTGGATATGGATTCAAACCATAAGCAACCATCCATCACTATAGATCTGGTCTCAAAGTAGGTGCACTTTTTGGTATGCCGTCTGCTCCACTCGCTGTAAGTCTTTGCTGTTGTCCAGCATTCTGTTTTTGTTTACTTGGCAGCCAGTTCAGTTTTAGTTTCGTTCTGCATAGCCTTCCCTAAGCTTCAATGCCTTTTCTTAGCGGCACTTGCCTTTTGTTTATTTCTGGTTTAAGCGTTAGACATCTACAAAGCAATTAGCTACCTGCTGCCACCTACTGATATGGAAGAGTATTACACAGTTACTCTGCTGAGCTCTAGACAGCACAGACACTCAACAATGGCACATTTGCGTATTATAATCACTGGTTTGCAAAAAATATTTTTTAGCCAATTAGGTGCACAGTGGTTGAAAAACACTGCACTCAACAACGGCACATTATTTTAATTACTGATTAGCAAAATATATTTTTTTGGACCAATTAGGTGTAGTTGCATAATTTCCCACAGCACACCAGACAATATCTCACGGCAAACTGGTGTGCCACGGCACAGTGGTTGAAAAACACTGGCATAAAAAACACATTTTACTTAATAAAAAGTTGCACGAGTCTCTGGAACAACCCATATGACGATTTACTAGTCCAGCAAGAATGTTTGGAGGCATTTGCCATTACGTGACATGCTGACCTATTATGATTTTCCTCTTTTCTGGCATATATTTTTTATTCAATCAATCAATCAATGTTTACTTATATAGCCCTAAATCACTAGTGTCTCAATTATTACAATCAATGTTGGATACTGGTGTTAAAGAATGCCAAATCACAAAGTTCATGCAATCGGAAAGTTTTGGATGCCTCTGTCCGTTACGTTATGTTTTGCAGTTTTTTTCAACAGTGGGCCATTTGTGATGTCACAGATTGACGGACGTACATATGTGGACATTCTTGTTCAAGATGTGTTGGCATACCTACTCCCACTCTGCTGAGCCCACACAGCTGGGACTGCTGCCAGAAGTTTCCGATGTTATTCCATCTTGGTGGTTAGAGCAGGGGCGCTCACACTTTTTCTGCAGGTGAGCTACTTTTCAATTGACCAAGTCGAGGAGATCTACCTCATTCCTATTTATAATTTATATTTATGAAAGAGACATTTTTGTTAACAAGTTAATGGTGTTTAATGATAATACAAGCATGTTTAACACGCATAGATTCCTTTCTTTCATGAAGACAAGAATATAAGTTGGTGTATTTGATTCTGATGACTTGCATTGATTGGAATTAGACAGTGGTGCTGATAACGTCCGCATTTTCAAATGGAGGAAAAAAAAGTCCTCCTTTCTGTCCAATACCACATGAAAGTGGTTGGATTTGGCATCTCATTTGTCCAACTTGCTTACTCGTTTTTAAACACTTTGTTATGAGAGTAGCATATGTGTGTGTGGCCCTTTAATGTCTGGCAGCAGGTGAGTGACGTCAGTGAGTGTGCGGGTGGGCAAGCAAGTGAGAAAGCGGTCGCTGAGGGCGGGGGAGAAATACATTGGCATCAAACTCCGTAGCTTGCTAGCTTGTGCACGCTTGCTTTCTGAGACTCTTATTTTGTTAGCACAGGCAGGATGAAACAGGTCTTTTATGGTGAAGACAGGAACTGTGCAGTCGGTCTTTAGAGTTTTGACAGTAGGTACGGAGTCTCTAGAAAAAAAATGTGTTTCTCTGCGTCCGCCCTGTTAGTGATTTTTTTCTTAAATATGAGCTCGCAGCAGCCAGCGTCATCTCACAAGATCCTCGGGTGCCGAGAATGTCAAACAACTGACGAAAGTGAATTCTTGGTATGATTGATGATTGCTCATTTTTATGTCTATTTTTTAATGCCTGGCTTGAGATCGACTGACACACCCTCCGAGATCGACCAGTCACTCACGATCAACGTAATGCCCACCCCTGGGTTAGAGTGTCCGCCCTGAGATCGGTAGGTTGTGAGTTCAAACCCCGACCAAGTCATACCAAGGACTATAAAAATTGGACCCATTACCTCCCTACTTGGCACTCAGCATCAAGGGTTGGAATTGGGGGTTAAATCACCAAAAATTATTCCTGGGCGCGACCACCGCTGCTGCTCACTGCTCCCCTCACCTCCCAGGGGGTGATCAAGGGTAATGGGTCAATTACAGAGAATAATTTCGGCACACCTCGTGTGTGTGTGAGACAATCCTTGGTACTTTAACTTTAACTTTTAATACCCTGCCGCCTGCTCTGATCTCTATAGAATAAATACGTCTGTGATTATTTGTCCACTACAAAACTCGATTAGATGCTAAAGTTTGACAGAAAAATATGGCGACATAGCACAGAATTGAATACAACTTTATGGTCATTGCATTTAAAAAGTACAATGGAATTGGTATTCAGTACAACCCAACAGTTACAATGGTATACAGGACAGGAAGACGTAAGGAGGAAAGAAGGTCATGTAAAACATGGAGAAAAAAACTAGTTTGAGACCACAAAAAACCTCAGGCATCACATTAACACATATTTACGACACACACAAACTCAAAATTTGCAACGGTAGGCAGGCATCCGATCCAAAGCTGCAGCTTTGTTCCGTAGTCCGTCATAACGTTGGGGGTGAAGGCGTGGGATAAGGGTGGTGTATGTGTGCATATCCGTCTTGTAGTAAATAGTCCATGGGTGAGTGTTGTGTCCATAAGCCTGGAAGTTGCTCCGTTCGGCATCAAAGAAGAGACTCAACATCCCAGGTGTCTTTGAAGAAGGGGGAAGGGATTCAGAGCGTCTTTCGCTGCAATGGTCTCACTGGGGTGTTTACTGCATGACCCTGCCAAAGCCAAAGCAGAGGGAGTCGAATTGTTATATATATATATATATATATATATATATATATATATATATATATATATATATATATATATATATCATCAATCAATCAATCAATGTTTATTTATATAGCCCCAAATCACAAATGTCTCAAAGGACTGCACAAATCATTACGACTACAACATCCTCGGAAGAACCCACAAAAGGGCAAGGAAAACTCACACCCAGTGGGCAGGGAGAATTCACATCCAGTGGGACGCCAGTGACAATGCTGACTATGAGAAACCTTGGAGAGGACCTCAAATGTGGGCAACCCCCCCCCGCCTCTAGGGGACCGAAAGCAATGGATGTCGAGCGGGTCTAACATGATACTGTGAAAGTTCAATCCATAGTGGCTCCAACACAGCCGCGAGAGTTCAGTTCAAGCGGATCCAAGACAGCAGCGAGAGTCCCATCCACAGGAAACCATCTCAAGCGGAGGCAGATCAGCAGCGTAGAGATGTCCCCAACCGATACACAGGCGAGCGGTCCATCCTGGGTCCCGACGAGCGGCCCATCCTGGGTCTCGACTCTTGACAGTTAGAACTTCATCCATGGTCATCGGACTGGACCCCCTCCACAAGGGGGGGGGGGGACATAGGAGAAAAAAGAAAAGAAGCGGCAGATCAACTGGTCTAAAAAGGAGGTCTATTTAAAGGCTAGAATATACAGATGAGTTTTAAGGTGACACTTAAATGCTTCTACTGAGGTAGCATCTTGAACTGTTACCGGGAGGGCATTCCAGAGTACTGGAGCCCGAACGGAAAACGCTCCATAGCCCGCAGACTTTTTTTGGGCTCTAGGAATCACTAATAAGCCGGAGTCTTTTGAACGCAGATTTCTTGCCGGGACATATGGTACAATACAATCGGCAAGATAGGCTGGAGCTAGACCGTGTAGTATTTTATACGTAAGTAGTAAAACCTTAAAGTCACATCTTAAGTGCACAGGAAGCCAGTGCAGGTGAGCCAGTACAGGCGTAATATGATCAAACTTTCTTGTTCTTGTCAAAAGTCTAGCAGCTGCATTTTGTACCAACTGTAATCTTTTAATGCTAGACATGGGGAGACCCGAAAATAATACGTTATAGTAATCGAGACGAGACGTAACAAACGCATGGATTATGATCTCGGCGTCTTTAGTGGACAGAATGGAGCGAATCAGCGATATTACGGAGATGAAAGAAGGCCGTTTTAGTAACGCTTTTAATGTATGACTCGAAGGAGAGAGTTGGGTCGAAGATAATACTCAGATTTTTTACCGAGTCACCTTGTTTTATTATTTGGTTGTCAAATGTTAAAGTAGTATTATTAAATAGAGGTCGGTGTCTAGCAGGACCGATAATCAACATTTCCGTTTTTTGGGCGTTAAGTATATATATATATATATATATATATATATATATATATATATATATATATATATATATATATATATATCATGTATTCCTCGCGCACTAATTGACTGGAAGAGAGCGCACTTTGTGATATTAACTTACTTCATGCAAAGTGAAGTATATCAAGCATTTATCATTTTGATGATCTTGGCTTACACTTTTAGAAACCCCACATTTTCTGAGATTTTCAATTCAATGTTTTTTTATATATATTTTTTAATCATTATTATTTTTTTTTTAATCTGTCCTTTCTAATACATTTTCGACCGTTTGTTACTCTCGATGTCTTTTAGCCAATCACAATTGTCTAAAAATGCCTTTTCTCATCGATAATGTGATATCATTGGCAAAGTACGCTCTCTTCCAGTCAATTAGTGCGTGAGGAATACTATATATATGTATATATATATATATATATATATATATATATATATATATATATATATATATATATATATATACATATATATGTATATATATATATATATACATATATATATATACATATATACTGTATATATATATTTGTATATATATATTTTTTTATATATATATATGTATATATATATATATATATATCTCTATATATATATATTTATACATATATATATATTTATACATACATATATATCTCTCTATATATATATACATATATATATATGTATATATATATATATATATATATATATATATATATGTATTTATATATATATATATATATATATATATATATGTATGTATATATATATATATATATATATATATATATATATATATATATATATATATATATATATATATATATATATATATATATATATATATATATATATATATATATATATAAATCAGTGACATGCAGTCAGGGGAGGCAGGTGAGGCAGTGCCTCACGTGCCATCATGGAAAGAAAAAAACATGTAAAAAGAAAAAAAAAAAATTAAATGTCTCCTTTGGACTTTTGACATGAAGGATTCCATATCTAAAATAAAACAGTTTTCTAAACTGGACTTTCAATCGAAGCAGGAGGTAATAATTAATGGTAGACCAACGCCAGAGCTAAAAGGTTTGCTTCAGACAGTGATCTCCATCGAGACAGAAAGACTTTTAAAACTGAAGAAAGATAAGGAAGACTTCTATAAACAAGTTATCGATGCTTATGTTCAGAAGGAGCGGCGCATGGACTTCATATATAAGTAAAGGTAAGACCATATTAACGCTTTTTTTTTTATTAAATGTGCTTTTTTGTGTGCTACAGTTTGTAAGTGTAAAAAAATGCTAGTATGAGCTTTTAAACATAACCTGTTAACTGCTGCCAATCAAATGGTGAATAAGATACTCTTTAGGGTTCATATGTTTGTAAATCTGACTGTGATGAAGTCAGTGCCTCACCAGCCATGAACCTCACTGAAGAGCCAATATGTTACTAATTTGTATGTTAATAAGCAACTAATTAATGGGGAATATTCTCCCCATACTAAAGTGTTACCTTAATACCTAAAAAAGCTACATTACAAACAGGTACACAAACTCCCTCTCCTTGCTTGAATTATTTTCCCTGTGCATTGATGCTCAATGCCAATCAATGACCCCCGTGCAGGTCTTCTTGGCGGGATGATGTCAGAGCTTCCTCGCAATGCTCATCATCAGCCTCCATCGCCGTTGTCTTGGATTTACAAGCACACGCCAGTACATCCGCAAAGTGGAGCTCCCCACAGACTGTGTTAGTTGGGTGTGTTTGTGCTTGCCGCTGCAGCAGGCGCCTGCTGTGTAGGATTGCAAAGCGCGTTGGTAATGTGATGCCCAGAGAGCATCGGCGTTGGCAAACAGCAGCACAGACAGCTTGCGTGAGAGGCGTCACCTGGGAGGGCTGTTAAGGGAGGGAGGAAGTGGGGAGCTGACGATGATTACATTTCTTGGTGTGACACTGAGGCTGCAATGTCTATTTTTCATTCTGGTTTCTGAATAAATCAAAAAATTAATTTAAAAAAAATAAAATTGATGCATGCAGTATAGTATTTCCAGCAAATGTTTCAAATGTTCATTAATTTCTCTTGATGGCAAAATGGTAGAACAATTTGTTTTCAGATGGGCATGAACTAGGAAGTGAGGAGTATATTAAAGGAGTAATTGTATTTATAGACATTTCACAGACTGTCTTATGTTATGGTGGTCATATAGGTTTTCTATTTCTGATTTTAGCCTGCAGGAGCAAAGGTCACCGCCTCTGTCGATGGGGTTGAGGTGCGGAGCACCATCGACTGGAGGCGGTGCATGTGCTGACGGCGAGACACGGCCGGCGGGTGATTAGATATCACAGGTGGTACGGGGTAATCTAATCATCTGTTGTCTTTAACAGTGAGCGGCCAGTGGAGGAGAGGAGGTGGGGGAGACTGAAAGGAAAAGGTCTGAAAAGTTTGTTAATTGGTAAACATGCACATTAAAACTTTGCTGGAACTTTGGGACGTGAGTAAACGTGGAAAATGTAGGAAACGACTTCCACACGCACATTTTCTTAACGTTTTGAAGTTGGGGTGTACAGTATACCGGTTTTAGTATCGTACCGCAATACTAATGAATCATATTCAGTACTATACCTCCTCTAAAAAGTACATTTTCTTAAAGTTTTGAAGTTGGGCTGTACCGTATACCGGTTTTAGTATCGTACCGCAATACTAATGAATCATATTCGGTGCTGTACCGCCTCTAAAAAGTACAAGTCCGCCACCCGTCGTCGTCACGTCGTGTCATGCAGACGAGCATTTTCGGCAGTGCACCATCACGGAGTACTTTCAAGCAGACACAGTGTGTAGACAGAAAAGGGAAAACGGACACATTTAGGTTTAAAAACTAAAGATAAAGGTGAAGATATAACACTGGGTGCTCAGGAAGAAGTGCTTTAAGACATGGCCAGCTAGCTAGCGGCTAATGCCTAGCCGCAGTCAGCATTGCTGTAATTACTTCTAATTCACTATTCCTTGTCTGCATGGCGACAAATATAGTACATTTATTTCAAGAATCATCCCTGTAGGATGATTGACAGCTAAACATGCTTCAATATACACCACAGCTATAACATTGGATGTGTTAAGGAGAAGATAATATATCACTATCGATCATAGTAACTTTGATCACACTACACATAAGTGAATGAAGGCCGTATAAACAACGCCAACACTGTCATAAATATGTGCCATATAGTGAAACCACACTAAACAACAATGACAAAGACATTTGGGGAGAATATTTGCCCTGCAACACAACATAAACCCAACAGAACAAATTCCCAGAATTCTTTGCAACACCAACTGTCCTGTCTGTGTGATCATGTTTTGTTTTTTTGGACACTCAGTTCCTGTTTTTGCACTTCCTTGATTGTTTTGTTACCATGACTACCCATTAGTTTTCACCTGTACTCATGTCTTGCACCTGTTTTCACTGATCATGTCACTGCTATTTAAGCCGGTCTGTTTCTGTTCTTTATCCTGGCAACATCACCTTCTTCCACCATCTATCACCCTCCATACCTCTACTCACGTCATGCCATGTTAGCTCCAGCCTGCTTCATGTCATGTTTCACAGTTCCAAGCCAAGTAAGTTTTTGTTTATATTTCATAGTTTCTGCCTTTGTGCAAGTCTTTGTTTTCATTAGTCAAGTTTGTTCTCCGCCATTGTGCGCGCATTTTGTTTGCATTTTTTTTTTGTAGTTATAGTGTCAATATAAAAAGATGTCTTTACCTTCACGTCATCTCCGGTCCAAGTTCACTTGCATCTCGGAAAAACAGCCACCTCATAGTCCACGCCTTGACAGATCACACAGACATGACACCAACACTGTCATAAACATGTGCCATACAGTGAAACCACACTAAACAACAATGCCAAACACATTTTGGGAGAATATTTGCACCGCAACACAACGTAAACCCTACAGAACAAATTTCCAGAATCCCTGCAACACCATCTTCCGGGTCGCTACAATATAAACAAACGCCTTTGGTGGATCTACACCTAACATCCACTGTAATGATACCAAAGTACAGGAGTGTATCTAGTCGATACTACTTTGATGTTTTTTTGTATCACAAAACAAAAAAGCTCAGGAAATATGTCCCTGGAGACATGAGGACTTTGAATATGAGCAATGTATGTTCTTGTGACTACTTGGTATCGGATTGATACCCAAATGTGTGGTATCAAACAACAGAAAAACAAGTGATTATTACATTTTAACATAAGTGGGGATAGAACATGTTTAAATAGAAAGTATGCAGATACTAACAGTAAATGAACAAGTAGATTAGTAATTCATTTTCTACCACTTGTCCTTAATAATGTTGACAAAATAATAGAATGGAAAATGACACAATATGTTACTGGATATGTCAGCAGAGTTATTAGGAGCCTTTGTTTGTTTACTTACTACTAAAAGACAAGTTGTCTAGTATGTTTACTATTTTATTTAACCTTCCTCTTGTGTTAGCTTTCTGTTACCATCTCTTATGTTAACGGGTCGGTTTTGACCCATGTCTTAAATCAGTTGTAAAATACACTAAAAACAATTATCTATCATCCAATTTGTTTCTCATCTCTTGGTTACCTCGTTAGGTTTCCTTATCCATGAAAATATTGGTTTTAATATTTTTGGTGTGGGCCATTGGGCCTTTTTTTTGTCAGTATACCCCTCGATTTCAATTGAAAAAAATAGTAAAACGAACCTCAAGAGAATCGTATAAATAAAAAAACGGTTGTTGTGTTACCTGACCATTACTGAGGGGCATTAGAACACATCTCTTAAATAAATTTGTTTTATTTATTTTTTCATTTTAATGATTTTAACATAGTAACAACTCTATACTGAATTGACCTCAAATGTCTGGACATTTTAGTTTTTAAATGCATAAAAGAACCACATAAATTTTGTTTGTTTTTGTACTGGATAACAAGGTAAAATGAGAATCCACTAAAGCTCACATGATTGGGAGAGGAGCTGGCCATCAGTGTGTTCAGTTTTGGCTCTACTTAGTGCTTTATAGTATTATTTTTATAACTGGGTCGAAACCGACCCTAACAACACCAAGGTCATAATTTCAACCAGAGCATTTTATAATTTAGTGAAACAAAAAAAACAAGTTTTATTTTGTTGAAATAGAGGTTCCTGACAAAGTCAAAAAGCCTTGATGCATAAAAATAAATTTATGTGGTTCTTTTATGCATTTAAAAACTAAAACGGGTCGGTGCCGACCCTAACACACGACGAAGGTTAAGGACAAACTTGCAATATTAAACATATGTCAAAGTCAAAGTCAAAGACAAAGTCAGCTTTATTTGTCAATTTCTTTACATGTAAAGACATACAAAGGAATCGAAATTTTGTTTCTCACTCTCCCATGTGTAGAGAAAAAGAAAAGAAAACACAACAGTAAAGTGCAACGTGAATATGTCTATCTACTAAAGTGACAAAATATATAGTTCCTGTTGTTTTTAATGTTTAATGTACCTTAAGATTTTTTTTGTTAAAATAAAGCCAATAATGTCATTTTTTTAGAAAAGTACCTAAATACACTTTGATACCGGTACCAAACTATTGGTATCGGGACAACACTAGTTTGAAGTATATCTGATGTTTCTGAATTTCTTTAAAATGACATAGGTAAATTAGCATTTGGTGTTTGTTTAAATTGTATTATGAATCACTTCAACACAATAATGTGTCAGGCCTGCTACTGACAGTTTAGTCACGTTTGTGTTTTCTTGTGCTTTTTCCTGTCCAGCGCTATTATTTTGGTTACTTCTTCCTGTCACTGCACCTCTGTCCTGAGTGCTAACTCCCTCACCTGTCTCTGATTGGCACTCTACATACACATGTTACATCTTGCCAATCAGGCTTCTTTATAAGCCAAACTGCCCTGCACACAGGCCTGGATTATTCTGCCTGTTAGTCGGCTTCCTGTGCACCTCCCTGTTGCTAATAAATATACTTTAATACATAATAAATAACCACAAGACCTTGTGGTTAGCGTGTCCGCCCTGAGATCAGTAGGTCGTGAGTTCAATCCCCGGCTGAGTCATACCAAAGACTATAAAAATGGGAGCTAATCCCTCCCTGTTTGACTCACAGCATCAGGGGTTGGAATTGGGGGTTAAATCACCAAAAATGATTCTCGAGTGTGGCCACCGCTGCTGCCCACTGCTCCCCTCACCTCCCACAGGGTGGAAAAAGAGGATGGGTCAAATGCAGAGGGAAATTTCACCACACTTATTGTGTGTGACTATTAGTGGTACTTTAAAGGCCTACTGAAACCCACTACTACCGACCACGCAGTCTGATAGTTTATATATCAATGATGAAATATTAACATTGCAACACATGCCAATACGGCCTTTTTAGTTTACTAAATTGCAATTTAAAATTTCCCGCAAGTTTCTTGTAGGAAATATTAGCGCTGCACCACACGTGGCTAAAAGTCGTCTACTTTAACCGCATAATTACACAGTATTTTGGACATCTGTGTTGCTGAATCTTTTGCAATTTGTTCATTTAATAATGGAGACTATAAAGAACAATGCTGTTGGTGGAAAGCGGTGGATTGCAGCTGTCTTTAGCACCGAGACACAGCCGGTGTTTCTTTGTTTGTCGTGAAGCAGAGCGGTCAAGTGAACGTGTTTTCTCTTTGTCAACCAGCATGTTTTTGGATGGGGAAATTGTGATATATATTGTACCGGAGACATCAGTGGATTATTCGTCGTCCTGCAGCAGCTGTCAAAAAAGGCAGCTGTGAGCTTGGCTCCTCGGCTTCTCTCTGAGACACTGCGTGTTCACCGCAGCCATCCGAACTCGAGGTATGTCTTCACAATCTTTAAAATCTTACTAAAACACTATTAAAACAATAAGTAGATGAGGGATCTTCCAGAATTATCCTAGTAAATGTGTCTAATTACATCTGAAACTCTCACATTGCCACCGCCCGGAGCCGTGTTTTTTTTTTTTCCCGAGTCCTTCACTATCAATATCCTAATTCACAAATCTTTCATCCTTGCCCAAATACATGAGGAAATTGTCGCTTTCTCAGTCCGAATTGCTCTTACTGCTGGTGGCTCCCATTATAAATAATGTGAATATGTGTGGAGCCCTGCAACTCGTGACGTCACACGCACATACTTCCGGTAAAGGCAGGGCTTTTTTATTAGCGACCAAAAGTTGCGAACTTTATCATCGATGTTTTCTACTAAATCCTTTCAGCAAATTTATGGTAATATCGCGAAATTATCAAGTACAACACATACAATGGACCTGCTATCCCCGTTTGAATAAGAAAATCTCATTTCAGTAGGCCTTTAACTTTAATATTTTCCTGCACGCCGTCTGCTATTTCTGCATCCTTGGAGACACGCTACAGGCAACATTCACCAGATCATGGCAGAATTATTTTTTTTGTCCTGTCTGGCACGCAAGCTTTGTTACATTTCAATGTAGGGGTTGTTGGTCTGGACCCCAGGATGGAAAAAAAAAAATGCAATTAATGACAAAAACAAAATAGTGAAGCAAGGGAAAGCATAGGAAACACTATGCAGCATGGATCCCGAGAACAGTACTGGCATTAAAAGCATCTGCTAGAGCAGGGGTAGGGACCCTATAGCTCTCGAGCCAGATGTGGCTCTTTTGATGACGGCATCGGGCTCTCATATAAATCTTAGCTTACATTGCTTAACACGATAAGTAATGAATAAATCCGCTGGTAATCACAGTGTTAAAAAAGACGTTCAAAATATAAAACATTCTCATGCATTTTATTAAAGATGTCGGATAATATCGGACTGTCGATATTATCGACCGATAAATGCTTCAAAATGTAATATCGGAAATTATCGGTATCCGTTTAAAAAAGTAAAATAAGTGTATTTTTAAAACGCCGCTGTATGGAGTGGTACACGGATGTAGGGAGAAGTACAGAGCGCCAATAAACCTTAAAAAAAAATGCCTTTGCATGCCGGCCCAATCCCATAATATCTGCAGCTTTTCACACACACAAGTGAATGCAAAGTATACTTGGTCAACAGCCATACAGGTCACACTGAGGGTGGCCGTATAAACAACTTTAACACTGTTGCAAATATGAACCCACAGCAAACAAGAATGACAAACACATTTCGGGAGAACATCCGCACCGTAACACAGCATAAATGCAACAGAACCCAGAACCCTTTACACCACTAACTCTTCTGGGACGCTACAATATACACCCCCTGCTACCCCGCCCACCTCAACCTCCTCATGTTCTCTCAGGGAGAGCATGTCCCAAATTCCAAGCTGCTGTTTTGAGGCATATTTAAAAAAAAGAATGCACTTTGTGACTTTAATAATAAATACAGCACTGCCACTTTGGCCTTTTTTTTTTCCATAACTTGAGTTGATTTTATTTTAAAACCTTGTTACATTGTTTAATGCATCACAACAAAATTAGGCATAATAATGAGTTAATTCCACGACTGTATATATCAGTATCGGTTGATATCGGAATCGGCAATTAAGAGTGGGACAATATCAGAATATCGGCAAAAAAGCCATTATCGGACAGCTCTAATTTGAATCCATCCATCCGTTTTCTGCCGCACCTGTTCAAGAAGTCGCATCAATGGTAAGAAGTATTTTAATTGTTATTGGTTAGCTTCAGAATAACAATTTTATCAAAAAGAACAATAGATGTAATATACTCTAAAAATGTTGGTCTTACTTAAAAAAATGCAGTCATTTAGTTGTATTCAGTGTGAAATTTTTTTGTATGGCTCTCATGGAAATACATTTTAAAAATGATTTGGCTTTCATGGCTCTCTCAGCCAAAAATGTTCCCGACACCTGTACTAGCGTGTGCTATCAAGTTCGTACATGTTTTTTGATACCTGCAAACTTTTAATAGATCAGGCCCTAAATGTAGTATATGACATTATGGGAACAGTTTGGGAATGCTCTTTTTCTAGCATGACTTCCCCTAAGTACTCAAAGCGGTGGAAGAACGTAAGAACCCTGACCTTCGCTATAATCAAATACTTTTAAAATGAACTAAAACGGAGATTTTGTGTCATGCATCTCGTATAACGTAAAAAAAATCCAATAGACACTTACAAAACTATGCCCATAGACAAACAGCAATATTGTGTAGAAAGTATTCCAATAAGAAATAAATGAAAACTAATTCATTCTATCATGTTTAATTATTAGGTTTTATTATAAGGTGTCCACATTTCTTAGTGAGTGTGTGTCAATCTTTTGTCCAAATAATTTTTAATGTGCAAATAAAAGGTTGCCTTCACAGTAAGCATGTTGTTCAAACCAGGAGTGTCCTTTAGTGACACTTTACCTGTCTGTCTGGTTAGGCCAACTAGACTTTCCCAAGTAGGATGGGCATGTAGTCACAGGTTTCAGGCTTGTTGTTGTGTCGCACGCAGCATCCCGAAAGTATTCACAGCGCTTCACTTTTTCCAAATATTTTGTTACGGCCAAAAAGGAGTGCATCTATTTTTCGTCCTCGAAATTCTACAAACAACGTTACATAATCCAAATGTGAATATGTTGTTTTAAATGAACGTTTTTGCAAATTTATTCCAAAAAAACAAATGTACATAAGTAGTCAGACCCTTTGCTTAATACTTTGTTGATGCACCTTTGGCCGCAATTACAGCTTCCAGTCTTTTTTAATACGATGCCATAAGCTTGCAGCACCTCTTAAACTCCATCAGATTGGATGGGAAGCGTTGGGTTTCACCCAGGATGTTTCTGTAAATTGCTGCATTCATCTTAGTCTAGTCAGGGAGGTGACCAAGAACCCGATGGTCACTCTGTCAGAGCTACAGCATTCCTGTGCGGAGAGAGGCCAACCTTCCAGAAGGACAACTATATCTGCAACAATCCACCAATCAGGCCTGTATAAGAAACTCTTTCTGGTCTGGTGAGACAAAGAACAAACTATTTGGCGTGAATGCCGAACCCCGGGTTTGGAGGAAACTAGGCTCCACTCATCATCAGACCAATACCATCTCTACAGTGATGCATGGCGGTGGCAGCATCATGCTGTGGAGATGTTTTTCAGCGGCAGGAACTGGGAGAGAAGTCAGGATAGAGGGAAAGATGAATGCAGCAATGTACAGAGACATCATTTACCATGAATTGATTAACAAGTTGAAAAACTTATTCTGGTGTTACCATTTAGTGGTCAATTGTACAAAATATGTACTGTACTGTGCAATCTACTAATGAAAGTATCAATCAATCAATCAAACAATCCTGGATTAAAACAATCGCTTTACATCCAACCTGATCAATCAATCAATCAATCAATGTTTATTTATATAGCCCCAAATCACAAATGTCTCAAAGGACTGCACAAATCATTACGACTACAACATCCTCGGAAGAACCCACAAAAGGGCAAGGAAAACTCACACCCAGTGGGCAGGGAAATTCACATCCAGTGGGACGCCAGTGACAATGCTGACTATGAGAAACCTTGGAGAGGACCTCAGATGTGGGCAACCCCCCCCCCCCCCCCCCTCTAGGGGACCGAAAGCAATGGATGTCGAGCGGGTCTAACATGATACTGTGAAAGTTCAATCCATAGTGGCTCCAACACAGCCGCGAGAGTTCAGTTCAAGCGGATCCAAGACAGCAGCGAGAGTCCCGTCCACAGGAAACCATCTCAAGCGGATCAGCAGCGTAGAGATGTCCCCAACCGATACAGGCGAGCGGTCCATCCTGGGTCCCGACGAGCGGTCCATCCTGGGTCTCGACTCTGGACAGCCAGTACTTCATCCATGGTCATCGGACCGGACCCCCTCCACAAGGGAGGAGGGGACATAGGAGAGAGAAAAGAAGCGGCAGATCAACTGGTCTAAAAAGGAGGTCTATTTAAAGGCTAGAGTATACAGATGAGTTTTAAGGTGAGACTTAAATGCTTCTACTGAGGTAGCATCTCGAACTGTTACCGGGAGGGCATTCCAGAGTACTGGAGCCCGAACGGAAAACGCTCTATAGCCCGCAGACTTTTTTTGGGCTCTAGGAATCACTAATAAGCCGGAGTCTTTTGAACGCAGATTTCTTGCCGGGACATACGGTACAATACAATCGGCAAGATAGGCTGTAGCTAGACCGTGTAGTATTTTATACGTATGGCGCATGTGTGGTGCTGCAAAGCGGAATGAGCGAAACTGCCCAAAAATATTGTAGGTGTGCCAAGCTTGTGGGATCGTATTAAAAAATTTGTAATGTAAAAATATTAATGTGAAAATATAAATATGAAAGTATAAAAAAGCTCAGCCCGGCCCCAACGGCTGCCTTCGCTTCGCCTCGTCGAGAAACGTGGCTTCCCTCAGAGACACTGGCGGTCACCACACCCGTGGCCACATCCCTCCGACTTTCAGGTACGACTATATAATCTCACTAAAACACTAGTAACACAATAAGCAGATACGGGATTTTCCAGAATTATCCTAGTAAATGTGTCTAATAACATCTGAATCGCTCCCACTGCCCACTCTTTTTTTTTTTCTAGTCATTCACTCTCACTATCCTCATCCACGAATCTTTAATCCCCGCTCAAATTAATGGGGAAATCGTTGCTTTCTCGGTCCGAATCGCTCCCGCTGCTGGTGGCTATGATTATAAACAATGTGAGGAAGTGAGGAGCTCTACAACCCGTGACGTCACACGCACATTGTATGCTACTTCCGGTACAGGCAAGGCTTTTTTATTAGCGACCAAAAGTTGCGAACTTTATCGTCGATGTTCTCTACTAAATCCTTTCAGCAAAAATATGGCAATATCGCAAAATGATCAAGTATGACACATAGAATGGACCTGCTATCCCCGTTTAAATAAGAAAATCTCGTTCCAGTAGGCCTTTGAAGGCCTACTGGAACCCTCTACTACCCACCACGCAGTCTGATAGTTTATATATCAATGATGAAATATTAACATTGCGACACATGCCAATACGGCCTTTTTAGTTTACTAAATTACAATTTTTAATTTCCCGGGAGTTTTGTCCTGGAAACATTGTGTAATGTTGACGTGTACGCAAGACGTCACGGGTTTTTAGGAAGTATGAGCGCTGGACACACACACAGCTAAATTTCGTCTGCTTAAACGGCATAATTACACAGTATTTTGGACATCTGTGTTGCTGAATCTTTTGCAGTTTGTTCAATTAATATTGGAGAAGTCACAGTAGAAAGATGGAGTTGGGAAGCTTTAGCCTTTAGCCACACAAGCACACGGTGATTCCTTGTTTAAAATTCCTGGAGGTGAAACGTTACTATGGATCAGAGCGAGCATGAACCAAGACGAAATGTCAACCAGCAGGTTTCGGTGAGAAAATTATGGTTAAAAAGTCGCTTCTTACTGGAGAAAAGCTGAGCTTGTGCCGTCCATAGCTGCCGTCGACTCCCCTGAGACACTGGCGTCAAGACACCCGTGGAGACACCCTTCCGACTATCAGGTACTATTTAACTCACTAAAACACTAGCAACACAATAGAAAGATATGGGATTTCCCAGAATTATCTTGTTAAATGTGTCTAAAAACATCGGAATCCGTCCCAATCGCGTTTTTTTTTTTTAAACTTTTTATTTATTTATTTTTTTTCTAGGCCGTCGCTGTCAATATCCTCAAACACGAATCTTTCATCCTCGCTTAAATTAATGGGGAAATTGTCGTTTTCTCGGTCTGAATAGCTGTTTTTGTTGGAGGCTCCCATTACAAACAATGTGAATATGTGAGGAGCCTTCAAACATGTGACGTCATCGTCTGCGACTTCCGGTAGAGGCAGGGCTTTTCTCTTAGCACCGAAAGTTGCAAACTTTATCATTGATGTTCTCTACTAAATCCTTTCAGCAAAAATATGGCAATATCGCGAAGTGATCAAGTATGACACATAGAATGGACCTGCTATCCCCGTTTAAATAAGAAAATCCCATTTCAGTAGGCCTTTAATTGTGAAGACTGGAGGGCATAGCGATGCCAGAAATGTCCCTTCGTGAATGCATTGACATGAACACGGCAAGAGGTAAGATATAATTAAATTTATTCTAAATAACAAAAGCAGCTCTGAACAGAAACACTGGAGCTAATAAAAAGGCAAACCAAAAACGCTAGTATGAAAACTAGGAAGTACAAATAGACAACTAAAATGGCACGTAGGCACAAAAAGAAAAAAAACAAATCATCAGTATGTAAACTGGAATAAACAAGTGGCTTAGCGGGGGAAGCTAGCGTGAATATAAGCATAGAGAAGTAGCAGTCGTCACCTGTTGCATGAGAGCAAATTATGAACCCAGAAAGAAATGAACAAAGAGGCTGGCTTAAATAGGAGGTTGATTAGACAAACAGGTGTGTGTGGACCAGGAGTAGCAGGTGGACTGATGAGTGCCATGGTGACGGACTAAACAGGAAGTAAGTGGTTCAGAAAGAGAATGAAACAAAGATGGAAAAATATACATGTGAGGATCCGAGTCACGGATCTCAACATTAATGTTCCTTTTATATTTTTGGTTAAGAGTAAGCTTGTTTTTTTGTTTTTTTGTTTTTTTGGGGGCTTGAAAGTGCCTGCTGATTAGCTTCAGACATGTAGGACACATTGACAAAGAGGCCTTGGGATATTGGCTCCGGACAAGACGTATGGCGCTGGACCTTTTCCCTTCAATGGGCTCCTCTGCATGGCAGCCATGCCGAGAGGGGGGGGGGGGGCTCGGTGGGCTCGGTGGGCACTGTGGTGGTTGCTTGAGAACTTGTGTGTTTCCCAGCCAACGCACGTCCAAAGAATAACAATTTCACAAGCCACGAAGACCATCCATGGAGCTGTGGGGGTGCTGTCTCGAAAAGCCCCAGCCAAACGCTCTCCTCTCATGCCGCGTCCTGTGTACTCCTATAAATACATCTCCTATTTGTATGGAGGCGATATGCATCTTTGGGAAAATACCACAATGTTGACATAGGAGCGCCCTCTGCACCTCCGCCCTCCCCCCGCCCCCCATCCCCGCTTCCCCCTCCCCTCCGACACTTTCTAGCCCTTGTTGAACTTTTGAGAAACGCACCGAGCGAGCGACGGGAAAGCCATAGAGGAAGGCAGAGAACTGGAAGGGGACTGGGGGGGGGGGGCGTAAAAGAAGTGTCTTTTAGGGGCCTCCATGGTCTTTAAGCCACTATGGCATCCACCAGAGCCCTCACATACACTCGGCCTCCAAAAGGGCTTTTGTCCCGTAAAGAGGGGCTTGGCTAAATTGGGGGTGCTTGTGGATTGGCGGGTGGGATGGGGCTCGGTGCAGTATACTTGGCTCCCACGTCTCCATCACGGGAATGGTGAACTTTTTTTTTTTCCTCAACAAGGTGGAGGGGCAAAAGGGACTCTAGCTTTTTTTTTTTTTTAAGGGGGCTGGGGCAGAGGGAGGTTTGGAAATCTTCCAAACAGTGCCTTTTTGCTTTCAAAGAAAGCCCACTTGTGTAAATGTGCTCTTTGTCCCTTGGCCTATTGTTTGAATAGCATTGTGGACTTTTTGTGAGAAGCTCACAGGGGCCTGCGGGGCCACAGAGGGACTGAGGGGCCCTCTGGTTGAATGACTTTCCGCTAAAACAACAGGGTTGTGGAAAGGTACTTTTAAGGACTATTCATACAGTTTGATTCCACAAGGTATATATTAAGTTCATTTAAAAAAGCAAATACATACATATGAACATTTGAGATAAAAATATGTGCAATTATAATGGATAATGTCTGTCTTTAGTCACTTGGCAAAATAAAATGAAGTCAAACACAGATTAACAATCATAAAATGTACAACTACAGGTTAAAGTGCCAAACGTTTTAAGCCACAAATGTACCTTATACATTACATGAATACATAAAATGCTTTTAAACACTCCCAGTTTATACCAGTAGTCTATAAATATAATTATAATTTTGACATTCAAGCTGACTAAATGATGCTTGTGTTGCCAGTTTTTATTTATAGTATACTATCCATCCATCCATCCATCCATTTTCTACCGCTTATTCCCTTTCGGGGTCGCGGGGGGCGCTGGCGCCTATCTCAGCTACAATCGGGCGGAAGGCGGGGTACACCCTGGACAAGTCGCCACCTCATCGCAGAGTATACTAATTAATTATATATTTATAAGAATTTGTATCGAATAAATACATTTTATAAAATGTCAAATTGTATATTTATATGTTATAGCTATTGTGTTCCGTGTTTGACACACTCAATAAGAAAATTAGTTTCCTGAACACATTTTTCCCAAACGACACCGAAACAGTTCTCACTTTACAACGTTTTTGAGAGAAGGTAGAGTTAGGTTGTTTAGAATTGTGTCTACAAGAACTGAATCAGAATACTTTATTAAGTTTTACCAATTAAGTAGGTTATTTTTATTGAGTATTCTGCAATAATGATACATGGTGGTCCTTTTATGTAGTTTTTTTTTTTTTAAATAAATAACTTTCGCTACAACTTCCACTGGATTTGTCCTATATATATATATATATATATCCATCCATCCATCCATTTTCTACCGCTTATTCCCTTTCGGGGTCGCGGGGAGTGCTGGCGCCTATCTCAGCTACAATCGGGCGGAAGGCGGGGTACACCCTGGACAAGTCACCACCTCATCGCAGGGCCAACACAGATAGACAGACTACATTCACACACTAGGGCCAATTTAGTGTGCATGTCTTTGGAAGTGGGAGGAAGCCGGAGTACCCGGAGGGAACCCACGCATTCACGGGGAGAAGATGCAAATTCCACACAGAAAGATCCTGAGCCTGGATTTGAACCCAGGACTGCAGGACTTTCGTATTGTGAGGCCGACGCACTAACCCCTCTGCCACCGTGAAGCTATATATATATATATATATATATATATATATATATATATATATATATATATATATATATATATATATATATATATATATATATATATACATAGCAAATGTTAAGGATTTTCAATCAGATAAATCACACTTTTGAATTACAAATGTATACATATATATATATATATATATATATATATATATATATATATATATATATATATATACATATATATATATATATATATATATATATATATATATATATATATATATATATATATATATATATATATATATATATATATATATATATATTGATTTATGTGGTCCCCGACTTAAACAAGTTGTACAACTTATTCGGGTGTTACCATTTAGTGGTCAATTGTATTGAATATGTACTCAACTGTGCAATCTACTAATAAAAGTTTCAATCAATAAAAAAAAAAACAGTTTTGAATTTGGATCAATCCAAAATAATTTAAGTCTGGATTTGTCTGTGTCCAGCTGGTGATATAGTGGTTTAAGTATATATATATATATATATATATATATATATATATATATATATATATATATATATATATATATATATATATATATATATATATATATATATATATATATATATATATATATATATATATACTTATTTAAAAAAAATAAGATATTTAATTATAGTAAATATTCAAATAAGTGCTGCAATATGATACATGTTTTTGATTAGATATGTCATACTTTTGAATTTGAATAAATCAAAAATTTATCTTAGTGTGGATTTGTCCGTGTCGAGCTTGTGAAATAGCAATGTTTGTAAATATATTTTTAATTGTATATTAAATTAAAGTAAATATTTTAAATTAGAGATGTCACATGATAAATATTTTAATCAGAATAATCCTACTTTTGAATCAGGATTAATCTTAACTCATTCAACTGTGTATCTTGTGATACAATAATCTGAAGTTATATACAGCATTAAATTATAGTGAATATAAATGAGTGCTTTAAAATGGTAAAACAATCAGATAAATCACACTTTGGAATTTGTATTAATCATTCTTAATCACATATTAAGTGATAGTAAATATTTCAATAATAGGAGTCAAATGATAATAGCATGTAATCAGATTAATCACTTAATCACACGTTTGAATTTGGAATAGTCACAATTAATTACAGGTTATTACTTTCTTTCATATTTTAAATTAACTTAGAAAAGATAGCATTTACCATTTACATGGGACGTGTGAACTTGTCTTGTGACTGTCCTGCTATTGAGTGCTCTTGGCTGATAGAATTAATAGGAAAACAGCCGGGTTCGCTCGCTCTATAGACAGAGTCTCGATAGTGATGAAAGTCTGGAGTCTTTCACCAAAGCCGATTCATGTCTTCCATCTGTCCTCTTCCTCTTATTCTGGCAGGTGGAAAAGAAGCTCAATGTATTGGCATGTTGAGGTTAATTTTTCCGGTAGAGTCAATCAATCAATCAATCAATCAATCAATCAATCAATCAATCAATCAATCAATCAATCAATCAATCAATCAGTCAATCAATCAATCAATCAATCAATGTTTATTTATATAGCCTTAAATCACAAGTGTCTCAAATGGCTGCACAAGCCACAACGACATCCTCGGCTCAGATCCCACATCAGGGCAAGGAAAAACTCACAACCCAGTGGGATGTCAATGTGAATGACCATGAGAAACCTTGGAGAGGACCGCAGATGTGGGTGACCCACCCCCTAGGGGAGACCGGATACAATGGACGTCGAAAGGGTCTAGCATAATACTGTGAAAGTCCAGTCCATAGTGGATCTAATAAAACATAGTAGTGTGAGAGTTCAGTCCATAGTGGATCTAATATGATAGTGTGAGTCCAGTCCATAGTGGATCTAACATAATAGTGTGAGAGTCCAGTCCATAGTGGATCTAACATAATAATGTGAGAGTCCAGTCCACAGTGGATCTAACATAATAGTGAGAGTCCAGTCCATAGTGGATCTAACATAATACTGTGAAAGTCCAGTCCATAGTGGATCTAATAAAACATAGTAGTGTGAGAGTTCAGTCCATAGTGGATCTAATATAATAGTGTGAGTCCAGTCCATAGTGGATCTAACATAATAGTGTGAGAGTCCAGTCCATAGTGGATCTAACATAATAGTGTGAGAGTCAAGTCCACAGTGGATCTAACATAATAGTGAGAGTCCAGTCCATAGTGGATCGAACATAATACTGTGAAAGTCCAGTCCGTAGTGGATCTAATAAAACATAGTAGTGTGAGAGTTCAGTCCATAGTGGATCTAATATAATAGTGTGAGTCCAGTCCACAGTGGATCTAACATAATAGTGTGAGAGTCCAGTCCATAGTGGATCTAACATAATAGTGTGATAGTCCTGTCCATAGTGAATTTAACATATTAGTGAGAGTCCAGTCCATAGTGGATCTAACATAATAGTGTGAGAGTCCAGTCCATAGTGGATCTAACATAATAGTGTGACAGTCCAGTCCATAGTGGATCTAACATAATAGTGATAGTCCAGTCCATAGTGGATCTAACATAATAGTGTGAGAATCCAGTCCATAGTGGATCTACGATAATAGTGTGGGAGTCCAGACCATAGTGGATATAATATAATAGTGTGAGTCAAGTCCATAATGGATCTAACATAATAGTGAGAGTCCAGTACATAGTGGGGCCAGCAGGAGCCCATCCAGAGCTCAGACGGGTCCCCAACCGATGCACAGGCGAGCGGTCCACCCTGGGTCCCGACTCTGGAGGGCCAGCACTTCATCCATGTCCACCGGACCTGTGCCCCACCACCCTCCACAAGGGAGAGGAGGGCAGAGCAGAAAAGAAAAGAAACAGCAGATCAACTGGTGTAAAAAGAGGGTCCATCTAAAGGTTAGTGTCATGTCTGTGTGATCATGTTTTGTTTTAGTCATGTTCGGTTTTGTTTTTGGACTCTTCGTGCACTTTTGTTTGTTTTGTCACCATAGCAACCCATTAGTTTTCACCTGTCCTCATGTCACGCACCTGTCTCACGTTTTTCACTCGCACACCTGTTTTCACTAATCACCACAGTATTATTTAAGCCACAGTTGCAAGGTAGTCAGCCTGGCAACATCACCATCGATCGCCCTTCTACAAACCCATGATTCCATGCCCCTTTTCTCGGTCACATGAAGTGTTTTTGTTATTCATGTCACAGTGCAAGTTTTTTTTTTATAGCCAAGTTTTGTACCTCCATTGTGAGCGCTTTTCGTTTATCCCTTTTTGTGAATTATAATTAAAATATGTTTTTACCTTCACGCCTTCTCTGCTTCAATCACTTTGCACCTCACGCCCAAGTCCAAGTCGTGACAGTTAGAGTATACAAATGAGTTTTGAGATGGGACTTAAATGCTTCTACCGAGGTACCATCTCAAACTGTTACCGGGAGAGCATTCCATAGTACTGGAGCCCCAATAGAAAACGCTCTATAGCCCGCACACTTTTTTATGGGCTCTGGGAATCACTAATAAGCCGGAGTTCTTTGAGTGCGCCTTGGCTTGTCAAACATGTTTCATCCATATTACTCTTGCAACATGTAACACTTTGCAAGGCTCACGTATGACTGAGACACAAAGAACAATATTTTCAATTGGCATTTTCATCAGAAAGCCCGACTGTTAATGCACTCCCACACTTTAACAACAGATGCACACAATGATACCTTATTGCCTGCAACAGGTGCAAGTGGTTATGCAGACCAGAAGCAAATCCAATGAGGATAATCCATTAAGGATAAAGCAAGGACTTGTAAATCTCCCCGTTCTCCATGTCAGGTTGGTCTCCCTTAATTAGATACTGGGTCTAAATGCCCATCCCCACCGTATGGTCAAAGCCCTTGCTGCACTCGGCCTCCACAAGCATCTCCAGATCGCTTGTGACCTCTCTTTTCTTCAACCCCCACTTAACGCCACGCATGGGGGGGGCTTTCTGCCGGAAGGTGATTGAGCACGGCACCCTGCTCCGACCCTGTCCTGCTTTGTGTGGGGACGTGTGCCTGTGTCAGGAGCTACAATTAGTGGGGCGCGTCCCCGATCATTAATCACAGAACACTCCTGGATCTCAGTGCAGGCCGAGAAGCACACTGGCCTGCTCGATGATAACTTGTTGAACATCGTCAGCCTCCTCATGTCAGATGGAGAAAAACACTTCACAAAATATATAAACGCAACACTTTTGTTTCTGCTCCATTTTCCCTCCTGCTTGCTTCTTTGTTCTGTCTTGTCTTAACTTTGGAGCCTGGTTTTGCACTGCTCTCCAAAATCTAAACAATGGCATTGATAAACGGCGCCATGAAGAAATGAAGATTGAGCACAGAAAAGGGAGAGACGTAGATCTAAACGGAAATGGCGCAAATCTCCCGAAAGGACAGTGCGCGACAAACCCCTTCCCTGTCCCCACCCACACTTTGATTGATTGATTGAAACTTTTATTAGTAGATTGCACAGTACAGTACATATTCCGTACAAATGACCACTAAATGGTAACACCAGAATAAGTTTTTCAACTTGCCCACGTTAATCAATTCATGGTAAACACCCCCCCGACATGCCACGCCTCTGTCAAGTCTTGGGTTGTATGTCGTGATATGTGTGCATGTTTTGTCCCAGGTTTTTTCCTGGTCTCAAAGGAAGCCCCCTCAACCCCGAGGAGTTTAGTTTGGGACTTGCATTTTTTCTTGTGCTCCTCCTCACTCCATGTTTACCATTTTTCTTATATTTTTTACAAGGCGGCGAACATACTTGCCAACCCTCCCGATTTCCCTGGGAGACTCCCGAATTTCAGTGCCCCTCCCGAAAATCTCCCGGGGCAACCATTCTCCCGTATTTCAACCGATTTCCACCCGTTTAACAATATTGGGGGCGTGCCTTAAAGGCACTGCCTTTAGCGTCCTCTACAACCTGTCGTCACATCCGCTTTTCCTCCGTTCAAACAGTGTGCCGACCCAGGCACATAATATATGCGACTTTTACACACATAAGTGAATGCATCGCATACTTGATCAACAGCCATACAGGTCACACTGAGGGTGGCTGTATAAACAACTTTAACACTGTTAAAAATATGCGCCACACTGTGAACTCACACCAAACAAGAATGACAAACACATTTCGGGAGAACATCCGCACCGTAACACAACATAAACACAACAGAACAAATACCCAGAATCCTTTGCAGCACTAACTCTGCCGGGAGGTTACAATATACACCCCCGCAACCACCAAACCCTGCCATCCCCCAACCCAGCCCCACCCCCCTACACACACCTCGACTCCGCCCGCCGAATTCGGAGGTCTCAAGGTGGGCAACAATGCATGTACCCCACCCCCAACATGCCACGCCTTTGTCAAGTCTTGGGTTGTACGTCGTGATATGTGTGCATGTTTTGTCCCAGGTTTTTTCCTGGTCTCAAACGAAGCCCCCCCAACCCCGAGGAGTTTAGTTTGAGACTTGCATTTTTTCTTCTGTTCCTCCTCACCCCATGTTTACCATTTTTCCTACATTTTTTACAGGGCGGCGACCATACTTGCCGACCCTCCCGATTTTCCCAGGAGACTCCCGAATGTGTTTAAATGCCTAAAGGCATACTTGCCAACCCTCCAGAGACTTTCCGAATTTCAATGCACCTCCCGAAAATCTCCCGGGGCAACCATTCTCCCGTATTTCTACCGATTTCCACCCGTTTAACAATATTGGGGGCGTGCCTTAAAGGCACTGCCTTTAGCGTCCTCTACAACCTGTCGTTACATCCGCTTTTCCTCCGTTCAAACAGTGTGCCGACCCAGGCACATAATATATGCGACTTTTACACACATAAGTGAGTGCAAGGCATACTTGATCAACAGCTATACAGGTCACACTGAAGGTGGCTGTATAAACAACTTTAACACTGTTACAAATATGCGCCACACTGTGAAGTCACACCAAACAAGAATGACAAACACATTTCGGGAGAACATCCGCACCGTAACACAACATAAACACAACAGAACAAATACCCAGAAACCCTTGCAGCACTAACTCTGCACTAACCCCGCCCCCCCACTTCGACTCCGCTCACCCCCCCATCGCTCGAATTTGGAGGTCTCAAGGTTGGCAAGTATGCATGTACCCCACCCCCAACATGCCACGCCTTTGTCAAGTCTCGGGTTGTATGTCGTGATATGTGTGCGTGCTTTGTCCGAGGTTTTTTCCTTGTCTCAAACGAAGCCCCCCCAACCCCGAGGAGTTTAGTTTGGGACTTGCCTTCTTTCCTCTGCTCCTCCTCACCCCATGTTTACCATTTTTCCTACATTTTTTACAAGGGCGGCGACCCGATCAGCGTTCCGGTTTTGTCCACCCTATAAGTGTATGTCTGTTCTTGGACGGGTTTGTACTGAAAATGTCATTTCGTTGTACTTTTTAAATGCAATGACAATAAAGTTAAAGCCACCAAGCGCCGATGGCGGGGGTCAGCAACCTGCAGCTCTTGTTTGCGCCGCCCTAGTGGCTCCCTGGAGCATTTTTCAAAAAGGAATGAAAATGGAAAAAAATGGGGAAAAAAATTATGTTTTTGTTTTAGTATGTTTTTTGTTTGAGGACACACATGACACAAACTTCCCCAATAGTTAGAAAGCCCACTGTGTTTAAAATGAGTTGTGGAGAGACGGAGCTGACGAGCCGACAGCAGGATAGGACAAACAGCGGTTCTACCCAAAATGGCGGCCAGGAGGCGGAGTATGCAGCAGAGCGGAGAGGCGGGGCGCACTTGGAACAACGCTGCAGCAATCCGAGTCAGGTGCGTAAACGACACACCTGCATCTTCTGCTGCAGTTTAAAAGGGGAGAAGGTGGAGCAATCGAGGCAGAAGTAGGAAAAGAAAACACAGACAACGAAGTCGACGAAGACGACGAGAGCGACCCAGGAGGGAGATGAGCCCCCGCGGAAGACGCAGCCACCGGCCACCGAAAGGAACGCCGAGATGAGCAGGTATAGAGGTTGCGCTACAAATTGGGCGCGACCGACTGGAACGAAAACTTGTTTGTTGAAATAATAAACGAGAGTTGAACCTGCTACCAAGCGTCATGTATCGATGGTCAATGCTACCCACACGACGACGGCTGGAGACCTGTCACATGAGTATTTAGTGAACGTATTTCGTGTTTAGTGGTCGTTTTGTCCTATTAATTTCTGCAGTTCTTGAACTCACCGTAGTGTGGACTGTGATGCAACAGTTTTACATGTAAAATCTTCCACTCCTTCCTTGTCTCATTTTGTCCACCAAAAGTTTTATGCTGTGCGTCAATGCACAAACGTGAGCTTTGTTGATGTTATTGACTTGGTGGAGTGCTAATCAGGCTATTTAGGCTAGCTCTATGTACATATTGCATCATTTTGCCTCATTTGTAGGTATATTGAAGCTTATTTAATTTCCTTTACTTGTATCCTCTTTGTGTATAATTTAGTTTTGCATGTTTCATGACACACTATCTGTATGTAATATTGGCTGCACTTCAGATGGTTGTTTGTGTGCCATGTTGTTCCAGACCACAGCAAACATTACCTAACTTGCCAAAGATTGTAATAAATCTGTAAAAAAGAAGACAACCTGCCATTTCCTTTAACTTGGACACACATATTTATACATTTGGCCATTAAAAGACAGTAATTTTCAGGAGTTATCTCTCCTTGTGAGTAGTCTCTGATTTACCAATGGTTTCTAATGTTGTAAACATGTGTTGAATAAATATTAAATGTCAACATTTCTGCCAACGAAGATTTGCTCCAGCCTACGACACATAGTCATTTTGATAGTAGGCTATTATAGCTGATATAGAAACTTACATCATGTGTTGCCTTCAATTTAAGAATTATATACGGCATTTCATTTTTTGCGGCTTCAGACAGATTCGTTTTTGTAGTTTTGGTCCAAAATGGCTCTTTCGACGCTTTGGGTTATGGTCACGAGCTCTGAGGAGTGACCGAAAGTGCTAAATCGTGGATACAAACGGGCAAAATGACTTTGCTCTGAAGAAAATAAATGGACGGATGGATAAATGATTAGCTTCTGATAAGAATTCAACATTAGTGCAGAATTTGTGCCATCAAATGCTCTCATATTTCAACTTTGCAGTCATATATGCGAATGCATTGTACCTGTGGACGCACGGCAAATAAGAACCTCACCTCCTGGTTGTGAGGTGGGAGAGACCCCCCCCATTTTCATTCTTACTCAGAGTGGTCCGATCAATATCGAGGCAGAATGTTAAACATTTGTCATCAGACGATCACACGTTGATGAAACCAATCGATAAATGAGAGGCCAGAATGAGACAGGACTGCCTGCTTGCTCATCAACTTCCTTGGGGAGAAAGGGAGAAAAAAGAAACACAGGAGGAGAGAGATTCAGATTTGTGACTCACAAGGGGGCGAGATGTTACTCTCTTGGGTGCTATCTGTTTCGTTAGAAAGCGACAACCGTGAGGAAAATGATGAGAGGAGTCGCGGGGGGCGGAGTTTTATGTTTATAAGATCTTACAGTCAGGTTAGTGCCTTTTTGTCCACCCCTTGTTTGCCTCTTTGTTCATTGAAATATATATGAATATTTATCTATAAGTATATATACATATATAAATCCATCCATCCATTTTATATCGCTTATTCCCTTTGGGGTCGCGGGGGGCGCTGGTGCCTATCTCAGCTACAATTGGGCGGAAGGTGGCGTACACCCTGGACAAGTCGCCATCTCATATATATATATATATATATATAGATGTCTTGATTGGATTATCCAGAGAATAGTGCTCGATACCGTGGTAGAGCGCAATATGTAGGTGTGGGAAAAATCACAAGACTACTTCATCTCTACAGAATGTTTCATGAGGGGTTCCCCCAATCATCAGGAGATTTTAATGCTTGAAAGAGAAACTGTTTATTATATATCATCCAGACCTGTCATCCCTCAACAAGCGCAGTGAAATCATTTCAACATGCCGCCACAGACGGAAACACCTCCTAGGTAACACATGAGCCAATCACCACGCCCCTACGCCTGCCTGTACCCACCCACTCTGTGCCGTATATAAACCATTAAAATCTCCTGATGATTATATATATATATATATATATATATATATGCGAAACTTTGGGTGCCCCACGATTCGATTCAATATCGATTCTTGGGGTCACTATTCGATAATATATTGATTTTTTTCGATTCGATTCAATTCTCGATTCAAAACCGATATTTTTCTTATTCAAAAGGATTCTGTATTCATTCAATACATAGGATTTCAGCAGGATCTACCCCAGTCTGCTGACATGCAAGCAGAGTAGTAGATTTTTTTTTTTAAAAGCTTTTATAATTGTAACGGGCAATGTTTTATCAACTGATTGCAATAATGTAAATTTGTGTTAAGTGTTAAACGAACCAAAAATATGACTTATTTTATCTTTGTGAAAACATTGGACACAGTGTGTTGTCAAGCTTATGAGATGCGATGCAAGTGTAAGCCACTGTGACACTATTGTTCTTTTTTTTTAATTTTTTATAAATGTCTAATGATAATGTCAATGAGAGATTTTTAATCACTGCTATGCTGAAATTATAACTAATATTGATACTGTTGTTGATAATATTAATTTTTGTTTCAGTACTTTTAGTTTGTTCTGTGTCGTGTTTGTGTCTCCTCTCAATTGCTCTGTTTATTGCAGTTCTGAGTGTTGCTGGGTCAGGTTTGGTTTTGGAATTGGATTGCTGTGTAGTGGTTTCTTGGATTGATAAAAAAAAATAAAATAAAAAAATCGATTTTTTAAAAATGAGAATCGATTCTGAATCGCACAACGTATTCGAATCGATTTTTTCCCACACCCCTAATATATATATATATATATATATATATATATATATATATATATATATATATATATATATATATATATATATATCAATCAATCAATCAATGTTATATATATATATATATATATATATATATATATATATATATATATATATATATATATATATATATATACATCCAGCGGCCTGTGAAGCAGCGGAGTATATGTGTTGTCTGTCTATTTATGAATAATGCAGACGAGGAGTGTTGGTTGAGTTCTTAACGTTTGCTTTCAGAGCGTGCATATAACAACATACAAGATGCCGTCATGGCGACACACAACAACCTTTACCGGGCTACCGCGCATGCTCGTCACTCCTGTTGCATGCTGGTTAGGGTAGTTCTTTTTTTCCCTGGCTCATAACATCACAAATAGTACATGTATATGCGTTCAGTTTATCAAAGCACCAAGCAAACAATCGGAAAATTCCCATCATATAAATTCCTAGATATGGTCATAATTATTTTAAGTGCACTACGCAGAATAAACACAACATTATTAATATTGCTACTATGGATAATTTGATCAAAAATTCCCTAAAACAGCCCACTACCTATAATATAGGTTTTTTAAACATAAGATCCCTGATAATAAAAATGTTTCTGCTGTTACCTCAGAAATTGCCTGTTCAGATGTTATGATTGTGGCTCAGAGATTTGTATGAAGATTATATTTATTTTCCATAACAAACAGGATAACTTAAATACCCTGGTAGTGGTAGTAATAAGCTTAAATGTTTGTATTTACATTTTTTGAGTTGATTTTCATAAAATATGCTATTTAACTGCTACTGTTTAACAAGGTCTGATTTAAATTGTGTTTGCACAGCAAATGTTTTGGCGCTTTGTTCATGTGGGCGATTATTCCAATAAAGGTGCACTACACACTACTTTTGAATTCATTATTGGGCTTTGCGTATACAATGCAGTTAATCGCGATTAATCAGAGAAATAGTGTGATTAACTTCGATTATAATTTTTAATCGTTGCCCAGCCCTAATATATATATATATATATATAGCACTGTATAACGGATAAACCTCAGAAACCTTGACTATACATATATATATATACATATATATATAAATATATATATATATATATATATATATATATATATATATATATATATATATATATATATATATATATATATATATATATATGTGTGTATATATATATATATATATGTGTGTATATATAAAGTATATAAGACAAATTAATACTGTGGTGACTGCTTATATTGCATCACTGCCTCACTCTTCAGACACACACGCACACACGATATGCTCACTATCTTATTTAATGCAGAATGTATTTTTCTTTTACCTGGTCTCTCCCTCGCTTTCCCTGTCCTTCTGCCCGCCATGCTTTATAATAACAAAGGAATGAAAGGCAGCCAGATGGCAGCTCAGGCTTAATATAAAATCAATACAATGCCTCTAAGAGAAGAAGAGAAAGAGGGCAGAAGGGTGATGCATTCAAATACCACCAATGCCTAAATGGAGATTTTTTTTTTGGTCCCTTCTTTTTTCTCCACCTTGTCTGCTCAGTCCTTTCTATCCAGGTACATGCATGCACTGATCACTCCAACTGTATTGAAGCCTGACAGTGTATCCCTGCAGCCTCGCGCGGGTGTCAAGACATCAGATTGTGTCCCAAACTGAGAGAGAGAGAGGTAAGCGATAGCCTTTGAAAAGGGAGGGCTATTGAGAAGCCATTAGGCTAATGATAATTGGCACAGTAAATAAGCACAGAGACATAATGAGGGGGGGAGATGCGTGGGAGGGGACTATTTAACAGATGTAAAGAGGTGATAGAAGTTAAAGTGATTGACACGCACGTGTCTTATTGTGATAGAAATGGACCTCATTGAGGTGACTACAGCAGGTTTGGACTCTTAGGGCTCTGTTAGGAGGAAAGTGATGAAAAGTGTAACAGACTGTGTTTGCACGCCTGTAAAGCATGCCAGTGTGTGTGTGTGCATGTGTGTGTGTGTGTGTGTGTGTGTTGGAGAAGTAAAGTCGGCCCCCCGGTGATAGGACCAGCTTGCTGGGTGACAGATAGACCGGGGGAGAGAGAGGGGGACACAGGGCTGTTTAGCTGATAATTAAAGGGGTTTTATCTTAATTTGAGCTGTTACTCCCAATCCTCTGCTGTGATTTATGAGGCGATGGCCCAGCACCGGACCCCTCCTCTGCCCCCTTAACACCAACAACAAGACAGGTAGCTCATCCTTCCATACAAAACATTGCATGGCTACACACTATCATGGTACCAAATCAGCACTTCTGACACAGATACAAATGATGTACTTTCACACTAGCCATAGTTGATTTTTAGCTTTATGTGTGGGGCGGCATGGCTTGGGTGATATGACATTCACTAATATTAACAATGTTCATCTAGGGGAAATTGGGTAAAAAACGGCACACTGACAAACCTTAAAGGCCTACTGAAACCCACTACTACCGACCACGCAGTCTGTTAGTTTATATATCAATGATGAAATATTAACATTGCAACACATGCCAATACGGCCTTTTTAGTTTACTAAATTATAATTTTAAATTTCCCGCGGAGTTTCTTGTTGAAAACGTCGCGGAATGATGACGCTTGCGCGTGACGTCTCGAGTTGTAGCGGACATATCAGCCCAGCACCACTTACGGCTAAAAGTCGTCTCTTTTCATCGCATAATCACACAGTATTTTGGACATCTGTGTTGCTGAATCTTTTGCAATTTGTTCAATTAATAATGGAGACTAAAAATAAGAATACTGTTGGTGGAAAGCGGTGGATTGCAGCTGCCTTTAGCACTGAGACACAGCCGGTTTTTCTTTGTTTGTTGTGAAGCTTTAACACAGAGTGGTCAAGCGAACATGTTTCTCTACGTCAACCAGCAAGTTTTTGGATGGGAAAATTGTGATATTAAGTCAGCTCTTACCGGAGACTTCAGTGGATTACGGGACCTCCTCCTGTAGCTGTCAAAAAGGCAGCTGTGATCTTGGCTCCTCCATTGGCTTCTCTCTGAGACACTGGCGTTCACCGCAGCCATCCGACTTTCAGGTATGACTTCAGAATCTCACTAAAACTCTATTAAAACAATAAGCAGATAAGGGATTTTCCAGAATTATCCTAGTAAATGTGTCAAATTACATCTGAAACGCTACCACTGCCACCGCCCGGAGCCGTCCCTTTTTTTTATTTAATTTTTTTTTTTTTAAGTGCCTCACTCTAACTTTCCTCATCCAAAAATCTTTCATCCTCGCTCAAATTAATGGGGAAATTGTCGCTTTCTCGGTCCGAATAACTCTTGCTTCTGGAGGCTATGATTATAAACAATGTGAGGATGTGAGGAGCCGTACAACCAGTGACGTCACACGCACATCGTCTGCTACTTCCGGTAAAGGCAAGGCTTTTTTATTAGCGACCAAAAGTTGCGAACTTTATCGTGGATGTTCTCTACTAAATCCTTTCAGCAAAAATATGGCAATATCGCGAAATGATCAAGTATGACACATAGAATGGACCTGCTATCCCCGTTTAAATAAAAAAAAAATCATTTTAGTAGACTTTTAACTTATTGATACTATAACAATCTACAAGGTTAATAAAGTTTGGTTTTCTTTCTTCCCCTCCACTTATCTGCTTTATTTTGTAATTCAAGTTACCATTACCTATTATTGCATTTGAAACGATTGTAATGTTGATTATAGAGATTATTATTGTTATTATCAATAGTGATATTTCTATTGGTATGTTTATTGCTCCATCTGTAGCGCAATAATATTCATTGAAATTTCTTTGCTATCACTTTTTGTATAATTTTTGTACATATTGTATTTGCTGATTCTGTTCCGTTGTTGTTCTGGTTGTTGTGGTTGTTATTGTTATTATTGCGCCAAACATTGATACAAATCCATTTGATAAAGTCAAATAGAGAGAGAGAGAAGTATCCCACACTTTTTGTTTGTAAAGTAAGTCTGTACAGCAAATAATATGATTTGCCTGAGTAGCTGGACAGGACATTATAATAGTAAATAAATGCGATTAAAAGTTTGCCCACAATGGAGCCCATGAGAGCTGAACAATTCCGCCTACAAGGCCCTTAAAAAAACATCCAAACACCTCCATTGTGCTTTTATTAACATTATGCTAGTACTGTATATATGTATTGTAGTAGCAGGCACATTTATGATAACATTTAATATTTCCGTATTTTGATCATTTTAAGCATAGGCGGCGCATTAATTTAAAAAAACGCAGCACAACGTTCGCATTTTTATCTTCCTCACTGATTAGATAGATAGCGAGTACTTTATTGATACTTTCTTATTACTTGCTGCAGACTTTATGAGAGCTAACAAACATAATAAAAAAACACTTACTGTACAATGTCTGCTGTCATTCGGATGCCAACTGCTGGGATGTTCATATATTCCCATTTAGGTGAAGTATGACTTATATTACTTTCGAAAAAAGGGGTTTTCGGGTTCTAAATTGTTGTCAAAGTGTACCAACGTGTTGGAATACCTACTCAGAAGTATCATATCCAAGTGAGATGCATTATTTATGATCTCGAATAAACTTACAGGTAGCAAGGAAGCGAGGAAGTAGTAGACCAATCGATGATGTAAACATAGGGACAGACGGAAGTGATCACGGCGCCGCAATAAATACTTTGTCTGCGTCATCGCTTGCAATGACAATATCCCTAATACAGTGTTTTTCAACCACTATGCCGCGGTACACTAGTCTACCGTGAGATATTGTTTCGTCTGCCGTGGGAAATTATGCAACTTCACCTAAATGGTTGGGAAAAAGTTTTTTTGCAAATCAATAATTATAATCCGCAAACAATAGAGTATATGAGCTGTCTGGAGATCAGCAGAGTAACCGTGTAAAACTGTTCCGTACCAGTAGGTGGCAGTAAGTAGCACATTGCTTTGTAAGCCTACTTTGAGATGAGAGAATATAATGATGGTTATGGTTTGAAGTCATATCGAACAATTGCGACAGGTATTTGATGAGAACGACTTTATATTGTCAATATAGGCTATTGAGTTTTGTTTTTAACATTTTCTGCTGGTGGTGTCTGTCATGTATTGGTTACTCGGGTCACAGGGCAATACCAGAACCATTGTAAGGGGGAACTTAAGGGCGCGGGACACAGGATATGATGACATGTGTTGTGTGTTGGACACCTGGAAGTGGAAAAAGTAAGAGCGGGAATAAAAGGCAGAATAAGACAATAAGCTTTCTTTTGGTGTATTATTTAGCTTAGATTGCTAATAAGTGAACTAATAAGTGACAAGATTGGCACACAACAATGGCGACGATAATTGAATAGTGTCCCTGTGGATTTTTTTCAATTAATAAAATGTGCCTTGGCTCAAAAAAGGTTGAAAATCCATCCATACATTTTCTACCGCTTGTCCCTTTCGGGGTCGTTGGAGCCCATCTCAGCTGCATTCGGGCGGTAGACGGGGTACACCCTGGAGAAGTCGCAACTAATACTTGGTAAATATTCAAATCACAAAATGTAGATGGACTATTGTTGGCGCTTTTCGAATGGTTATTTAGTGGATTTTATGGGCGAAATAGAGGAGCTTCCACTGGCTCCGCTTAAAGCAAACTTTTATTTATGTCATGATCTATGGTCTGGATCAGTGGTCCCCAACCACCGGGCCGCGGCCCGCCGTGGCCCGTTTGGTACAGGGCTGCAGAATAATTTTTATTCATTTTTCTTTAAAAAAAAATAAAAAAATAAAATTATATATATATATTTTTTTATTAAATCAACATAAAAAACACAATATACACTTACAATTACTGCACCAACCACAAAAAACACCTCCCTTTTTAATGACAAAAACGTCCCTTTTTCATGACAAAGAAAAAAAAGTAAAAAAAAAGGCCCCCCCCCCACTGGTCTGATCATGTTTTCTGTTATTTTTTGTTAGTTTAAGACTCAATTAGTTCCTGTTTTTGTGCACCCTTGTTTGATTTAGTTTCCATGACGACTTATGATTTTCACCTGCCTGCGTTCGGGTCACACCTGTCTCTAATCAAGAGACTATTATTTAAGCCTGTCGTTGCCAGTTAATCGGTCTGGCGACATTGCTCTGTTCATGCCATATTTTCATGCTCTGTTCATGCCATAGTTTCATGCTTGTATTCATGCGATTCATAGTTCATGCTATTTGTTTCAAGCCACAGTTTAGTGGGGTTTTCATGTCTTTAGTTTCGTGTTTCATGTCCTAAGTTTTATGCCTTAGCTTCCGCGTGCGATAGGCACGCTCGCCTCTGGGTTGTTTTCTTTTTTTTGTACTCTTTTGAGTTTCTGGAATTAAATATGTATACCTGCTACCCTGGTCCGGAAAAGTCTGTTTGCATCCCGGGAGAACAATCCTCGCAGTAAGTTGCGAATACCCCCTCGTCATAACAATTTATGTTTATTCAATATTTAGAATGCATTTAAAAAATCCATCCGTCATCATGTCTTTCATAATGGTTGTGAAGGCAACATTCCAAAAAAGGGCAGTTCCCCCTTAGGAATCAACTATGGTTTATTTGCTTTCATGCAATGCATTTAATATTCAAACGTATTACTAGGAAGGAGCCTTCATCAAAGTGCACACATTACCATGAATTGATTAACGTGGACCCCGACTTAAACGAGTTGAAAAACTTATTCGGGTGTTACCATTTAGTGGTCAATTGTATGGAATATGTACTGTACTGTGCAATCTACTCATAAAAGTCTCAATCAATCAATCAATCAATCAAAGGGTTGAAATGTTGACTGTCACGGTGGTGCAGCAGCTCTCACCAGTGGCCTCCATTCTTCTGGCCACATAGTGTTGGTAATGAATGATAAAGGGGCCAAAGCTTTAACTTCTTGTTGGCTGACCTCAGAGAAAGCAAAGGAGAGAGAAGGAGGGAGAGCGGATTGAGTTCCTGTGAGGTGGATTGACCGCAGGCAAGAGTTAACTCGATCTTCAGCTGGGTGGGGTACAAGGGTGAAGAGGAGGCTGGGTGGAGGCGGAGGGGGCGGGGTATTGCGGCCAAACAATGTGAGCCACTGTTCTAAACCTATCACCCCCTGGGGTTACAGAGGAGAAGACATGCTGGTGCAACCTCATCTCCTCCAGTCGCCTCTCACATAAAGGCTGGGGATTTCTCCAGTGCCTCGGCTCGGATGTTGTTTTTAACCAGATGGCGGGGTAGGTCCCGTGGCCACCAGTGCTTTTTGGACTGTGTGGTAATAATCCCAGAGGTATTTTGCCGCAGGCAGTCACCTTCACACCTAAGTCAAAACAGCAAAAAGGGGCATGCGTGTGTTCTTGCGGATGTATGAGTCAAAATGACGTGGTTCACTTTTGTTGTTGGAACTTGTTGCGCTGCATTCAGGAGATGTTTTCTGCGGAGCGAAAAATATTAAAGCCGTTGTAGTCTTTCTTGATTTCTCAAGGAGGTTTCCTTAAAGGGGAACATTGTCACCAGACCTATGTAAGCATCAATATATACCTTGATGTTGCAGAAAAAAGACCATATGTTTTTTTAACCGATTTCCGAACTCTAAAAGGGTGAATTTGGCGATTTAAATGCCTTTCAATTGTTTGCTGTCGGAGCGATGACCTTTCACCCGTGACGTCACAATGGGAAGCAAACACATTACACACACAAGCCAAATCAGCTCTGTTATTTTCCGTTTTTTCGACTGTTTTCCGTACCTTGGAGACATCATGCCTCGTCGGTGTGTTGTCGGAGGGTGTAACAACACGGTCAGGCACGGATTCAAGTTGACTTACGTGGAGTGTGTATCGATTAGCACGGCATGCTATTTAGGCTAGCTGTATGTACATATTGCATCGTTATGCCTCATTTGTAGCTGTATTTGCATCCAGCCTTTCCCTCCACCAGCATGTTATGCCAAACAAACACATACCAATCGACGGATTCAAGTTGCACCAGTGTCAAAAGATGCGAAAGTCCCTCCTTTGTTCTGCACATTTTATCGATGATAGCGATGCTACGACAGAGATGTGTGGATATTCTGCGACACTCAAAGCAGATGCATTTCCAACAATGAAGTCAACAAAATCACAAAGGTGAGTTTTGTTGATGTTATTGACTAATGTGCTAATCAGTTATTTTGGGTCACGGCATGACTACCAGCTAATCAATGCTAACATGCTATTAAGGCTAGCTGTATGTACATTTGTAGCTATATTTGCATCCAGCCTTTCCCTCCACCCACATCTAATGCCAAACAAACATTTACCAATCGACAGATTTAAGTTGCTCCATTGGTCAAAAGATGCAATCGTTGGTTAGACAGCAATCACTGAATAGCTTCAATAGCTATTCGCTCAATAGCTTCAGTTTCTTCTTCAATTTCGTTTTCGCTATCAGCCTCCACACTCCAACCATCCGTTTCAATACATGCGTAATCTGTTGAATCGCTTAAACCGCTGAAATCCGAGTCTGAATCCGAGCTAACGTCGCTATATCTTGCTGTTCTATCCGCCATGTTTGTTTGTATTGGCGTCACTATGTGACGTCACAGGAAAATGGACGGGAGGATTTACAGATAGCGAAAATCAGTCACTTTAGAGCCTTTTTTCGGGATATTCCATGATGGGGAAAATTCTGAAAAAAACTTCCATCCATCCATCAATTTTCTACCGCTTATTCCCTTTTGGGGTCGCGGGGGGCGCTGGCGCCTATCTCAGCTACAATCGGGCGGAAGGCGGGGTACACCCTGGACAAGTCGCCATCTCATCGCTTCGAAAAATAAAATAAGCCACTGGGAACTGTTTTTTATTGGTTGTAACCCTCCTGAAATTGTGATAATGTTCCCCTTTAACAAATGACCAGGAGACAATATTTCAGTTCATGCATGTACAGTATGTCATGTACCTGTGCTGTATCAAAGTATGGTGCAGTGTTTACTGCCGGAGGTTCACCCTTTGACCCCTGAACTTTGAGGGATCTGTTTGTGTTTCCAAAAGGGGCCTCCTCCTTTGTCTTATCTCAAACTTGCAGGAAGTAGAGGGATTTAGCTTAAGGCACGTGGTCTTATCAGGCTACATGCATTACAACTAGGGATGTTCCAATCAGGGATTTATGCTGCCGATTCCGATACTGATCATCCATAAGTAAGTTTGGCTGATATCAATACAGATACCAATCGCATGTATTAATTGTACATTTTTCTATGTTTCTATTTTGGCTGCTATTGACAGTTTGCCAATATCAGCACATTTACATACAATTGTTTAAGCAAAACAAAGTCAATAGTACAGAAAAACTAAACAAAATCAAAAAAACGACTACTATCTGTTACTCATAGATATAATTTATGCCTACAAAGTAGCAATCCATCAATCATTGAATCAAAGTTTATTTATACAGCCTTTAATCACAAGTGTCTCAAAGGGCTGCACAAGCCACAATGACATCCTTGGCTAAGATTCCACATCAGGGCAAGAAAAAACTCAACCCAACGAGATAAATTAGAAACCTTGGAGGGGACCGCAGTGCAATAGTTGTCGAGTGGATCTACCTAATAGTGTGAGAGTCCAGTCCATAGTGGGGCCAGCAGAGGATCATCTTGAGTGGAGACAATTCAGCAGCGCAGAGACGTCCCCAACTGATGCACAGATGAATGGTCCACCCCAGGTCGAAACTCTGAACAGCTAGCGCTTCATCTGTGATCACCTAGTAGCCTCTCCACGCAGGAGAGGGAAGCAAAGCAGAAAATAGACGGCAGATCAACTGGCCTAAAAGGGGGGTCTATTAAAGTCTAGAGCAGGGATAACCAATGCGTTGCCCGTGGGCACCAGGTAGCCCGTAAGGACCAGATGAGTCGCCCGCTGGCCTTTTCTAAAAATAGCTCAAATAGCAGCACTTACCAGTGGGCTGCCTCTATTTTTTAAATTGTATTTATTTACTAGCAAGCGTGTCTCGCTTTGCTCGACACTTTTAATTCTAAGAGAGACAAAACTCAAATAGAATTTGAAAATCCAAGAAAATATTTTAAAGACTTGGTCTTCACTTGTATCAATAAATTCATTTATTTTTATTACTTTGCTTCTTATAACTTTCAGAAAGACTATTTTTGAGAAAAAATACAACCTTAAAAATGATTTTAGGATTTTTAAACACATACCTTTTTACCTTTTAAATTCCTTCCTCTGATTTCCTGACAATTTAAATCAATGTTCAAGTAAATGTATTTTTTTTATCGTCAAGAATAATAAATACATTTTAATCTAATTCTTCATTTTAGCTTCTGATTTTTCAACGAAGAATATTTATGAAATATTTCTTCAAACTTATGATTAAAATTGAAAATATATACATATCTGGCAAATCTACAAAATCTGTAGAAATGTTATTTCAAAGTCTTTTGAATTTATTTTTAATTTTTTGTTCTGGAAAATCTAGAAGAAATAAGGATTTGTCTTTGTTAGAAATATAGCTTGGTCCAACTTGTTATATATTCCAACAAAGTGCAGATTGGATTTTAACCTATTTAAAACATGTCATCAAAATTTTAAAATTAATCTTAATCGGGAAAAATTACTAATGATGTTCCATGAATTCGTTTTTTTATTTTTTCAAAAAGATTCAAATTAGCTAGTTTTTCTCTTTTTTTTTTTGGTTAAATTTTGAATTTTAAAGAGTTGAAATTGAAGATAAACTCTGTTTCAAAATTTAATTGTAATTTTTTTCGTGTTTTCCCCTTTTTTAAACCGTTCAATTAAGTGTTTTTTTCATAATTTATTCTCTACAAAAAACCTTCCGTAAAAGGAAAAACAATGTACAATGGAATGACAGACAGAAATACCCATTTTTTATATATATGATTTATTTATTAAAGGTAAAATGAGCAAATTGGCTATTTCTGGCAATTTATTTAAGTGTGTATCAAACTGGTAGCCCTTCGCATTAATCAGTACCCAAGAAGTCGCTCTTGGTTTCAAAAACGTTGGTGACCCCTGGTCTAGAATATACAATTGAGTTTTGAGTTGGGACTTAAATGCTTCTACTGAGGTAGCATCTCTAAATAAATACGATGTTTCCAAGAGGGGATCAGCTTTTGTGATCAGCATCGAAAGGCATTAATTGGCAATGGCGATCATGTACTTTTTCAATAAAACGTGATCGTTCAGCACATCCCTAATCAAGACCATTTTGTTCGTAAATTACGTGTATTTTTCCTGTTTTCACACCCATGCTGTAGAACTATCATACATTCATTCTGGATGATACATATTAGAATAACTTAGAATTTGGACCCGTTTGTGACGTTTCATGTACAGTCGCGATCAAAAGTTTACATACACTTGTAAAGAACATAATATCATGGCTGTCTTGAATTTCCAATCATTTCTACAACTCTTATTTTTTTGTGATAGAGTGATTAGAGCACATACTTGTTGGTCACAAAAAACATTCATGAAGTTTTGTTCTTTTATGAATTTATTATGAGTCTCCTGAAAATGTGAGCAAATCTGCTGGGTCAAAAGTATACATACAGCAATGTTAATATTTGGTTACATGTCCTTTGGCAAGTTTCACTGCAATAAGGCGCTTTTGGTAGCCATCCACAAGCTGCTGGCAAGCTTTTTGTTGAATTTTTGACCACTCCTCTTGACAAAATTGGTGCAGTTCAGCTAAATTTGTGGGTTTTCTGACATGGACTTGTTTCTTTAGCATTGTCCACATGTTTAAGTTGGGACTTTGGAAAGGCCATTCTAAAAACTTAAATCTAGCCTGATTTAGCCATTCCTTTACCACTTTTGACGTATGTTTAGGGTCATTGTCCTGTTGGAACACCCAACTGCGCCCAAGACCCAACCTCCGGGCTGATGATTTTAGGTTGTCCTGAAGAATTTGGAGGTAATCCTCCATTTTCATTGTCCAATTTACTCTCTGTAAAGCACCAGTTCCATTGGCAGCAAAACAGACCCAGGGCATAATACTACCATCACCATGCTTGACGGTAGCTATGGTTTTCCTGGGTTTAAAGGCCTCGCCTTCTTCCCTCCAAACATGTTGCTGGGGATTGTGGCCAAACAACTCAGTTTTTGTTTAATCTGACATCACATAGGCAAAGATAAGACCTTCTGGAGGAAAGTTAACCAACTGCAACAATGGGGACACGATGTAGGGAGATTCAGTTTACTGTATACGATTCGGAAATTTGGGGTGACGATTCGATTCAGAATCAAATCTCCACCCAACATAATTCTCGTAATACATTATTTCGTATGTAAATTTAGATAAAAACTTTTCGAAACAGATTTATAAGCGTGCTGGCCTAAAAATGTTTAAAGAATGTCATTTTTGAATTATATTTACAAAAATCACCGGATATTAATGAATCCCAAAAAAAATTAAAAATATAGAGTCTCCAACTCCAACCCAATTCCAGTTTTACAATTCTTTAGATAGAAATTTACAAAGCAATTGAGAAGACATACAGATACAATAGTTATTAAATACAATACTAAAAAGGAGGAAAACCCAAAAAATAACAAAATCAACTATATCAATAATAACCCTTATATGACTAATTGTGGTTTAAAGGCCTACTGAAATGAGATGTTCTTATTTAAACGGGAATAGCAGGTCCATTCTATGTGTCATACTTGATCATTTCCCGATATTGCCATATTTTTGCTGAAAGGATTTAGTAGAGAACATCGACGATAAAGTTCACAACTTTTGGTCGCTAATAGAAAAGCCCTGCCTGTACCGAAAGTATGTGCACGTGACGTCACCATGTTGCAGGGCTCCACACATATTCCCATTGTTTTTAATGGGAGCCTCCACCAAAAAGAGCTATTCGGACCGAGAAAACCACAATTTCCCCATTAATTTGAGCGAGGATGAAAGATTTGTGAATTAGGATATTGATAGTAAAGGAATAGAAAAAAAAAAAAAAAGCGACGGCTCCGGGCGACGGCAGTGTGAGCGTTTCAGATGTAATTAGAAACATTTACTAGGATAATTCTGGAAGATCCCTTATCTGCTTATTGTTTTGATAGTGTTTTAGTGAGATTTTAAAGATTTTAAAAGACTGTAAAGACATACCTCGAGGTCAGATTGCTGCGGTGAACACGAAGTGTCTCAGAGAAAAGCCGAGGAGCCAAGCTCACAGCTGCCGCTGCTGCAGTACGACGAATAATCCAATGATTTCTCCGGTCAGATATATATCACAATTTCCCCATCCAAAGACATGCTGGTTGACATAGAGAAAACATGTTCGCTTGACCACTCCGCTTCACAACAAACAAAGAAACATCGGCTGTGGCTCGGTGCTAAAGACAGCTGCAATACACCGCTTTCCACAAACCACATTGTTTTTTTATAGTCTCCATTATTAAATGAACAAATTGCAAAAGATTCAGCAACACAGATGTCCATAATACTGTGTAATTATGCGGTTAAAGCAGACGACATTTAGCCGCGAGTGGTGCTGGGCTAATATTTCCTGACAGTCAGTGACGTCACGCGTACGCGTCATCATTCCGCGACGTTTTCAAAAAGAAACTTGCGGGAAATTTAAAATTGCAATTTAGTAAACTAGAACGGCCGTAATGGCATGTGTTGCAATGTTAATATTTCATCATTGATATATAAAGTATCTGACTGCCTGGTTGGTGGGTTTCAGTAGGCCTTTAATGTTGTATTCCAAAAATATATATTTTTTTAAAATGTGGGGTTTTTAATGGTCTTTTTTTGTTGCTGCAATTTTTATAAAGCAATTCTCAGAAATGAAGAATCAATTTAGAATCGGAATAAATACAAATTGCGGTTTGGATGTGAATCACACTTATGAGTTATACTGAGTTGTGTTTTGGCGACAATGTCACTTAAAACTACTAATTTTTGTCTTAGGCATACATATCTTCGAATTCAGTGGTTCTCAAATGGGGGTACGCGTACCCCTGGGGGTACTTGAAGGTATGCCAAAGGGTACGTGAGATTTTTTAAAAATATTCTAAAAAAATAGCAACAATTCAAAAATCCTTTATAAATATATTTATTGACTGATACTTCAAGAAAATATGGAAGTAAGTTCATAAAATAAACTGTGAAAAGAAATGCAACAATGCAATATTCAGTGTTGACAGCCAGATTTTTTGTGGACATGTTCCATAAATATTGATGTTAAAGATTTATTTTTTTGTGAAGAAATGTTTAGAATTAAGTTCATGAATCCAGATGGATCTCTATTTTTATATCTTTTTTTCCCCAAATAGTTCAAGAAGTTTTCCACTAAAAATGAGCAATATTTTGCACTGTTATACACTTAAATAAATCAGAAACTGATGACATAGTGCTGTATTTTACTTCTTTATCTCTTTTTTTCAACCAAAAATGCTTTGCTCTGATTAGGGGGTACTTGAATTAAAAAAATGTTCACAAGGGGTACATCACTGAAAAAAGGTTGAGAACCACAGTTCTAATTAACTCATTCAATCCTGTAATGACACTCACTCAGTGTCTGTGTGTGCATATGTTCTCCTGATATCCACGCACAGACCTTTTTTTGTAGATTCTCTCTAAATTAAGATTTAAATATTAATCTGGATGGAGATTGCTATTTTGCTAAAAGAATGCTTTGGATCAAAAGTGTATTAGGATGTATGAAGCCTAATCAGAGCACGGACCCTCATCTGAACCCCCTCCTCCATCCTTGAAGGCTCTTAAATTTCACCCCTGACCCTGTCGCACCCTCCTCTGGGCTCCGGCAACAACAAAAGCAAGAGATTAGGGAAATCGACAGGCTGGAGGGGATTACTGTAGCCCTTTTCATCTGGGGCTGCGCACACAGTTGACACAGTCTGTCAGCAGTACTTCAACTTAATCTAAGTGCAGTTTGCTTTTTTTAATTTGTGTACATATGTTCGCCATGGTACATAGACTTAATTGTAGCAAAATCTCCCAAGAATAACACGACTTGTCGGCTCCATCTACTTCAGGCGCTATCCCTTTACAAATACAACACTTAAACCTGGGGATAATTGAAAAGGGCTTACCTGGGGAGGAAATGTATTTGCTACTTTCAGTCAACATCACAGGGTGTCTCCGATTAGCCGTGTTGTCTTTGCAGAGACATCAAAAAAAAAAAGGACAGGAAGTGGCGAGCACAGGGCTGAAGTCAATCTAAAGACGAAGGTGTGGAGTTGTGTGAGGTTAAAGCCCAACTTGGAACAACGCTCAGCTTTGCACTTTTGTTTAAACAATGTTCATGTGTGGCTGCAGTGACAAGCTGCCTGAAAGGTTGTGTACACTGCATGGAGCATCAGGATAAAGTATGGAAGAAAAATAGTTTTGACTTTTCAGAAGGAACACCTGCAAAAATCTCTTGATGTTCAACATAACTTTCAGAAACGGAAACAGTAATCAGTTTTGAATGCCAAATTATAATATTATTAAACAATATTGTTATGGTGGCTCTTTTGGGTGAACTAATTAGTTCAACATTAATTAGTTGCTTATTAACATGCAAATTAGTAACATATTGGCTCTTAATTAGTCATTAGTAAGTACTTATTATTGCCTTATTCTGCATGGGTTTATAATACAACCAGTAAGCCTAAGAGTATTCCCTTAATAACCTCAGAATTATTGCTTACTAGTAACCCTAACCCTAACCCTAAACCTTATATGTCCGCCTAGTGTCCAAATAACTCTAAATTAAGTCTTTGTTACTTAGAATATATTCCCCATACTAAACTCTTACCGATAACAGTACTGTTGTACTTCGATTTTCATACACACCACTTTTTGTATTATATAGTTTTTCAAACATCATTTTTTGAAAATTCCGGAAAATCAGCCCAGTTATCGAGAGGCTTAACAATTGCGCGGAACAAACCACCCTCTTTTCCAAATTGTAAGGCGTTACGTTTTTACCCCAAGTTTTGAACCTTTTGTAAAGGTGCGGCTAATCTATGGGTTTTTCTTCGCTAGCGGCTAAATTACGGAATTAAACAACGTACTAAATCAGGAGTGTCACGTGTACGCCTCGCGGGCCGGATCAGGCCTGTGAACAGGTTTTATCCGGCCCGCTGGAGGACTTTGCCAAGTATAAAAATGAAGCGAAATTTTTGAATGAAAGAAACCGCTGTTCTAAATGTGTCCACTAGATGTCGCAATAGCAATTATTTGTATCTTTGTAGATGATGCTACATATGTAATACAAATAGACCATATGATATTAGTGCACCACTCTAGGAAAAGGAACAAACTACATGAATAACATCCTGTAATTTGATTTTGATGTAATTTTTTTATCTTGATAAATTGAAAATGAACACTAATGAGTTGACTGATGAACATTATCCCATCCTTTATTCAGAAAGTATAAATAACAACAAATAAAAATAGAATACTGTTAACCGCAACATGTAAGTGTAAAAAAAACAAAAACATAATGATTTGTACATTTTTAGATTGTCTTGTTTTATTTTTAAACAAAGAAAATAAACTGAAGTTGTCTTTATTTTTAAGTTATCGTGCCATGATTTTGCCAGCACGGCCAATTTGAGAGTAGATTTTTCTCTGTGTGGCCCCCAATCTAAAATGAGTTTGACACCCCTGTATTAAATTAAACCACTTTAACAAACTCTTCAAATTCAAAGTGTTTACAATGTACAAGGAAGTATAATTGTGTTAAACTCCTTGAGCCTTATTAAAAAACAAGAAAATTGATTTTCAATGGATTTTCTGCGTTGTTTGATCAGCCGTTTTACTGCCGTGTGACCGGCACCGTTTGTAAACAATTCAATGCAATGTAAATAAACGCTTGTACAATCTTTGTATTTAAATGTCTAATTTCACAATTTACTGGTGTATATCTGCAGCTTTTTCTTCTAAAACTGAGTGGGTGCGGGTCATACACCGGTGCAGTTAATAGTCCGGAAAATACTCTTTGCCAACGTATGAATCCATGGAATCGACAAAGAATCCCACATGTTGGTGACTCAGTTGCAGTGCTTTGAATTATTTTTTATTAAGTACAACTGCAAAATATTCTACCATGGGGCTAAACAAAGAGGGGAGAAAGAACATAGGTCAGTAAGGCTTTCACTTTCCAGCCTCTCCCTTCTCTCTTCGCCATCGAGAATATTCAGGAAGTCGTCCATGGTGAGTGGAAGTTGTTGTTGTTGTTGGAAGTAGTGTCAGTTTCGATGCGATCTGTGAAATCCATGCCCCCAGGAAAGAAGTTCTGTAATTTTTAACATGGATTTTAAAAATGGTGTGTCACCATACATACATCGTTCCAATTACATCAACACTATATTTCTTTGTCTCTTAAGTAGTAATATCACTGGAGGAGGAGGGTAAACGTTATATAATGAGTGTATGCCTGGAGCAAGCATGCTAATAGCTTAGCTCAGTGTTTTTTTGTAACACTTTTTGAGCCAAGGCACATTTTTTGCATTGAAAAAATCCAAAGGCACATCACCAGCAGAAATCAATTAAAAAACGAAACTCAGTTGACAGTAAAAAGTCGTTGTCACAATTGTTGGATACGACTTTAAACCATAACCAACCATGCATCACTATAGCTCTTGTCTCAAAGTAGGTGTACTGTCACCACCTGTCACATCACGCCATGACTTAATTTGAGTTTTTTCCTGTTTCCTGTGTCCAGTGTTCTAGTTCTTGTCTTGCGCTCCTATATTGTTGGCGTTTTCTCTTTTTTCCTTTGAGCGCTATTCTCCACATCTACTTTGTTTCAGCAATCAAGGATATCTCAGTTGTTTTATCCTTCTTTTGGGGGACATTGTTGATTGTCATGTCATGTTCGGATGTACATTGTGGACGCCGTCTTTGCTCCACAGTAAGTCTTTGCTGTCGTCCAGCATTCTGTTTTTTTCCCCTTTGTAGCCAGTTCAGTTTTAGTTTTGTTCTGCATAGCCTTCACTAAGCTTCAATGGCTTTTCTCAGGGGCACTCACCTTCTGTTTATTTTTGGTTTAAGCATTAGACACCTTTTTACCTGCACGCTGCTTCCCGCTGTTTCCAACATCTACAAAGCAATAAGCTACCGGCTGCCATCTACTGATATGGAGGAGTATTACACGGTAACTCTGCTGAGCTCTAGACAGCACTGACACTCAACAACAACATACCATTTGCAGACTATATTCACTGGTTTGCAAAAAATATTTTTAAACTCAAATAGGTGTGTGACAGACTTCTCAAGCCGTTGTGAGGGTTCCAAGGACCATCAAGGAAGGACATAGAGGTGGCACGTTTAGACTTCTTTATTTTTCAATAAATACTGCTTTTCAGCTGCTCCGTCAGCCGCTTGCCTTTCTGCTTCGGGCGTCGTCGCCTCTCTCGCGCTCTCAGTCTCTCTCTCTCAGCGTCAGCTTCCCTCTGGCTCCTTCTCGTCTCTCTGCCTCTCTCTCTCTGATGTTCACGGCTGTCTCCCTTTTATACAGTGCGAGAGGATTACTCAATTGTCCCCAGGTGCGCGATCCACGCACCTGATCTCGATTGCTCACTCGTCGTCCACGCCTCCTCGCTGCCATTTTGAGCCGGGCTCCGGCGTGCCCTACCTCGCTGTCGGACTGCCGGCCACGCCTCCTCGCCGCTATCTTGGGCTGAACTACGGTGTGCCCTACCTCGCTGTCAGACTGCTGGCTCCGCCTCTCCACAAAGTGAAATTACATAATATCTCACAGCACACGCGGCACAGTGGTTGAAAAACACTGGATTAGCTAACCTTTAAATAGCTTTAAACAACACCAAGTAATAAATGTTTGGTAAACTTTAGGAAAAGTTGATGGTACTGCATTCAATTTGAAAGTAAACAATAACAGTAAATTAACAAGTAGGATTTAAATTAGCAGTAGATAGTTGATTTGCTTTTGTTTAGTTATTGTGTACTACTGACTTTGTTTTGCTTAAACAATCATAGAACGAGAGAATGAGAGAGAAAATAAGAAACTACAATCCCTGTTTCCATATGAGTTGGGAAATTGTGTTAGATGTAAATATAAACGGAATACAATGATTTACAAATCCATTTCAACCCATATTCAGTTGAATATGCTATAAAGACAAGATATTTGATGTTCAAACTCATAAACTTTTTTTTTTTTTGCAAATAATAATTAACTTAGAATTTCAGGGCTGCAATACATGCCAAAGTAGTTGGGAAAGGGCATGTTCACCACTGTGTTACACCACCTTTTCTTTTAACAACACTCAATAAACGTTTGGGAACTGAGGAAACTAATTGTTGAAGCTTTGAAAGTGGAATTCCTTCCCATTCTTGTTTTATGTAGAGCTTCAGTCGTTCAACAGTCCGGGGTCTCCGCTGTCGTATTTTACGCTTCATAATGAGCCACACATTTTCGATGGGAGACAGGTCTGGACTGCAGGCGGGCCAGGAAAGTACCCGCAGTCTTTTACTATGAAACCACGCTGTTGTAACACGTGGCTTGGCATTGTCTTGCTGAAATAAGCAGGGGCGTCCATGATAATGTTGCTTAGATGACAACATATGTTGCTCCAAAACCTGTATGGACCATTCAGCATTAATGGTGCCTTCACAGATGTGTAAGTTACCCATGCCTTGGGCACTAATACACCCCCATACCATCACAGATGCTGGCTTTTGAACTTTGCGCCTATAACAATCCAGATGGTTATTTTCCTCTTTGTTCCGGGGGACACCACATCCACAGTTTGCAAATATAATTTGAAATGTCAAACCACAGAACACTTTTCCACTTTGCATCAGTCCATCTTAGATGAGCTCGGGCCCAGCGAAGCCGGCGGCGTTCCTGGGTGTTGTTGATAAATGGCCTTCGCTTTGCATAGTAGAGTTTTAACTTGCACTTACAGATGTAGCGACCAACTGTAGTTACTGACAGTGGTTTTATGAAGTGTTTCTGAGCCCATGTGGATTATATCCTTTACACACTGATGTCGGTTTTTGATGCATTACCGCCTGAGGGCTCAAAGGTCTGTAATACCATCGCTTACATGCAGTGATTTCTCCAAATTCTCTGAAACTTTTGATGATTTTTACGGACTGTAGATGTTAAAATCCCTAAATTCCTTGCAATAGCTCGTTGAGAAATGTTGTTCTAAAACTGTTCGACAATTTGCTTACAAATTGGTGACCCTCGCCCCATCCTTGTTTGTGAATGGCCGTGCGCAACCCGAGGGTCACTGGTTCAAATACCACCTAGTACCAACCTCGTCACGTCCGTTGTGTCCTGAGCAAGACACTTCACCCTTGCTCCTGATGGGTGCTGGTTGGCGCCTTGCATGGCAGCTCCCTCCATCTGTGTGTGAATGTGTGTGTGAATGGGTAAAATGTGGAAGTAGTGTCAAAGCGCTTTGAGTACATTGAAGGTAGAAAAGCGCTATACAAGTACAACCCATTTATTTATTTATTTATCAATCCTCAACTTTATCAGTATTTATTGCCACCTTTCCCAACTTCTTTGTCATGTGTCGCTGGCATCAAATTCTAAAGTTAATGATTATTTGCAACAACAAAAAAATGGTCATCAGTTTTAACATCAAATATGTTGTCTTTGTAGCATATTCAACTGAATATGGGTTGAAAATGATTTGCAAATCATTGTATTCCGTTTATATTTACATCCAACACAATTCCCCAACTCATATGGAAGCGAGGTTTGTAGTTTAAATGTTGTGTTTATATTTTGAAACCCTCAATTGCACTCAGCGTGAATACAAAGAACAAATTGCAGTTAATACATGTGATCGGTATCGACCCATTTTACCTTATTCATCTAGATGAGCGCGCAATATGAACCACAATAATTAACATTTTTATATGAATAGCTCAGTCAGAAAGACAATCAACATTAAACATAACTACATGTGTGTAAATAAAAAAAATTCTGCGACGTACGCTTTGCAGGTTTGCCTAATATTATGGCCAGTAGAGTTTTTTTCGCCTCCATCCTTAACGCACACCTGCGCCTCCGGGGTTCTTTTACCACCATGTCTCCTTTTCAATTTCCCTCTTTTTGGGCCTAATCAAGTGTCCCTGAATTGCCTTTGGGTCTCCAATCTGGCGCGGAGTCAAATCTACGCGCTCGACCCTCTGCTTGCCGCTAAGCCGTTTAACTCCTAATACCAACAACAAACACTCTTTCTGTGCTGGCCCTGAGCACGGAGCACAGTGAGCGGCCTGTGAGAGAGGCCAGACAACTCTATAATCGGACTCGACCCATCTGCCCTCTGCTCTCCCACTCTGAGGAGCAGGCTGGGCTCCTTGGCAGGGGACTAAGTGGGGCATGGGGACACAGATGCCCACTGACACAGGGACATTCATGGAGCTTAAGCCCTACAGACACATACAGGTCTGAAAAGGCAGATCACATTTATTTACCTCGCATATATATATGTGTGTGTGTGTGTGTGTGTGTGTGTGTGTGTGTGTGTGTGTGTGTGTGTGTGTGTGCACTCGATGATGTTCATAGCCGGAAACTAGACATTTATTGTGGCCCTCATTTTGGTCTTAAAGGCCTAATGAAATTAGATTTTCTTATTTGAACGGGGATAGCAGGTCCATTCTATGTGTCATACTTGATCATTTCGCGATATTGCCATATCTTTGCAGAAAGGATTTAGTAGAGAACATCCACGATAAAGTTCCCAACTTTTGGTCATTAACAGAAAAGCCCTGCCTTTACCGGAAGTCGCAGACGATGACCACACCCGTTGATGGCTCCTCACATCCTCACATTGTTTTTAATGGGAGCCTCCAACAAAAAAAGCTATTCGGAACGAGAAAATGACAATTTCCCCATTAATTTGAGCGAGGATGAAAGATTCGTGTTTAAAAAAAAAAACGCGATTGCATTGGGACAGATTCAGATGTTTTTAGACACATTTACTAGGATAATTCTGGGAAATCCCTTATCTTTCTATTGTGTTGCTAGTGTTTTAGTGAGTTTAATAGTACCTGATAGTCGGAAGGGTGTATCCACGGGTGTCTTGAGGCCAGTGTCTGATGGAAGTCGACGGCAGCTGTAAGGACCGCAAAAGCTCAGCTGATCTCCGGTAAGTGGCGACTTTTTACCGCAAATTTTCTCACCGAAAACTGCTGGTTGACATTGGGTCGGGATCCGTGTTCGCTTGACCGCTCTGATCCATAGTAAAGTTTCACCTCCGGGTGAAAAGCTTGTGAAAAACGAGTTGGAATTTCACAAGAAAAAGACGTAATTTTACTCAATGCAAGTCAACATTTTAAAAGAAAAACTGAACATTTGTGCAATATTATGATAAAAGTTGGAATTTTACTTAACAACATTTTACAAGAAAAGCTTAAAAATGTGGGCAATTTTATCAATCAATCAATCAATCAATGTTTACTTATATAGCCCTAAATCACTAGTGTCTCAAAGGGCTGCACAAACCACAACACAAACCACTACGACATCCTCGGTAGGCCCACATAAGGGCAAGGAAAACTCACACCCAGTGGGACGTCGGTGACAATGAGGACTATGAGAACCTTGGAGAGGACGAAAGCAATGGATGTCGAGCGGGTCTAAGATGATTCTGTGAAAGTTCAATCCATAATGGATCCAACACAGTCGCGAGAGTCCACTCCAAAGCGGATCCAACACAGAAGCGAGAGTCCCGTTCACAGCGGAGCCAGCAGGAAAACATCCCAAGCGGAGGCGGATCAGCAGCGCAGAGATGTCCCCAGCCAATACACAGGCAAGCAGTACATGGCCACCGGATCGGACCGGACCCCCTCCAGAAGGGAGAGTGGGACATAGGAGAAAAAGAAAAGAAACGGCAGATCAACTGGTCTAAAAAGACCATGAAAAGAGTCTTAACTTTACTCGCCAAAAATCGCAATTTTATAAGAAAACTTAACATTTTTGCCACTAGTATAATAATCATCTGAATTTTGCTTGGCAAATTTATGACAAAAGTCCCAATTTCTTTCCAAAATTGTCACCATTTTACAAGCACAGCAGACAATTTGGCAATATTGTGTTAAAGTCTGAATTTTATATGACAAATGTCACCATTTTCCACTGAAAAGTAATAATTTTACATAAAAAATAGAACATATTGCCATATTACAGAAGCAGAAACAATGAGAAATTGTTCCCAGTTTTATAAGAAAAAAGTCAACATTGTGAGAAAAAGACTGCTTTTAGTTATTTTTTTTGTTGTTGAATTTTTTGTTTGTAATTGGTTCTTAATCTTCACTTTTTACCTCAGGTTAATACAGTATACCTTTATATACATACAGTATTTATTTTCTTTCTTTTATTAATTTTGGCCAAAGGGGGCGCATTTCAATTCCTTACACACACTTGTTATTTCATATGTTGGCCAGAGGGGAAGCACTTCAATTGTTTTTTTGTTTTTTTTTACAGACACTTGTTATTTCATAGGTTGACCAGCTCTTTTAAAAAACGACACACATTCAATTTGAAAAATCCCTCCTTTTTTGGGACCACCCTAATATCGATATTTTTCACCACCAGGGGTGCAAAAGAGACATTCTCTATTAGATGCAATGCTTTTACGTATTGGGACCATGCTTTATGTCCTAACTTGTTCATATGGAAGGTACTTTTCCTTGTTGATGTCTCAAGAAGGGTGGAAATACAAGAACACACACGCACACACACACACTCACACACACACACACACACACACTGGTATATATATATATATATATATATATATATGTAAATATATATATATATATATATATATATATATATGTATATATATATATACATATATACATATATATATATATATATATATATATATATATATATATATATATATATATATATGTATGTATTACGTAGGATTATGATAAGGTGTTAATATTATTCATAATAATACATCATTTTATAATTATTATTCTTATGGTGCTATTGGAGGTTGTCTCCACTGTCTTTCAAAACGTTTTTATTGAAATTTCTTGAATGCACCAGTTATGTGCCACAGTATGCAACTATGCACCAGTTATGCGCCACAGTATGCAACTATGAGATGTAAAACTGAAACTTTCTCTTATGCTGCCACAAATCTATGTGTCATATAGTTACTTTTCTTCTGTCACCTCATCCCGGTTCCCAAATGTTGGTGCTGTGTGTGATTACATAAAGTTGAGCTTTGATGACGTTATGATAACTGATGTTGAAGTGTTCCATGTTTGCTGTAATGTATGGTTGGCATAGCGGGTTTGTTCTTCCAAGGATGCGTCGGCAAGAACACAGCAAAAGGTAAGAAATAAAGATTTATTAAACTCAAAACAGGCTAGAACAAAAACACTGGTGCGAATAGAAAAAGGTAAACAAATGGCGCCGGCATGGAGGCTAGGAATAAAAAGCGGCACACATACACTAGGCACAAAAAGGAAAACAAAACATTTAACATGAAAGCTAAGACTAAGCAATAGACGTAGCATGAAAGCTGGCGAGTAACAATGAATAACAGCAGTCGTCACTTGTTGCATACAAGCAAATTAGGAACCCAGAATGAAGAACGAAAAGGGGCGAGCTTAAATAAGGGAGGTGATTACAAGAAACAGGTGTGCGTGGATAGCAAGGCGCAGGTGAACTAATGAGCTACCATGGTGACGGACTAAACAGGAAATAAGGACGTCAAACAACAGAGTGATACCAAAAAAGAACAATACACAAGAACATGTAAAGATCAGAACAGCGGATCGCAACATTTGCGGCTACCAGAAAGAATAAACCGTTTTTTGCATTTTTGCAGGAGTGTGTTGGTTAAGTTACACCAGGGGTCACCAACGCGGTGCCCTCGGGTGCCAGGTAGCCCGCAAGGACCAGATGGGTCGCCCACTGCCCGCTGGCCGTTTTTTATTTATTTATTTTTTCTTATTTTTTTTTTTTCTTATGAATTTATCAATCATTCCAACAAAACAATACACAACAAGACCATAACAACGCAATCAAACATTCAGAATAGCAATTAATAAACAGTGCAATTGAGGACACACAAACATGACACGGTACAATCTTAAAGTAGTGAAACAAAAATGAATATTATCAATATTAGTAACAATTTCAAAATAGCAGTGATTAAAAATGCCTCATTGATATTATCATAAAAAACTTTTACACAAAAAATAAAAAAATGAACAATAGTGTCACAGTGGCTTACACTTGCATCGCATCGCATAAGCTTGACAACACACTGTGTCCAATATTTTAAACAAAGATATAATAAGTCATATTTTGGTTCTTTTAATGGTTCATTTTGGTTCATTTAATTTAGTTTTTTTTCGTGTTTTCTCCTCTTTTAAACCGTTCAATTAAGTGTTTTTTTCATCATTTATTCTCTCCAAAAAACCTTCTGTAAAAGGAAAAAAAAAATGTACGACGGAATGACAGACAGATATACCCGTTTTTTTTATATATATATAGATTTATTTATTTAGCTATTCTTGTTTAAATCACACTTACATGTAACTTACAAATGACTATATATAAGTACAACCCATTTACCATATATATATATATATATATATATGTATATATATATATGTATATATATATATATATATATATATATATATATATATATATATATATATATATATATATATATATATTTATATATATATATATATGTTGGTGTGGGAAAAATCACAAGACTACTTCATCTCTACAGAACTGTTTCACGAGGGGTTCCCTCAATCATCAGGAGATTTTAATGGAAGCATTCACATACAATGGTTTATATAGGGCACAGAGTGGGTGGGTACAGGCAGGTGTAGGATATGGTGACTGGCTCATGTGTTACCTAGGAGGAGTTTCTGTCTGTGGCGGCATTTTGAAATGATTTCACTGCGCTTGTTGAGGGATGACAGGTCTGGATGATATATAATAAACAGTTTTTCTTTTAAGCATAGGTTGCATCTTTTATCACCACTGATGTAAGGTGTGCTGGATGCAAGAATTTGCCATGTTATTGAATATTCAACATTATTGTCTTTGAGGTTCCAAATGTGCTTACTGAGTTCTGTAGAATTCCGCAAAGTCTGGTTTCTAAAGGAGGCCTTGTGATTATTCCATCTGGTTTTAAACGCTCCTTCGGTTAATCCTACGTACGTGTCGGATGTGTTTTATATATAAATATATATAACCCTTAAAATGTAAAGTGTAAAACTGGTAGCCTTTCACATCAATTAGTACCCAAGAAGTAGCTCTTGGTTTCAAAAAGGTTGGTGATCCCTGGGTTACACATTCTCCATTTCATCCAAACAACCTTGTTATTGAACTTTGACAGCAAAGTCGATGTTATCTTAAATTTTATGACGTCATCTTTTATAACTAACATGATCACGTGGCCCTCCTAGCTGTTGTGGCCCTAAACAACTGCATGATGTGTGGAAAGGTTCGGGTTTGTGTCGTGATGAAGTTCAGATTAATTTGCTACAGCGTAGTGAATGTGCATAGAGGCGTCTCGGTAGATGGGTGCTGTCACCACACTCATCCTCCGCCCCTCCGCAAAGTCTTGTACTGTTGTTTCACACTCGCTCCCATAACCCTGCCTCATACTGGGGCTAATTTTAGAGCTTCCCTACTGGATCCCAGCATCCAGCTGGAGGTGTCTCTACACCCCTGCCTTGCCGAGAAGCATCTCTCATGGGGGCATCCTGCACATACTGATGAAACAATCCTCTGGGGCCCGAAAAAAAGATGCACATGAGGCGATATAGGAAGGGGGTACACAGGTGCCATGGCAACAGGAGTCTCACTGATGAAAGATTTTCATTTGAGGTTTGTTTGTTCCTTTCTGTTTTTTACCTTATTCAGTGGAGGAGAGCTGTTCTCCACTCAGGGGTGGAAGCTCTGAGGGGGTTGGTTCAGCGACGTCCCAGGTGGGCTTTTAGCAGTTAGTAGCTAAATAGTGCGATGAATGTAGTTTGAGGCAACTGTCTCTCAGAAGAACAGAAACAACTGCACAAGTAGATCGTACGGGTGCTTAAAAACTGTGAAAATGCTTGAATTTTAAAGGCCTACTGAAATGAGATTTTCTCATTTAAACGGGGATAGCAGGTCCATTCTATGTGTCATACTTGATCATTTCGCGATATTGCCATATTTTTGCTGAAAGGATTTAGTAGAGAACATCCACAATAAAGTTCGCAACTTTCGGTGCTAAGAGAAAAGCCCTGCCTCTACCGGAAGTCGCAGACGATGATGTCACACGTTGATGGCTCCTCACATATTCATATTGTTTTTAATGGGAGCCTCCCCCAAAAAGTTCTATTCGGACCGAGAAAACACCATTAATTTGAGCGAGGATGAAAGATTCATGTTTGAGGATATTGATAGCGACGGACTAGAAAAAAACAACAAAAAGTTTAAAAAAACAAAAACGCGATTGGGACGAATTCCGATGTTTTTAGACACATTTAATAGGATAATTCTGGGAAATCCCTTATCTTTCTATTGTGTTGCTAGTGTTTTACTGAGTTAAATAGTACCTGATAGTCGGAGGGGTGTCTCCACGGGTGTCTTGACGTGCAGTGTCTCAGGGGAGTCGACAGCAGCTATGGACGGCACAAGCTCAGCTTTTCTCCGGTAAGGAGCGACTTTTTAACCACAATTTTCTCACCGAAACCTGCTGCTTGACATTCCGTCTTGATTCATGTCTGCTTGACCGCGCTCTGATCCATAGTAAAGTTTCACCTCCAGGAATTTTAAACAAGGAATCACCGTGTGTTTGTGTGGCTAAAGCTTCCCAAATCCATTTTTCTACTGTTACTTCTCCAATATTAATTGAACAAATAGCAAAAGATTCAGCAACACAGATGTCCAAAATACTGTGTAATTATGTTGTTAAAGCAGACGACTTTTAGCTGTGTGTGTGTGCAGCGCTCATACTTCCTAAAAACCCGTGATTTCTTGCATACATGTCATCATTACACAACGTTTCCAGGACCAAACTCCCGGGAAATTTAAAATTGTGATTTAGTAAACTAAAAAGGCCGTATTGGCATGTGTTGCAATGTTAATATTTCAACACTGATTTATAAACTATCAGACTGCGTGGTCGGTAGTAGTGGGTTTCAGTAGGCCTTTAATGTTGTGTTTTCAATGTTTGGAAAAAGTTTAAATTTTGGGTGAAGTGCTTGTAAATGTTTCTCATATTTCTCGGCAGTCTGACTCAATAGGATAATTATAAAATGAAAAAAAAATCCTTAAAAATGAAAGCTACATGCTTGATCTGTTGGCTTTGCACGAGCCCTTACATTAGGTTGTTGTCATGACAGAGCCGTATATACGGGTCTGTGTGTCCCCCCCTAAAGGACAGTGGTGCATCGGTCCATCAAGCTGGGATGTTGTGGTTTTAATGAACATTGGATGGAAAAAGGCAAATACAAACTTTGAATAAAACGTAGACCAAATCCACGTGTAGTCTGCTGTGAAGTATGCAAAAAGGAAATCTAGCTTTTCGCAATGGGAGAGTCCGGTCTCTCGAGTCATATGAACGGTAAGCCACAGAAATTACTACGGCGTGGCAGAGTTGGGAGCGGGGCTGTGCCAGTAACCTGAGGGTTCCTGGTTCAATCCCAACCTTTCACCATCCTAGTCACGTCCATTGTGTCCTTGAGTAAGACACTTCACCCTTGCTGCTGATGGGTCCTGGTTAGCGCCTTGCATGGCAACTCCCACCATCAGTGTGTGAATGGGTGAATGTGGAAATAGTGTCAAAGCGCTTTGAGTTCCTTAAAAAAAAAAATACAAAAGTGCTATACAAGTACAACCCATTTACCATTTACTAGCCCTACTAGTTCACTAATGTAAGCTAAAGTTTTGTTTTCTAAACTTTTGGTAAATTTAAGACGTTAACTGTTAGATCAGTGCTAGATTACATGTTAATCACGGACAATTATTACGAGCTATGAAAGGAAGAAAGCGAGCGTTTGTCAATAATAAATTATAATTTTAAGAACATCCCTCAACTAAAAATCAATTTCTTTTCATAGCCACAGTTTTAAAGCTAGATATGCTTAATGAAAGGTGACAGAGGTGTTGTGAAACAAACAAAATATTTTCCTTTAATTTAATATCCTTATATTAGAGTGTAACAGTTTTGTTAATAAATGAGTGAAATTGACATTTTGAGGGTGCGTGTATTTATATCACATTATGCAGTTTACAAGCACAAATACGATGTGAATCGATCCGTGCTGTTTGATGTCATTGTGTGCTGTAAGTAAGAAAAAGAACAAGAAATGTGAAAAACAAAACAAATGGAGACACCTTTGCAAACACCAATGACATTGAATAGTCACACTGCTTCCTTTTCTATGCCCCATTCAGTTAATGATAACTTCTAGTTCAATGTTAGGCTTGGGTTTTAGCAGATTTTCCGTATTTTTTCTACAGACAGCATTTGGTGACCTCAAACAACAAGGCTATTGATTCACACCGGCTTTCACCTTTTGAAGGGTCCTGGAAAAACTCGAAAATTGATCTTGAAAGTCCTTTTAAAGTGCTTGAATTTGGCCATGGTAAAGGTGTACGAACCCCGAATGTGGAGTTCTCGCACAGATCGAGTCTTTTGAGCAGCTCTTTTCAGTGAACGATGAGAGTCGGTTTCCAGTTGTGTGCCGTTCGCATGGGAGCCATTTTTTTAAATTAATTGCTCACGCTGCAGCCTGCATGTGCGTGCTAGCTGACTGGTAACTGAACTAGAAATGCAGTATTTAGAGTTATTTTGCTGGTTCATTGTTCTGATATGTAAAGTACCGTATTTTTCGGACTATAAGTCACAGTTTTTTTCATAGTTTGGCCGGGGGTGCGACATATACTCCGGAGCGACTTATGTGTGAAATGATTAACACATTACCATAAAATATCAAATAATATTATTTATCTCATTCGCGGAAGAGACGAAGAAAATGTCAGCAATCGTCGCATACAATAACACATCGGCGGGGGAGGGTCACGGAAGAAGTGCATTGTGGGTAATGGAATGATAATTGCTATATGCTATATGCTACTGCCGTAGCTATTAAAATGGATAATTTCATCGTTGGCGGTAACTTATAAAAACTGAGAAGAGTTAAACAAAAATTGGACCGAAAAGGAAATCATGTACTGCAGATTACAAGCTGGGCGTAGTGAAATATGCAGCAGAAAACGACAAGAGGAAGCGGCGCATACCTTTGGAGTTGGCAGAGTTGTTTAGAAGCGACATCGAGGAAGAATATTTCATCGGATTTATCGATTAGGAGTGACAGATTGTTTGCTAAACATATAGCATGTTCTATATGTTATAGTTATTTGAATGACTCTTACCATAATATGTTACGTTAACATACCAGGCACCTTCTCAGTTGGTTATTTATGCGTCATATAACGTACTCTTATTCAGCCTGTTGTTCACTATTCTTTATTTATTTTAAATTGCCTTTCAAATGTCTATTCTTAGTGTTGGATTTTATCAAATAAACTTCCCCCAAAAATGCGATTTATACTCCAGTGTGACGTATATATGTTTTTTCCTTCGTTATTATGCATTTTCGGCCGGTACGATGTATACTCCGGAGCAATTTACAATCCGGAAAATACGGTAGTTTGAGCATACACACACCAGGTAGGGTAGTACAATTTTGTATTCACATATTTATCATTTCCTAATTTTTTTTTTCTAGTTTTATTTCTACTTTTTATATACATTTTATCCTTACTTACACTTGTGTTAAAATGTGTTTTACGTGAAGGAATATTAAAAAATAATAATGGTACTGTCAGAGCATAGGGAAACGGCACTATGAAATGTTTACAACAAACCTAAAATATAGTCAATATTTCTGAATAATTACCACCAATAGAGTACAATGAGTGTAAATGTAAACTATTTGATCAGTATATCATCTTAAAACTGCTACCAGTATTTTTTTCTTTAGAAAACTAACAAAAAAACAGTAAAAAAAAAAAAAAAAAAGAACTTGAATAACGTGTTAGTCTTTTGAACGGCTCTTTGAAAGGAACGAGTCCACAAATTCCGGCTCACATCAAAGAGCTATATAAATCCCGTCTCCAGTCACACCCCATATGGCATTAGTTTATTTCGAACATGCATTACAATACGTTAAAATTTTTCACATCACATATGTACATTTTCTCATTACAACATGTCCGAAAATGAGTAGGAAGAAGCAGAGCTAATTTATTCCTACCTATTTCTGTTTCTTAGCAATGTCTTACACATTTGTTTGTTCACTTACTGTACTCAATCTGTCACAAAAGGCAAATATTAAAGGCCTACCGAAATGACATTTTCTTTTTTAAACGGGGATAGCAGGTCCATTCTATGTCAAGCAATCAATCAATGTTTGCTTATATAGCCCTAAATTACTAGTGTCTCAAAGGGCTGCACACACCACTACGACATCCTCGGTAGGCCCACATAAGGGCAAGGAAAACTCACACCCAGTGGGACGTCGGTGACAATGATGACTATGAGAACCTTGGAGAGGAGGAAAGCAATGGATGTCGAGCGGGTCCAACATGATACTGTGAAAGTTCAATCCATAATGGATCCAACACAGTCGCGAGAGTCCAGTCCAAAGCGGATCCAACACAGCAGCGAGAGTCCCGTTCACAGCGGAGCCAGCAGGAAACCATCCCAAGCGGAGGCGGATCAGCAGCGCAGAGATGTCCCCAGCCGATACACAGGCAAGCAGTACATGGCCACCGGATCGGACCGGACCCCCTCCACAAGGGAGAGTGGGACATAGGAGAAAAAGAAAAGAAACGGCAGATCAACTGGTCTAAAAAGGGAGTCTATTTAAAGGCTAGAGTATACTAATGAGTTTTAAGGTGAGACTTAAATGCTTCTACTGTGGTGAAATCTCGAACTGTTACCGGGAGGGCATTCCAGAGTACTGGAGCCCGAAATGAAAAAGCTCCATAGCCCGCGGACTTTTTTTGGGCTTTGGGAATCACTAATAAGCCGGAGTCCTTTGAACGCAGATTTCTTGCCGGGACATATGGTGCATTACAATCGGCAAGATAGGATGGAGCTAGACCGTGTAGTATTTTATACGTAGGTAGTAAAACCTTAAAGTCACATCTTAAGTGCACATGAAGCCAGTGCAGGTTAGCCAGTACAGGCGTAATGTGATCAAACTTTCTTGTTCTTGTCAAAAGTCTAGCAGCCGCATTTTGTACCAACTGTCATCTTTTAATGCTAGACATGGGGAGACCCGAAAATAATACGTTACAGTAATCGAGGCGAGACGTAACAAACGCATGGATAATGATCTCAGCGTCTTTAGTGGACAGAATGGAGCGAATTCTAGCGATATTACGGAGATGAAAGAAGGCCGTTTTAGTAACGCTTTTAATGTGTCATACTTGTTTATTTCGCGATATTGCCATATTTTTGCTGAAAGGATTTAGTAGAGAACATCGACGATAAAGTTTGCAATTTTTGGTCGCTAATAAAAAAGCCTCGCCTGTACCGAAAGTAGCAGACGATGTGCGCGTGACCTCACGGGTTGTAGAGCTCCTCACATCCTCACATTGTTTATAATCACGGCCACCAGCAGCGAGAGCGATTCGGACCGAAAAAAGCAACAATTTCACCATTAATTTGAGCGAGGATGAAAGATTCGTGGATGAGGATAATGAGAGTGAAGGACTAGAAGAAAAAGAAAAAAAAGAGACGAGGGCAGTAGGATTATTCTGGAAAATCTCTTATCTGCTTATTGTGTTACTAGTGTTTTAGTGAGTTTATACAGTCATACCTGAAAGTCGGAGGGGTGTGGTGACCGCCAGTGTATCTGAGGGAAGCCACGGAGGAGCCAAGAGAGTCCACAGCTGCCTCTTTGACAGCTGCAAGAGGAACGACACAAGCTCCGCTCATGTCTACAGTAGGAGCCGACTTATTACCACAATTTTCTCACCGAAACCTGCCGGTTGACCATGTTCGCTTGACCGCTCTGTTCCATAGTAAAGCTTCACCGTCATCTTTAGGGAATGTAAAAAAAACAACAACCACCGACTGTGTTTGTTTTTCTACAGCCGACCCCAATACACCGCTTTCCACCAACATTTTTCTTCTTTGTAGTCTTCATTATTAATTGAACAAATTGCAAAATATTCAGCAACACAGATGTCCAGAATACTGTGTAATTATGCGATTAAAGCAGACTCCTTATAGCTGGGATCGGGCTGGAAGAACATGTCCGCTACAATCCGTGACGTCACACGCACGTGTCATCATAGGCGTCATCATTCCGCGACGTTTTCAACAGGGTACTTCGCGGGAAATTTAAAATTGCAATTTAGTAAACTAAAAAAGGCGTATTGGCATGTGTTGCAATGTTAATATTTCATCATTGATATATAAACTATCAGACTGCGTGGTCGGTAGTAGTGGGTTTCAGTAGGCCTTTAAGGGTGTGCATCTCTACCTTGAATGGCGATCTGATTTGAATCTCGATACATGGGTTACAAGACGATTCACTAACAATACTTTTTAAAACATTACGATTCAATTCGATGCAGATGTGAGCTATGCATGGTGGAAAGAAAATTAAATGTATCAAGTCAGAACAATTTTTTAAATAGACACATAGTTCCTGTATTATTAGCAAATAGTAGAACTATCCACTTCAAGGCATTGTATTCCATAAAGTTAAAGAAAAGGAAATGTGTGAGTTAAAAAAAGGCAAATTATGATTAAAACTGTAAATTACTTTTCTTCTGTTGATTCTTAGTTTAGGTGTATTTTTATTTGTTGCACATTTTTCACAACATGGTCAATACTGCCCAGTTTCTGTTGTTATATTTTCTTATTTTACTGTTGTATTTTTATTGTCATTGTTGCTTTTTATTTGTATTATTATTGTAATATTTTTCTGTTTTCTTTACATTTATACCCCCATTATTTAATGTTTAATTTCGATCTCAATTCTGTACACTGCTGCTGGAGTTTTAATTTTCCTGAGGGAACTCTCCTGAAGGAATCAATAAAGTACTATCCATCTATCTATCTATCTATCTATCTATCTATCTATCTATCTATCTATCTATCTATCTATCTATCTATCTATCTATCTATCTATGTATCTATCTATCTATCTATCTATCTATCTATCTATCTATCTATCTATCCATCCATCCATCCATCCATCCATCCATCCATCCATCCATCCATCCATCCATCCATCTATCTATCTATCTATCTATCTATCTATCTATCTATCTATCTATCTATCTATCTATCTATCTATCTATCTATCTATCTATCTATCTATTGTTAAATTTAATCAAAATACTGACGGGTTGTGATATTCAAGAACGAACCAAATCTGCTGACTGGCTGATTGACATGAACAATGGGTTTGTTTTTATTTGAAGCATGACAGTGATGAAACATTGACATCACAACCAAGGCAGAAACAGCGGCAGCTTAGCACACAGAGGGTGTGGCTCTCCCCTCAGCTCTGATGAGAATGGAATGGACTTAGATATCATTGCACTTAAAAGTACGATACGTGTTTTCACTAAAAGCTGTTTAAGAGCAGACATTAAAGGCCTACTGAAATGAGATTATCTTATTTAAACGGGGATAGCAGGTCCTTTCTTTGTGTCGCACTTGATTATTTCGCGATATTGCCATATTTTTGCTGAAAGGATTTAGTAGAGAACATCCACCATAAAGTTCGCAACTTTTGGTCGCTAATAAAAAAGCCTTGCCTGTACCGGAAGTAGCAGACGATGTGCGCGTGACGTCACCTGTTGTGGAGCTCCTCACATCCTTACATTGTTTACACTCATGGCCACCAGCAGCTAGAGCGATTCGGACCAAGAAAGCGACAATTTCCCCATTAATTTGAGCGAGGATGAAATATTCTTGGATGAGGAAAGTGAAAGTGAAGGACTAGAAAACAAAACAAAAAATAGACGGCAGAGCGATTCAGATGTTATCAGACACATTTACTAGGATAATTCTGGAAAATCCATTATCTGCTTATTGTGTTAGCTGTGTTTTAGTGAGATTATATGGTCGTACCTGTACAACCTGAAAGTCGGAAAGTCGTAGGGGTGTGGCCACGGGTGTGGTGACCGCCAGTGCCTCAGAGGGAAGCCACGTTTGTTGATGAGGCGAAGGCAGCCGTTGGGGACGGGCTGAGATTTTTTTTTTCCCCTCCACGGTGGAAGCATCCGACGGTCGGGGGCGGCCGGTGGGAGGAGGCAAGAGAGTCCGCAGCTGCATCTTTGAGAGGTGCAGGAGGAACGACGCAAGCTCTCCGCCCATGTCTACGGTAAGAGCCGACTTATTACCACCATTTTCTCACCGAAACCTGCCGGTTGACATGTGGTAGGGAACCATGTTCACTTGACCTCTCTGATCCATAGTAAAGCTTTACCGTCATCTTTTGGGAATGTAAACAAGGAAACAAGGAAACACCGGCTGTGTTTGTGTTGCTAAAGGCGGCCGCAATACACCGCTTCCCACCTACATTGTTCTTCTTTGACGTCTCCATTATTAATTGAACAAATTGCAAAAGATTCAGCAACACAGATGTCCAGAATACTGTGGAATTTTGCGATGAAAAGAGACAATTCATAGCTGTGAACGTCGCTGGACCAAAATGTCTTCTACAATGCGTGATGTCACGCGCATGCGTCATCATACCGCGATGTTTTAGCATGATACTTCCGGGCGAAACTTAAAATTGCAATTCAGTAAACTAAACCGGCCGTATCGGCATGTGTTGCAATGTTAATATTTCATCATTGATATATAAACTATCAGACTGCCTGGTCGGTAGTTGTTTGGGTTTCAGTAGGCCTTTAAGTAGACAGGGGGACGCATGTGAGGAAAGACATTAGAGTGTTACGTGCTTTAATGTCTCCAAACATCCCTCTAAAATTGCTAGATTTGTCGCTATTCGCTTTTGGGAATGAAAGTCAGTAAGAAGAGCTGGAAAGATTCAAGATTTAGCGAGAAAGTCGGCAAGTTGACAACATTGCGCTGAAGTGTGTGTGTGTGTGTGTGAAAAATAAAGACGCAAAGACTTGCCTTACTTTGCTTCTGATTGGTTTTCGCTGCTTGATGCCTTCTGTAGTTGGTTAAAATTAGGCACAATAACGTATGGATTGGTATGATTGGTTCGTTCGGTAAGTATCCTATTTTTCAGATTATAAATTGTATAAGTCGCACTGGCCGAAAATGCATAATAAAGAAGGAAAAAAACATATACTGTATATGTCGCACTGGAGTATAAGTCACATTTTTGGGGGAAATCTATTTGATAAAATTCAACACAAAGAATAGACATTTGAAAGGCAATTTAAAATAAATAAAGAATAGTGAACAACAGGCTGAATAAGTGTACGTTATATGACGCATAAATAACCAACTGAGAAGGTGCCTGGTATGTTAACATAACATATTATGGTAAGAGTCATTCAAATAACTATAACATATAGAACATGCTATAAGTTTACCAAACAATCTGTCACTCCTAATCGATAAATCCGATGAAATCATCTTCCCCGATGTCGCTTCTAAACAACTCTGCCAACTTCAAAGGTATGCGCCGCTTATTCTTGTCGTTTTCTGCTGCATATTTCAATACCTCCAGCTTGTAATCTGCTGTACATGATTTCCTTTTTGGTGCCATTTTTGTTCAGCCCTTCTCAGTTTTTACAAGTTACCGCCAACAGTTACCGCCAACAGACAACAGACATTTTTAACACCACAATGAAACCATATTCATTTCCCTGTACCTTTTATATATGCTTAGATGAAAGGTGGGGCTCATTGTGGACTGAGACCTGTCAACCGCATTCGCATACAACTTAATGAACATAACTGTACTTCCTCATGTAGTGGCCTCTGGGGTTTATTTACTCAACTGCAGAGATTACCAGGCTGGCATTAAACTGGACAGCCCTTTTATATTTGCAAAAATAATATTTGGTCATTGGTATTAACTATGCTTCCATTTGAAAATATTTTCTACAATATGCAATATAACAGGTATGACGATACTTTTAAAAAGTCATTCACCTAGGAATAGATTTATTGCCAACACTAAATTGGCCCTAGTTAGTGTGAATGTTGTCTATCTGTGTTGGCCCTGCGATGAGGTGGCCTGAGGTCTGTTAAGCGTCCTCAAGTATCTTGAAAGGAGCTGTACTATAGTCCAAAACATGATTACTAATATGCTAATATTAGTGATCATGTTTTGACGGCGTGGCGCAGTGTGAGAGTGGCCATGTGCAACCCGAGGGTCCCTGGTTCAATCCCCACCTAGTACCAACCTCGTCACGTCCGTTGTGTCCTGAGCAAAACACTTCACCCTTGTTCCTGATGGGTGCTGGTTAGCGCCTTGCATGGAAGCTCCCTCCATCAGTGTGTGAATGGGTAAATGTGGAAGTAGTGTCAAAGCGCTTTGAGTACCTTGAAGGTAGAAAAGCGCTATACAAGTACAACCCATTTATCATTTATTATTTAACAATGAAATGATCCATTTTAATAGCTACGGCAGTAGCATATAGCATATAGCAGTTAGCATCCCATGACCCACAATGCACTTCTGCCATGACCCTCCCCCGCCAAATTCTTATTGGTTGACGTGTGTGTGACGATTGCTGACATTTTCTTTGTCTCTTCCGCAAATGAGATAAATAATATTATTTGACATTGTGTAATCTGCAGTACATGATTTCCTTTTTGGTGCCATTTTTGTTCAGCCCTTCTCAGTTTTTATAAGTTACCGCCAACAATGAAATGATCCATTTTGATAGCTACGGCAGTAGCATATAGCATATAGCAGTTAGCATCCCATGACCCACAATGCACATCTGCCATGATCCTCCCCCGCCAAATTCTTATTGGTTGACGTGTGTGTGACGATTGCTGACATTTTCTTTGTCTCTTCCGCAAATGAGATAAAATAATATTATTTGACATTGTGAAATCTGCAGTACATGATTTCCTTTTTGGTGCCATTTTTGTTCAGCCCTTCTCAGTTTTTATAAGTTACCGCCAACGATGAAATGATCCATTTTAATAGCTACGGCAGTAGCATATAGCATATAGCAGTTAGCATTCCATGACCCACAATGCACTTCTGCCATGACCCTCCCCCGCTGAATTCTTATTGGTTGAGGTGTATGTGACGATTGCTGACATTTTCTTGGTCTCCTCCGCGAATAAGATAAATAATATTATTTTATATTTTACGGTAATGTGTTAATAATTTCACACGTAAGTCGCTCCGGAAAATATGTCGCACCCCCGGCCAAATCATGAAAAAAAACTGTGACTTATAGTCCGAAAAATATGGTAAATCAGAATCACTAGAACAACGTTCGGCCGTGAGGAAACAAGTTTATCATTATGAAAATATAACTATAGAGTGATAAAGGAAAAAATATAAGCGTGAGAAATGGTTAAATTGCATGACTCTCAGGCTTGGCAGCTCTGAGCTCGCTTTAGCACAACGAACCGTGTCGTGGATGCTGTGATTACTTTGCTGAGTTGTGGCTAAGTTGGAGCTGGAAGTCTTTCAAATCAGTGTTGTTTTGTCTTGCCAGTTGGTAGCTCTGCTGGCATTAGCATGCTTAGCCCCCTCGTCGCCAGCTCGAGTGTCTCGATGCCAACACATCAGGCGAGTGCTTGGATTTATCGTGCTGCAGATACTTTCCAAATGTTATGAAATGGCCATACTCTGTCCAACTGAGCATTCTTCTTTTTTTTTTTAAATATTCCAAACATTTTCCACACTTTAGATTTAATATTCGGCGGTGCACTGTTTGTAAACTACTTCCATGCTATATTGTTTTGTCACAAACGAGAACAGTACTCTTGTAGTTTGTCATCAAAGAAGTTTTGCAAGATTAGAGCGCTGTCATATTTTGTATCAGATCTACACTCTACCTGTTGGGCCTTGGCAAAAGAAGAAGACTCAGGTGCAGAAGGGGGACCATTGACACAGGCTTTATTTCAGCAGTTTTCTTATAACTCTCTTTAGACAACAGTGATTTAAACAAAATGGCTACAAACTCTATATTTGACACGCTAAAGGAACAAACGATGTATAGCATAGGGCAGGGGTAGGGAATCTATGGGTCTCGAGCCAGATGTGGCTCTTTTGATGACTGCATCTGGTTCTCAGATAAATCTTAGCTGACGTTGCTTAACATGATAAGTAATTAATAATTCTGCTGGTAATCACAGTGTTAAAAGTAACGTTCAAAATATAAAAGATTCTCATGCATTTGAATCCATCCATCCGTTTCTATCGCACCTGTTCAAGAAGTCGCATTAATGGTCAAACGTATTTTATTTATTATTGGTTAGCTTCAGAATAACAATGTTATTAAAACGAGTAAGAGATGCACACATTTTTTGTTGTAGTCAGGGAAAGTCCAAATAAAAGAGGAGGCGTATAATTATCTTGTCAGAGCGTTGGGCGACACTGTACAAGGGTAAAGGTCTATACGTTTCTCCTCATTGAGCTAAATTTAATCCAGTCTCTGTTTAATTCCTTGCTTCTTGTCTGTTTAATAAATGTCAACAGTTGTATTCAGTGTTAAAAAATATTATATGGCTCTCATGGATATACATTTTAAATATTTGGCTTTCATGACTCTCTCAGCCAAAAAGGTTCCCGATCCCTGGTATAGGACATAAAACAATAAAAGGAAAATCACTCCATACGGAGGATAAAGCCAATAGCAAACTTCTAAACTGATCTAATAACGAAAAAAACAACAATCTATGGTATACTACACAAAAGGAAAATCGCTCATGCAGAGGAGACAACAAACTATGAACAGAAAGTACGCAATAAAGAGCTATGAGAACTACAAACTAAAGCGCTCCAAGAGGAGGAAAAAAAGGAAGGCAAAGCATTATGAAACTAGCACAAAAAAACTGACCATAAAAACTTTAGCAAATCAAAATCAGTCTTTCTCAGAGGGTACGAAGAAATCCAGGAATAAGGCGAGGCAAAACTCGACAAGACTGTGGAAGCCGGCTAGAGATACATGACGAGACGATATACTCTGGCAACAAGACAGGGGAAGACGAGGACAATATAGACATGAGGTAGGGTGACACAGGCGGGACATCAGACCAGTGACACAGGAGGAAAAGCAAGTGGCCTGAAAGGAGAGGAGGATTCGATTCTCAGAATAAGACAGGAAGTTTGCCAGACAACCCCCAAACAGGACTTCCCTCACCACGGTGGGACACTACCGATATGCATTTACATATTTCTAAAGTTTAAATCGGTTACAAATATATAAATAAATATTTAAGTAAGTTGTGATTCACATAATGAGACGAATAAGTTCACACTTTTTCAATAAGGTTCAAGATGTCTATCAAAATGATTCTCTTTGTGCTTTGTAAACTGTTTAAACAGTTTCTTAAACTGCATCAAATTAGTACTTGGTTTGCTTCTTTGCTCAATCCATTCCATAATTTATTCCACATACTGATATACTGAAGGTCTTAAGTGTTGTACGTGCATGCAAAGGTTAGAAATTAGGTTTCTCTCTAATGTTGTATTACTCCTCTTGTTGAGAAGAATTGTGGTAGATTCTTGAGTTAGGATAGGTCTTTGTTGTCATTGCACAAGTACAACAAAACTTTGTTTTCAGCACAAACCTGTTAAAGATTAGACAAACAGTATACAGGGTTACAGAACAAGATCGCTGATGGGTCGACATAAGGCGCCCCGTAAAAGATGGGAAAAAGGTAAACGCTGGGGAAGGATGAGTAAAAAAATACAATCCAGACTGGGCTCCTAAGGGGGCCTAGTTCGGAGTGAGAAAAAACCTCCATATCAAAGCACATATACATATTACAACATACATCTCGAGATATCTAGCAACAGAGGGAAGGTAGTTCAAGGTCATGGTGGTAGGCCGCAGCTCTCAGGCCCTGACCATCCATTCTTCACCCCTATGGGATTTGCGTCGAGGGCGTTGGGTTGGGGGGGTGTGTGTGTGTGTGTGTGTGTGTGTGTAAGCCCATAGTGTTTCTCTGTTCCGCGGTCTTGATGTCTATGACAGGTCCTTAAATCTGCGGGGTAGACAGTCCGATGTAATCCACAGTTCTTCCCGCATCCTCCAATCATTTGTGGCAGCTTTGGGGTACTTTGAAGACTGCCAGCAACTTCCAATTTGTCGACAAACCAGAGCAACGCTTACTCCAATCAGCAAATGTCCTGTTGTCATAATTCCGAATAGGTGGATATCTTCACGTATTTGAGAGAAAAGGGTCGCCAGGCACGCGGCACTCCTTCTTCTCCCAAAAGTCTGTCGTGTGTCCAGCCACAACCGCTTCGACACAACAGCAGGTTCCCCCAAACCCAAGATCTTGTCAATTTTGTTGAGGCCAGTTTAATACGTAGTTCCAATGTTTAGATTTGGAGAGCAGTGCAAAAAGAGGCAACAAGAAAATGAATACAAGACGGAACAAAGAAGCAAGCAGGAGAGATAAGGGAGAGGAAAGGGGAGCGTCCACCCTCGATGAGTGCCAGAGAGAGAGAAAAAAAGGTTATAGTTTGCTATGTGCATACATTTAGCTGTTTGCAAATGCACAAACTCATTGTATTTCAAAATGTTTGGTTCAGTAAATAAAGGGTTGAAATGTTCTCAACATCCAACATTAAGTATCATCCTGACTGACCTCTTTTGCAACACTGTTAATGAATGAAACATACTTTTGTAGTTATGTAATCAGATTTTATACAATAAGCCAGGTATGGTAACACACGCGAGCAGTAGAGAATATGCAGTGGTTTTCGGGTCCAAAAAATACTTTGCTTTAATTATCATTTAAGTTTTTCACATTTCTTGTTCATTTTATTATCTTTCTTTTGATTTATTTTACCATGTGATTTTGTACAACGTATATTTGTGTTTGACGTTCTTTGCTACTTTTACGCCAAATAGCAATATTTTAGTTTTTACTGAGATTCAAGGATAGTATTTTAATGTCAAACCACCTCTTTGATTTATTAATTTCTTCCGTTAATATTTGTATTAGTTTGGGTCTGTTCTCTCCTGAACAAAAATCAGCCGTGTCATTTGTAAATAATACTATCTTTAAGTCCTTTGTAATTTAACAGATGTCATTTATATAGAGATTGAATAATCTGGGTGCCGGTACTGATCCCTGGGCTACGCCGCAAGATATACACTATATTGACAAAAGTATTTGGCCACGCGAACACATCATTATCTCCCAAAAATGAATTATTATTAAACATGTCTATTTACTCCAAACTTTGTAAGTCTTTTGGTGTCACACATCAGATACACTATATTGCCAAAAGTATTTGGCCACCTGACTTGACTCACATATGAACTTGAAGTGCCATCCCATTCCTAACCCATAGGGTTTAATATGATGTCGGTCTATTACAGCTTAAACTCTTCTGGGAAGGCTGTCCACAATGTTGCAGAGTGTGATTATAGGACTTTTCCACCATTCTTCCAAAAGCGCATTGGTGAGGTCACACACTGTTTTGGTGGAGAAGAACTGGCTCTCAGTCTCTAATCTAATTCATCCCAAAAGTGTTCTATCGCGTTCAGGTCAGGACTCTCTGCAGGCCAGTCAAGTTCATCCACACTAGACTCTGTCATCCATGTCATTATGGACCTTGATTTGTGCACTGGTGCACAGTCATGTTGGAAGAGGAAGGGGCCCACTCCAAACTTTTCCCACAAGGTTGGGGGCATGGAATTGTCCTAAACAGTTTGGTATCCTGGAGCATTCAAAGTTAATTTCACTGGACCTAGGGGGCTGAAAAACAACCCACACCATAATTCCTCCGCTGACCCCTCTCTGTCGGTTTACAGGGCCTACCACTTCGTGGCTGAGTTGCTTTTGTTCCCAAACGCTTCCATTTTCTTATAATAAAGCCGACAGTTGACTTTGGAATATTTAGGAAATTTCACGACTGGATTTGTTGCACAGGTGGCATCCAAAGACAGTTCCACGCTGGAAATCACTGAGCTCCTGAGTGCGCCCCATTCATTCACAAATGTTTCTATGCCTAAGTGCTTGATTTTATATACCTGTGGCCGGACCAAGTGATTAGGACACCTGATTCTGATCATTTGAATGGGTCACCAAATACTTTTGGCAATATGGTGTATTTAGCTCTGTAGAGATCTGTTCGCCTAGCTTCATGTATTGCTTATAGTTGGTTTAGGAGCTTCTTAACTAGTTCAGACCAACATTAACAATTTACACAACATGAAGAAGCCTCATTAATTATTTCCCACTTGTATATTTGTCAATGAAAGGCTATTTGGCTCGAAATGTCCCTTTTTATTTTGGTATAAAATGTACAAACAAAACAATGCAGAACTGTTCACTCTAAATATTTCATTCTTTGGTGTTCGGTATTTACGCCCGCAAAAAGGCAATTCCATTGAAAGCGGCTTTCCTGGAATTCACTTTCTTTGTGAAATGACTTATAGTTATGTAGCGCTTTTTCTCTAATGACTCAAAGAGCTTTGCATAGTGAAACCCAATATCTGAGTTACATTTAAACCAGTGTGGATGGCACTGGGAGCAGGTGGGTTAAGTGTCTTGCCCAAAGGACACAACTTTTACTTTTATTTATTTATTTCAATTTAGCCTTTATTTCACCAGGTAAAATCCCATTGAGATCAAAGATCTCTTTTCCAAGGGAGACCTGGCCAAGAGGGCAGCAGAAAGGTTACATTAAAAACAGTAAACAACACATAAAACATCACATTTACAACATTAAAACTTGCTCATGACACATGTGCATACAGACAAGGTAGACTGCAATCATTTCACAGAAGCTTTAAACTCATTCAATGTAACAAGGGTTTGAAGTTGAATATTCGATTGTCGGTTATTCCAAGCCTTTGGTGCTGAAAACCTAAATGCTTTCTTGCCCAGTTCAGTTCTTACTTTGGAGATGACAAATTGAAGAACATTTATTGAGCGGAGATTGTGACTTCCTTGTTTTTTTGTTAAAAGACAAGATAGATAAGATGGAGTGATACCCAGGATGGTTTTGTAGATAAAAACATACCAATGATTGAGGCGTTGAGCCAACGGCAGTGACTAGGATGGTGGAAGCGAGAATCGAACCTGGAACTCTCAAGTTGCTGGCATGGCCACTCTATTATCGCCGTTATTTTGTTTTCAGGGAGAAATTGAGTTTCATGGGCATAAAAGAATGATCTTTATCATACTTACCAACCCTCCCGATTTTCCTGGGAGACTCCCGATTTTCAGTGCACCTCCCAAAAATCTCCCGGGGCAACCATTCTCCTGAATTTATCCTGATTTCCACCTATACAGCAATATTGGGGGCATGCCTTAAAGGCACTGCCTTAAGCGTCCTCTGTTCTCACGTCCGCTTTTCCTCCATACATACAGCGTGCCGGCCCAGTGAAATAATGTATGCAGCTTTTACCATACTTGCCAACCCTCCCGGATTTTCCGGGAGGGACCCGAAATTCAGCGCCTTTCCCGAAAACCTCCCGGGACAAATTTTCTCCCGAAAATCTCCCGAAATTCAGGCGAAACTGGAGTGACGTGTACAAAGAGCGTGTCTGCCCAATGACGTTACAACTGTAGAATGATCGAGGGCGAGTTATTTGTTTGTTATGTGGGTTTATTGTTAGGCAGTTTCATTATCGTCCTCCCAGCGTGGTAAAACAACACACAACACCAGTCCGATTTCGTCTACCTAAAGCAGTTCGTCTGCCAAACAGCAATGTGTTGTGACACTCTTAAACAGGACAATACTGCCATCTAGTGTAAATATATATGGTTAGAACAATAAGGATGGAATATTCAACCCTCAACTCAACAATGAGTAGATGACTGTTATGTTTGTGTAAATGTGTAAATAAATGAACACTGAAATTAAAGTATTTCTTTTATCCATCTATCTAGTCATATATATATATATATATATATATATATATATATATATATATATATATATATATATGAAATACTTGACTTAGTGAATCTATGAATCTAGCGGTAAATATACTCCTCACCTCTTAACCACGCCCCGCCCCGACCACGCCCCCCACCCCCAACCCCCCACATTCCAAAATCGGAGGTCTCAAGGTTGGCAAGTATGGCTTTTACACACACATAAAAGTGAATGCAAGGCACAATTGATCAACAGCCATACAGGTCACACTGAGGGTGGCCGTATAAACAACTTTAACACTGTTACAAATATGCGCCACACTGTGAACCCACACCAAACAAGAATGACAAACATAATTCGGGAGAACATCCACACCGTAACACAACATAAACACAACATAACAAATACCCAGAAACCCTTGCAGCACTAACTCATCCGGGACGCCCCCTCCATCTCCCGAATTCGGAGGTTTTAAGGTTGGCAAGTATGATCTCTATAATGAAAGGACCAGCAGAAAGTTGCAAAAACAAACTCAGCAACATCTAGCGTTGTTGTGTGTCCACACAGATTTGCTGTTTTTTGTAGTCGTGGTTTTTAGGCCAAAGACCTACATGCCCGCATTCATTCATGCTCCAACAAACCTACTGGGGCATGAGCGGCGCTTTCTGTGGGACATGGATTGGACTTGGCCATGGGCACAAATCCGAGCGGGAAGAAGAAAGACCCTGACATCAGAGGTCTGAGGTTCAGATTTCCGCCTCCCTCCTTCCCAGTTTGCTCCTCTGCGAAGTTTCTGCTTTTCCTTCACTTATGTTGAAAGCTCCGACTGCGCTTGTTAACATTAATCTCCATGCAAGCGCAGGGAAGATGACAGTTGTTTCTTTTGTTTTGGCCACTGTGAGATGCGCGGAGGCATGGCGGCCCGGGCTCTCCCGAGCGTGGGCGCCTGTGTGATTTTGGATGAAGCGGGGATGTGATTCATCATGTGGTGGTCAGGCAGACTCAACAGGCGTGACCACAGGCAGCCACACCAGGCCATCTGAGACCAGGCACTGAAACCATTTCAACACACTGCCTCCCTCTAAACACCTCGGGGAAGCTGCTGAGGTGAAACCCAAAACAGGGGAAGACTGCATGAGCTCACGTGTGCACTTGAATGAATGGATGTTCACACAGCTTTGTGTGTGAGGCTATTCAGCACTTTTATCGTTACCGGCTCGCCAAATATGGATGCTCTATACTTAAAGACCTACTGAAATTAGATTTTTTTATTCAAAAGGGGATAGCAGGTTCATTCAATGTGTCATACTTGATCATTTCGCCTTACTCGTCGTTGCCATGTCTCTTCTTCGTTCTTCATCTTCGTCTCTGTTATGTTTTTGGACATTACTACTTGCCGTAGTTTTGAAACAATGCATGATGGGAATCCGGATGTTGTGTGTCTGTGTATTAACGTGCCGGCTGGAATAAACACACGCTGAGAAATAGCTCCGTGCCTGCCTACTTTATGGGTTATAGATTAACCTATGGATAACGGAGACATACAAACATTCGTATATTATAGTCTTCTTCTTCTTGTGTGTGCAGTTGCGCACTGAGCTCCAAAAGTTGTAGATGTTATAACGTGAATGGGCCGGTATGCTGTTAATAAGGAGAAAAAGCGGACGTGACGACAGACTGTCCTCACTCAGGTCCGGCTGGAAATAGGGAGAAATTCAGGAGAATGGTTGTCCCGGGATATTTTCGGTAGAGCCATTGAAATTCGGGAGTCTCCCGAAAAATTTGGGAATGTTGGCAAGTATGCCTATTGCAGAACAACTTTTTGATGGACCTCATCTTCAACTCCTGCTTCGTCAATAACGCATCTCCACATTGGTGGGACTATGACGCAAACAATGTCCAAAAACTGCAGCGGCTCGTACAGGACTCGATTTGACAAGGTGGTAACAAGACTGCTATCAGTTATCAGTAGCGTAAGTGGATAAGAACTATTTTGATACAAGGATGTGCTCAGTTTTCGACATTATTAACATTGCTAGCTCCACATGACGTAAGTGAGCCGTTTAAGCAGGCCTGGGCAATTATTTTAACTTGGGGGCCACATTTGAAGAAAAAAATGTCTCTGGGGGCCGGTATATCTTTTTTTTAGAAACACCAATACAAAACCTCACAATAATGTCTGATTGAATGCTAAAAACGTTATGACAGACCGCCTTAAAAAACGTAATGGAACTTTAAAATTTTCTATGAAGGATAAAACACTGAATATTGACAAAATATGAACGTCACACCCCCCTTCGATCGACATATTTTACAATCAAGTGAACCGCAACAAAAATCCAACAAACAGTGAAAAATGAACGCAAAGGGTACCAAGTAAACCCACCTACAATCTGATACATCTGATATTAGATTAGATTAGATTAGATAGTACTTTATTTATTCTGTCAGGAGAGTTCCTTCAGGAAAATTAAAATTTTCAGCACAATCCCATTCAAGTTCAGACAAACATTACAGGGAGACAGAACAGGATCGCTGACGGGTCTGCCGGCTTCCAGCGCCCCTTACAAGAAGATGAGATACAGGTAAACAAGGAGGGGGAATAGAAGATTAAAACAAAATAAAAAATAAAATAAAATAAATAAATAAAATAAAATAAAAAAAATAAATAAATCGGTCTTAGCCTGATTTTTGATATTTGCTGAATTTCTCCCAGGGATCAATAAAGTACTTTATATTCTATTCTCTATATCACTAAGCTTTAGAACTTTGTTGTGAAAATCTCCTTCCTTGTCTGTGGAAACGCTTCCCGCCCACACTGCTTGCTGCCTTGTCTGAGCTGCTGTGATGTAGATTACCATAGTAACTAATTAGAGGACCATAGTAACTAATTACATAACCATAGTAACTAGTATATCATCCATGGGCACAGATTCCAACCATTGAAATACTTTGTATAGTTCAAGACTTACGGTCATTAGAAAACATCACTGCACATCATAATGGTAGCTACACTCTCCTGCTTAAACATCTAAAAGAATTATTTAGGGATGTCCAGCAAGCCAGATTGAAAAGCTCAACTGCCCGCATGTGGTCCCTGGGCCTTAATTTGCCCAGGTCTGCGTTTGAGCTATGTGGAATGAATGATTGATTGATTGATTGATACTTTTATTAGTAGAGTGCACAGTACAGTACATATTCTGTACAATTGACCACTAAATGGTAACACCCGAATACGTTTTTCAACTTGTTTAAGTCGGGGTCCACGTTAATCAATTCATGGTAGACAACGCAGGACAGGCAATGCTAACAACACTGAATGCTAACAACACAGAACGTTAACAACATGGCTAATAGTCATAGCTGACCAATTTTAGACAGAACAACTTACACTCTGGGTTTTAGCACATTAAAGTTCTAACTTAGAGGAATTACCTGAGACCGGGTGACGGTTAGGGGTGTGGGAAAAAATCGCTTCGAATTCGAACCGGAATTTTCACGTTGTGCGATTCAGAATCGATTCTCAATAAAAAAAACAAAACGATTTTTTTTTTTTTTTTTTTAATCACTCCAACAAAACAATACACAGCAATACCATAACAGTGCAATCCAATTCCAAAACCAAACCTGACCCGGCAACACTCAGAACTGCAATGAACAGAGCAATTGAGAGGAGACACAAATACGACAGAACAAACCAAAAGTAGTGAAACAAAAATGAATATTATCAACAACAGTATCAATATTAGTTATAATTGCAACATAACAGTGATTAAATATCCCTCATTGACATTATCATTAGACATTTAAAAAAATAATAAATACAGAACAGTAGTGTCACAGTGGCTTACACTTGCATCACATCTCAAAAGCCTGACAACACACTGTGTCCAAATTTTCACAAAGATAAAACAAGTCATATTTTTGGTTCCTTTAATAGTTAAAACAAATTTACATTATTGCAATCAGTTGATAAAAAAACATTGTCCTTTACAATTATAAAAGCTTTTTACAAAAATCTACTACTCTGCTAGCATGTCAGCAGACTGGGGTAGATCCTGCTGAAATCCTATGCATTGAATGAATACAGAATCCTTTTGAAAGGGGAAAAAATAGTTTTTGAATCGAGAATCGTGTTGAATTGAAAAAAAAAAAATCGATTTTGAATCGAATTGTGACCCAAGAATCGATATTGAATCGAATCTTGGGAGACCCAAAGATTCACAGCCCTAGTGACGGTCATAGCAATGATGCTTAGAGGATCCTTTGGACTACCAGTGAGTACTGTAAGTAGATGACTGTATGGGTGTTATTTCATGTTTAAAGGCCTCATCATTTTTAATCACTTTTCTCCCATGATGGCGCCGCTGTAGTGGCTGCTGTTGGCAGGAGCTGGGTGATTGATTGATTGGAACTTTTATTATATTGCACAGTACAGTACATATTCCGTACAATTGACCACTTAATGGTAACACCCGAATACGTTTTTCAACTTGTTTAAGTCGGGGTCCACGTTAATCAATTCATCAATCAATTCTGCATCTCATTATTTTATTATGTAATAGTGTAAGACGTCAAAAACTCTAAAAATGCCAGATGGAGACCGACCAATTCATGAGCTCTGTGCTTTTGTGTCATCCTTTTGTATTCCTGATGTTTCCCACTTGTTTTCATTTTTTTGCCTTTTGTTTGGGGACCCTTTGGGACTGTGTGACAAGGAGTTGCACTTTCATGACTTCTGCGGTGCTTTTTTGTGGGCTTCTACGTCTGCCTCTGGGCAGCCTTTTGGCCATGAAGACCAAAGTCTCAGAGTCCGTTTGGAGAGACTGGAGGAGATGCGGATGAAGAGACAGGGATGTGGAGCTGGCGCTGAGCGCAGGGACGGACAAACTTCACAGCGTCTTGGCTGAATGAGCAGGTATTGGACACCTCGGTCTCCTCGGAAGCATCCTCGCACATCCATGCAGACTGGACACTGGCCGAGAGTTGGTAGGCGGCCGAGGGTGGAGTCGACGATGGCGTGGAACACCGCAGAGGTCACCACAGTGTAAATGTTTTTTTTTGTTGTTCTTGTTTTACTTGCCTTCACGGTGGAAGAGGGGTTAGTGCGTCCGCCTTACAATACGAAGGTCCTGAGTAGTCCCGGGTTCAATCCCGGTGTCAAGCCAAATAAGTGCTCGCTGCGAAATAAGTGCCCCAGCGTGTTGGGGCATATATTTAGCGCCTTAAGAGCGAAATATATGCCCACCGTTTTGTATAAAATTATAAATAATTGCCCCTGTGGATTTGCTGATATTGTTAGCTAAAAGAAAAATCGTATCATACCAAAGTTACTGTGATATCTATTGTCTTAGGCTATTAAATATGGAAAAACAGCAGGGTGAAACAAAAAAAATCAGTAGTTTTAATTTTGGTGAGTTAAGCTTTTAAAAATAGTGGACAGTCTCTCTCTCGCTACACACGTTGGTTTGACAATGACGCCGCCTTGCCAAAAAACTGCCCGGCGCCCCTGTGGACTGCGCAGATGCTCGCATGCGCACACCCCCCATGGGCACTTATTTCGGCTGGGCAAAAATTTGGCTTGACACCGGGCTCGGGAGCTTTCTGTGTGGAGTTTGCATGTTCTCCCCGTGACTGCGTGGGTTCCCTCCGTTTACTCCGGCTTCCTCCCACCTCCAAAGACATGCACCTGGGGATAGGTTGATTGGCAACACCAAATTGGCCCTAGTGTGTGAATGTGAGTGTGAATGTTGTCTGTCTATCTGTGTTGGCCTTGCGATGAGGTCGACTTGTCCAGGGTTTAAACCGCCTTCCGCCCGATAGTAGCTGAAATAGGCTCCAAAGGGAGTAAGCGGTAGAAAATGGATGGATGGACGGATGTTTTACTTTTGTAGCTGTATGTAGAAATGGTTGGTTGCATCAGCTCTGCTCTTTTGATGTATTTATTGTCCTTTGTGTTCTTTGATGTTTCCCTCTTACACACATGCTTATGTGTGCTATGGCTATCATTAAGTATTTTAGTATGTGTTTGGATGGTTTGCCTGCGGAGAGAGTTTCTACTGCTGGTGTTTGTGCTCGTGCTCCACTGCTCCATTACTTCACGTCTCTCTTTCTCCCTACGGAATGAGCTGAAGGACATGTCACCACAACAGGACTCTGGATAAGACAAGCCCGCATCTCTCGCTTTCCTCCACCCTCTTCTTCCAATTCCTTTCCCTCTTTCTGCACCCTCCATCTTTTTGATCCCTTTTTTTTTTTTTTATTCTGGCCCTGCAAACAAAAACACATAAACAAAATCAATTAGCTAATGACACTGGCCTGGCCATTGGGTGGTCCTAATTAACGTTTACTGGCTGCCTGATGTCGGCTCTCAGGCAGTGATTAATAACCCCCACCACCCCCACCAGTGCATCCACCCTCACTCAGACAGACATAACGTGTTGGAAAGCCAGCTCAGAGATGAGGGGTGCAATTTTCTGCATCTCATTATGTTATCATGTAATAGTGTAAGTTGTCAAAAAGCTCTAAATACGCCAGTTGGAGACAGACCAAACTTTTTTTTTTTTTTTTTATTCTAAACAGAAGACAGGCACTCCTGAGAGGTGGAAGCTGTGATATTATCATTAAATCCTCTGTGCTGTAAAACAGATTAGAGCCTGAAGGGACTAGAGTGGAGTAGTTAGTGGCTCTGTCCAAATAATGTGCATTAACAGCCCGATGGAGGGCTGATGTTTTTAGCTCACAAAGGGTTAAGGTTGAGTTGAGTTGGGAGGCTCGCTGTGTGTGTGACGCACTGTCTCGATTAGGGAAAGTCTAACAGGAAAGGCAGTCTAAAAAAGGTCCCTGTGCAGCGAGGGCCCAAGGTACGTTTTCTTTGGACCTCTCTTCACATTTTTTGCACTTGTTTTTCCAGTTTTCTTAACTACGGCTCAATGGTTTTTGGATTTGCAGATCGCCTCAATGGTTCCACTTTTCAATTCCGGTTCTGGAAGGTTCATCTTTTTATTTCTATTTTCTTTTTATCTCACATTTTTGGCATACATCCCATTTGCCTGCTGCTGGCCTCGTTCGCCTTTTGCCACCATCAACATGGAAGTGTGTGTGTGTGTGTGGGGGGGGGGGGGGGGGGGGAACAAATGGGGATGATGTACTGGGGCTCGGAAGGGAGCCTGGGGTTTAGTAAATTTGAATTACAAAATCTGCTATTTAATTAGGTAATTTATATAAAAAGACATCAGAAATAGAAAGAATACAATAAATACAGCTGTGAAAGTATACATCATGTGGTCGCTTGAATTAATTTATAATGTCTAAGACCACCTTCACCCTCCATCAAAAACACAAACTAACAAAAAAAAAAAAATCATCAAATTTCACCTTTAAGCATTTAAACACCAAACGTAAACATAAACATTTTGCAACAAGAAGGAAATGATAGAATACAGTTAAAAGTTAATACTTATGCAAAGGAGAAAGTTATGTGCGGGTTTCATCTCATTGCACATTACTGTGGTGCATTCAAGGACCCCCGATTAAAGTTAGAAATATAGCCCTCACTACCTTTTAAAGACAGGAAGAGACTTAACTACGAGTAGATGTACGAATAATATTTTTTTATCATGGTAGAGATGTATTATTACGATTTGTATTATTTACTGATATTAATAATGTGTATCAGCTAATCTCTACTTTACACTCTGGAGTAAAGGAACACTTGACAGATTTACAATTATATTTAATTGAATACCGACAGGTGATAATATATACATTTATAAAACAATGGCCACTTTATATTGATTTTGTCAGCACTTCATTATTTTTTTCCAAGCAAAACAAAACTATTTAGGGGGTTTATCTTTGTTTTAGATGCAGAGCATACCCAACCAATTTTATTTATAGAGCTCTTTAAAACCAACTATGGTTAAAAAATAAAGACACTTTTATATTAGATTTGTTTACACTTTTCAGTGTAAAATATTATTAATTTTTTGAAAACAAAACAAAAAAACAAACTTCTGGGGCTTTATTTATACTCTAGGTGTATACCATACCCTGTTAAAATTAAATTTGTCGGCAATTTCAAACCAAACCAAATTATTGCGGTGGTTTATCTAGACATATATCATACCCTACCAACTTTATTTAAAGATCCCTTTAAAAACAGCCACTAATGAGAAACAAAGGCAACTTTATATTTAATTTGTTGGCCATTTTTGTCAGAAAAACATCTTGTTTTTAAGATAAAATCTTATTACGAAGGTGGTTTATCTAGATAAGCTCAAGACATATATCATACCCTATCAACTTTATTTATAGATCCCTTTAAAAACAACCACTTTTAAGAAACAAAGTCAACTTTATATTTTTTTTGCTGACCATTTTTTGTCAGAAAAACAACATCCTGTTTTTCAAAACAAAATGTCATTATTTAGGTGGTTTATCTAGATACCGTAATTTAGGTGGTTTATCTAAATATGTTGAAGACATATATCATACCCTACCAACTGTATTTATGGCTCTCTTCGAAAACAAACACAGTTGAGGAAACAAAGGCCATTTTATATTTGATTTGTCGGCCATTATTGGTCAGAAAACAAAATGTTGTTTTTCAAAACAAAACTAAAATATTTAGGAGGTTTATCTATAAACGTTCTAGATATATATCATACCCCACAAACTTTATTTATCGATCACTGTAAAAACAACCACAGTTGAGAAACAAAGGTAATTTTATATTTCATTTGTCAGTCATTATTTGTCAGAAATGTATTTATTTTAAAACAAAACAATTATTTAGGGGTTGATCAAGATATATTGTGATAAACTGTATATCATACCATAATAACTTTATTTATAGATCCTTTTAAAACAGGGGTGTCAAATGTGCAGCCCGAGGGCCAGATCAGGCCCGCTAACAGGTTTTATCCGGCCCGCGGGATGAGTTTGCTAAGTATAAAAATGAACCTGAAATTCTTGAATAAAAGAAACAGCTGTTCTAAATGTGTCCACTGGATGTCGAAATAGCAAATCTATGTATCTTTGTAGAGGATGTTACATATGTACAAAATAAACCACATGAATTCAGTACATCAGTCGAGGAAAATGATCAAACTACATAAATAACATCCTGTTATTTGATTTTGATATAATTTTTTTATCTTGATAGATTGAAAATTAACACTAATGAGTAGACTGATGAACATTATCACATCATTTATTCAGAAAATATAAATATAAAGTATATATATGCTATTAATCACAACAGGTAATTGTAAACAAAACCCCCAACAACATTATGATTTGTACAATTTCAGAATGTGCTTGTTCTATTTTTAAACAAATAAAACAATCTGAAGTTGTCTTTATTTTCAAGTTATCGTGCCGTGATTTTACCAGTCCGGGCCACTTAGGACTAGATTTTTCTCCATGTGGCCCCCGATTTAAATTGAGTTTGACACCCCGCACCTAAATTGAACCACTTTAACAAACTGTTCAAACTCAAAGTGTTTACAATGTACAAGGAAGAAGAATTGTGTTAAACTCCTTCAGCCTTATTAAAAAAAAGGAGAAAATCGTGTTCATCTCATAAAGAACGAATAAAGACATAAATGGCTTTTCTGTTTTGTTTAACCAGCCGTTTTACTGCCGTGTGACAGGCACCGTTTGTGAACCGTTTGTTTTGTGACACCCCTACTTTAAAACAACCACAGGCCACCTTACATTGAATTTGTTGGCCATATTGTTTTTGTCAGAAAACAAAGTTTTGTTTTCCAAACAAAACCTAATAATTTTAGGTTTTTATATAGATATGTTAATGCCATCTTTAAAAAGTCAAAATATCGAATTCAACTTTTTGAATGTGTTTTAAAGGCCTACTGAAAGCCACTACTACCGACCACGCATTCTGAGAGTTTATATATCAATGATGAAATATTAACATTGCAACAGATGCCAATACGGCCTTTTTAGTTTACTAAATTACAATTTTAAATTTTGCGCGAAGTATCCTGTTGAAAACGTTGCGGTATGATGACGCATGCGCGTGACGTCACGGATTGTAGCTGACATTTTGTTCCAGCCTGATCCCAGCTATAAGGCGTCTGCTGTAATCACATAATTACACAGTATTCTGGACATCTGTGTTGCTAAATCTTTTGCAATTTGTTCAATTAATAATGGAGACGTCAAAGAAGAAAGATGTAGGTGGGAAGCGGTGTATTGCATCTGCTTTTAGCAACACAAACACAGCCGGTGTTTCCTTGTTTACATTCCCGAAGGTGAAGCTTTACTATGGAACAGAGCGGTCAAGCGAACATGGTTCCCTACCTCATGTAAACCGGCAGGTTTTGGTGAGAAAAATGGTGATAATAAGTCGGCTCTTACCATATACATGAGCGGAGCTTGCGTCGTTCCCCGTGCACCTGTCGAAGAGACAGCTGTGGACTCTCTTGCCTCCTCCGACCGGCCGCCCCCGAGCGTGGGATGCTACCACCGTGGGGGAGGGGGGAAAAAAAGCTCAGCCCGGCCCCAACGGCTGCCTTCGCTTCGCCTCGTCGAGAAACGTGGCTTCCCTCAGAAACACTGGTACGACCATATAATCTCACTAAAACACTAGTAACACAATAAGCACATAAGGGATTTTCCAGAATTATCTTAGTTAATTTGGCTAATAACATCTGAATCGCTCCCACTGCCCTGTCTTTTTTATTCATTTATTTTTTTTCCATTTTTTATATATGTATTTTTTTCTAGTCCTTCACTCTCACTATCCTCATCCACAAATCTTTCATCCTCGCTCAAATTAATGGGGGAATTGTCGCTTTCTCGGTCCGAATCGCTCTCGCTGCTGGTGGCCATGATTATAAACAATGTGAGGATGTGAGGAGCTCCACAACCCGTGACGTCCACGCACATTGTCTGCTACTTCCGGTACAGGCAAGGCTCTTTTATTGGCGACCAAAAGTTGCGAACTTTATCGTGGATGTTCTCTACTAAATCCTTTCAGCAAAAATATGGCAATATCGCAAAATTATCAAGTATGACACATAGAATGGACCTGCCATCCCAGTTTAAATAAGAAAATCTAATTTCAGTAGGCCTTTAAAAAAGCCCGTTTGAACCAAATCCTTACGAAAATTAGTTTGTGTGTGTGTTAGGTGGTGACGTTGGGTTTAGTTTGGGATCGGGGGCCCTTTAGGCTTCTTGTGGATCGGATCCCAGAATTTATTGCTGTGCCCCTGTCTGCCACTTTAAAGTCCCGTTGCCCACAAGTTCACCCTGCTGTTGGTGCACAATCCCTCTAAGCTGCTCAGAGATTTCTGCCGATATAATGTCATTGCACCTGACTCAAAGCCTCAGTGTGTGTGCGTGTGTGTGTGTGTGTGTGTGTGTGTGTGTGTGTGAATGAGGTCAGTTGGGAGGGAAGACACAGCAGTGACAAGGCTTCATATGTTAATGCTGCACATGTGGCTTGGGCATGGGAGGGCTGTGGTGGTCAAAATGACCCCCTACCCATTTCCACCCCATCCCATTCATCCCCGATGAATGTGGCTCTCCATTCATGCTGCTTTCACAGTGGAGGGGGGGTAGGAGGTCAGGAGGGAGGAGGCGAGATGGCGGTCTCCGAGGGGAGAGAGGTGGTCTTTCTCTTTTTCCCCGGCCCGGAGAGAAGGAAAAACAATTGGTGTGCAAATGGATGCCACTCCCTTATTCCGGGTTGACTTGCTCCTCCCTCCTCCTCCTAGAGTCTCTGGATATTTAGGAAGACCAACACAGCGGAGCGGATAAGGGGCGTAAAATCGGAATAAATAAAAAGTGGAGGGTGTATGCTGTCGGTGTGTGTTTATACTGTTTATGTATATTTGTGTGTGCGTGTGTGTGTGTGTGTGTGGTAGCAATAGCCTGTCAAAGGAGAAAGGCCTCCAGTGTCCTCTGTAATTTTCATAGGTCAGAACTGACAATGGCCACTTTGATAGGAAAGCTGTGGAGATGTAAATCAGCCAAAGGAGGGGGACAAAACAACTGTCCTCCCACTGGGCCCCATAACGCTTCCCAAAAAAGGGGGAATTTAGATTTAAAAGAGTGAAGGCACAAGAGAGGAGAAAGACAAGCGTTCTGCGGTGATGTCTGGCGAAGGTTGCGGTGTTAAATGAATCTATTTTAAGCGGCGGACCTCATTCCTGGGAAAGTTTGGAGCATCTTCTCCATCGCCTGGCACCTGCAGTGGGTCGCTAAGAAGCAGGACAATGGCACCGAGGTTGGTGGGTCGCCCGAGCACCGTCTTGCTAGGCACCAAACGTGGACACGCTCCCGGCCGTTCCTAATCCCATCAACACAGCGGCCCTAAGGCTGAAAAGACCCCTCTGGAAAAAGGGAGAGAAAGACCCCAGCAGTCACATTTAGATTATGCCTCCGTGGCATATGCAAATAACGCTCCGAAGAGGGGGGGTGGGGGGGGGGGGGTGAAGAAAAAGATGGGTGTTGGTTAGTTTTTTTTTTAAGGGTCTTTGGACAAGTTGGAGCAAACATTGAGCAACATGTTGGAGATTACAGTAAAATTGATTAACAACACTAAATTGGTCCTAGTGTGTGAATGTGAGTGTGAATGTTGTCTGTCTATCTGTGTTGGCCCTGCGATGAGGTGGTTTCTTGTCCAGTAGAGATGCGCGGATAGTCAATTATATTATCCGCATCCGCATCACCAAAGTCGCCATCCACCCGCCATCCACCCGCCGTCCACCCGAACCAACATTTTATCAGGACCGTACCCGCCCGCCACCCGCCCGCTGAAATACATCAGAGGTTGTCCGCCTTTACCACTCACAGAGCTATTTAAACCTGTTTCACAGAGTAATGATGACAATTGGAGCCGCTAACGTTGCCGTGACTATCCAATAGCGTTCATCCTGATTACAAGATTATGGGCGTGCTGTGAAGCCATTGCCTTAGACACCTTCAACAACATGTACGAAACCGATTGTTGGTCCGACAACATGTTGTGTGCAGCTTCCGCAATTACAAGTTCAAGATTGAAAGGCATACTGGGTGATACAGAGTACACTGATGGTTGTGACATAAACAACTTTAACACTTATTAATATGCGCCACGCTGTGAAGCCACACCCGACAAGATTGACAAACACATTTCGGGAGAACATCCTCACAGTAACACAACATAAACGCAACACAACAAATACCCATAATCCTTTGTATCCGTGACAATTCCTGAATATATTTTACACCCCCGCACCACCAACCCCGCCCACCTTACCGACGCACAGGGGGGGAGGTGGCGGGGTTTGCTGCTAGTGGGGTGTATAAAATAGTCAGGAACTGTCATGAATACAAAAGATTATGGGTATTTGTTGTGTTGCGTTTAGATTGTGTTACTGTGAGGATGTTCTCCCAAAATGTGTTTGTCATTCTTAATTGGTGTGGCTTCACAGCGTGGCGCATATTACTAAGAGTGTTAAAATTGTTTATATCACAACCATTAGTGAACTCTGTGTCACCCAGTATGCCTTGCAGTCGTGTGCGTGTTACCGCGGAAGCCACACTCAACATGATGCTGGACTGACAAGCAGATCGTACATGTTGTAGAAGGTGGCTAAGCTAATGGCTTCCTAGCACGCCCTGATACCTATTATCTGGGTGACTACCGGCAGTCAACCAGGAGAATAATAGCGTCTCTTATTGTCTTCTTCGCTTTATGACACGGGTCTTAAATGGCTCTTTGAATGGTGAAGGATACCGATCACAGAACCATGCATATCAAATATTTCCGGATGGTTCAACCGCCACCCGCCCGTATCTAATTAAAATCTATTTTTTCGTCATGTCAACCGCCCGACCCGCGGTTTATCCGCGGACTCCGCAGATGAGACCGCAAACTGCGCATCTCTATTGTCCAGGGTGTACCCCGCCTGCCGCCCGTGTGCAGCTGAGATAGGCTCCAACACCATCGCGACCCGGAAAGGGACAAGCGGTAAAAAATGGATGGATGGATGGAGAACAGTGTTTTTCAACCACTGTGCTATTACACACTAGTGCAGTGGTTCTTAACCTTGTTGGAGGTACTGAACCCCACCAGTTTCATATGCGCATCCACTGAACCCTTCTTCACTGAAAAATAAAATGTTTTTCAAATTCAAAACAAAGTTAAATGATCTTTTACTGGTGCACAGCAGTGCATGATAATCACTTTGTTCAAAGAAACAAAACCAACACAGTGCATGAACTCGTAACAAATTACACACCTGCAAAACAGTTTGGGTTCTGCTGTTGCCGTATCCCTAATATGCCGTTAGGGAGAAGTTTTTATGTACAAGATGAAGCTTAGGGATGGCTTTACAAAACGAAACAAAAAATGAACTAGCTGCAAAGTAAACATAAACAGAATGCTGGATGACAGCAAAGCCTTAAGCGTGTGGAGCAGCAGGCAGCATCCACAAAGTACATCCGTACATGACATGACAATCAACAACAAAATAGGAGCACAAGACAAGAAATAAAACACTACACACAGGAAAATACCAAAAAACTCAAAATAAGTCAAGAAAAAGCATTGAAGCTTAGGGATTGGCTATGCAAAACAAAACTAAAACTGAACTGGTTGCAAAGTAAACAAAAACAGAATGCTGGATGACAGCAAAGACTTACAGTGTGTGGAGCAGCAGACAGCGTCCACAAAGTACATCCTTACATGACATGACAATCAACAATAAAATGGGAGCACAAGACAAGAAGTAAATTACTACACACAGGAAAACACCAAAAAATTCTAATTAGGTCAAGAAAAAGCATGGAAGCCTAGGGATGGCTTTACAAAATGAAACAAAAACTGAACTGGCTGCAAAGTAAACAAAAACAAAATGCTGGATGACAGCAAAGACTTACAGTGTGTGGAGCAGCAGACGGCGTCCACAAAGTACATCCGTACATGACATGACAGTCAACAAAAAAATAGGAGCACAAGACAGGAACTAAAACATTACACACAGGAAAACACCAAAAAACTCAAAATAAGTCAAGAAAAAGCTTTGAAGCTTAGGGATGGCTTTGCAAAACGAAACAAAAACTGAATTGGCTGCAAAGTAAACAAAAACAGAATGTTGGACGACAGCAAAGACTTACAACGTGTGGAGCAGCAGACGGCGTCCACAAAATACATCCGTACATGACATGACAATCAACAACATTATAGGAGCAGAAGACAAGAACTAAAACACTACACACAGGAAAAAACCCAAAATAAGTCAAAAAAAAGCATTGAAGCTTAGGGATGGCTTTGCAAAACGAAACAAAAACTGAATTGGCTGCAACGTAAACAAAAACAGAATGCTGGACGACAGCAACGACTTAAAACGTGTGGAGCAGCAGACGGTATCCACAAAGTACATCCGTACATGACATGACAATCAACAACCAAAAAGGAGAACAAGACAATAACTAAAACACTACACACAGGAAAACACCAAAAAACTCAAAATAAGTCAAGAAAAAGCATTGAAACTTAGGGATGGCTATGGAGAACGAAACTAAAACTGAACTGGCTGCAAAGTAAACAAAAACAGAATGATGGATGACAGCAAAGACTTACAGTGTGTGGAGCAGCAGACAGGGTCCACAAAGTACATCCGTACATGACATGACAATCAACAACCAAAAAGGAGAACAAGACAAGAACTAAAACACTACACACAGGAAAACACCCAAAAACTCAAAATAAGTCAAGAAAAAGCGTTGAAGCTTAGGGATGGCTATGCAGAACGAAACTAAAACTGAACTGGCTGCAAAATAAACAAAAACAGAATGCTGGATGACAGCAAAGACTTACAGTGTGTGGAGCAGCAGACAGCATCCACAAAGTACATCCGTACATGACATGACAATCAACAACAAAATAGGAACGCAAGACAAGGACTGAAACACTACACACAGAAAAACACCAAAAAACTCAAATTAAGTCAATAAAAAGCTTGGAAGCTTAGGGATGGCTATGCAAAACGAAACAAAAATTGAATTGGCTGCAAAGTAAACAAAAACAGAATGCTGGACGACAGCAAAGACTTACAGCGTGTGAAGCAGCAGCCGGCGTCCACAAAGTATATCTGTACATGACATGACAATCAACAATAAAATAGGAGCATAAGACAAGAACTAAATTGCTACACAGAGGAAAACACCAAAAATCTCAGAATTAGTCACGGCATGATGTGACAGTTGTGACAGTACACCTACTTTGAGACAAGAGCTATAGTGATGATGCATGGTTGGTTATGTTTTGAATTTATATCCAACAATTGCGAGAACGACTTTTTACTGACAATATCGGCTGCTGAGTTTCATTTTTGTATGTTATCGGCTACAGGTGTGTGCCTTGGGATTTTTTCAATGAAAAAAATGTGCCTTGGCTCAAAAAAGGTTGAAAAACACTGAAAAAGAAACATGAATGTGCTGTGGGAGTGATTGTGTCCTTTAATGTTCACAAAAACAATTGGGCTCGCATGTCCATCTCACAGGCGCCTCTTCCATCCATCCATTCATCCATTTTCTCCCGCTTGTCCCTTTTTTGGGTCACTGGAGCCTATCTCAGCTGCATTCGGGTGGAAGGCCGGTTACACCCTGGACAAGTCACCACCCCATCGCAGGGCAGGTGCCTCTTTAAACCAAAAATGGTTTCAAGACTGAAAAAAAGTCAAACAAGTGGACTTTTGAGTGGCTCCAAATAATGGTTCTGGTCACTGAGTTTTGGTATGTGTGCAGATTTTTTTTTTTGGAGTGAAAGCTGCAGGCTGTGTGATGCCTCCAAGTGTGAATGAGTGGTGAGGCGGTCAGGCAGACAGACAGTCGTCAGAGATAAGCACATGAAAGCCTCAGGGACGGCTGGTGGGAGAGAGATTGATCCATCAAAGTCTACAGACAACCTATGTGACATTTGATGCCAAAGTCATAAAAACATGTGGATGTTGAGGTGATTTCTGTGGGAGAAATCGGACACTCTAAGTTGGGTCTTGATGTTTCTATGAATAAAATCCTAACAATATACTTTTAGAGGCAATCATTGTCATAACTAGGGGTGTCTCAATCCAATACTGATAGAGAATATTGGTCTGATATCAGCCCCTAAAAAAAGATCAGATAGGTTGATATCGGCTTGCATCTAAAATCTCTGAGTACTGCAGACTGTTTATTTCTGCAAAACTCAGTGGCTCGTAACATCTTAAAGGCCTACTGAAACCCACTACTACCGACCACACAGTCTGATAGTTTATATATCAATGATGAAATATTAACATTGCAACACATGCCAATACGGCCGGTTTAGTTTACTAAATTACAGTTTTAAATTTCCCGTGGAGTTTCCTGTTGAAAAACGTCGTGGAATGATGACGCGTGTTTGTGACGTTATTGGTTGAAGGGGACACATTAGCGCAGAACCAATTGCGGCTAAAAGTCGTCTCTTTTCATCACGCAATTACACAGTATTTTGGACATCTGTGTTGCTGAATCTTTTGCAATTTGTTCAATTAATAATGGAGAAGTCAAAGTAGAAGGATGGAGGTGGGAAGCTTTTAGCCTTTAGCCACACAAACACACGGTGTTTCCTTGTTTAGATTTCCCGGAGGTGAAGCTTTACTAGGGATCAGAGCGGTCAAGCGAACATGGATCACGACTACATGTCAACCGGCAGTTTTCGATGAGAAAATGGTGGAAACAAGTCGCCTCTTATCGGAGATCAGCGGAGACAGCGTCCTCCTGCCGTTGTGACTTCTCTCAGAGACTCTGGCGTCAAAACACCCGTGGCCACACCCCTCCGACTTTAAGGTACTCTTTAACTCGCTAAAACACTAGCAACACAATAGGCAGATAAGGGATTTCCCAGAATTATCCTAGTAAATGTGTCTAAAAACATCTGAATCGCTCTCACTTGCCCTCGCCTTTTTTTTTCATTTTCTAGGCCTTCACTCTAAATTTCCTCATCCACAAATCTTTCATCCTCGCTCAAATTAACTGGGAAACTGTTACTTTCTCGGTACCAATAGCTCTTGCTGCTGGAGGCTCACATTATAAACAATGTGAGGATGTGAGGAGCCCTCACTCCGGTGACGTCATCGTGTGCTACTTCCGGTAAAAGCAAGGCTTTTTTATTAGCGACCAAAAGTTGCGAACTTTATCGTCGATGTTCTCTACTAAATCCTTTCAGCAAAAATATGGCAATATCGCGAAATGGTCAAGTATGACGCATAGAATGGACCTGCTATGCCCGTTTAAATAAGAAAATCTCATTTCAGTAGGCCTTTAATGTCCTCCTCTAATAATAAGCACACACGTTTTACATAGTTTTGTATTTTAGTGAAGTCATTTAAAAAAAGTACACATGGTAGGCCAGGCGTGCCCACACTTTTTTTTAGCAGGCGAGCTACTTTTTAAATGACCAAATCAGGTGATCTACCTCATAAAAAAATATACATATTGCCAAAATCATTTGGCATCCAAGCATGGAGACTGTTTCTACAAACATTTGTGAAATAATGTGCCGCTCTCAGTGATTTCCCGCGTGGAACTGTCATAGGATGCCACCTGTGCAACAAATCCAGTCGAGAAATTTCCTTGCTCCTAAATATTACAAACTCAACTTTAGTAGAAGAAAATGGAAGCATTTGGGAACAACAGCAACTCAGCCACAAAGTCGTAGGTCACGCAAACTGACAGAGAGGGGCCGGCGGATGCTGAAGCGCATAGTTCAAAGACTTTCTGCACAGTCAGTTGCTACGGATCTCCAAACTTCATGTGACCTTCCAATTAGCCCACGGACAGTACGAAGTAAAAAAAAAAAACAATATTAAACAATAGCCTACATTTCTCTCATTAAATGTGTTAATAAGTTAATTAATGACTCTATATCCAGAAATGATTCATGAATCGTGCAATTCAGTCTAAATTTATACTCCAGTCTTTACATAAGAACACCACCGTTTTTTTTAATATAAATGTTTTTATTGAATTTGACAGGTATTACAATGTACAATAAAACAGTAAACACATTTTCCCCTTTTTTTCCCACCCACTTCCAAGAACAGCAACCCAACACATACTCCATACACACATGAACCCCCTTCCCCCCAGGTCCTGCATAAATTAAAGGTATAGTCACAAATGGAAAATAATTAGTACATCACTTTCTTCTCAACATAGGCAGATGGTAAATATACACCAGAATAAATATAAAAAAAAATAAATAAAAAAAAAGAAGCTGGTTTATGAAAGGTGAACTTATCATAAACCATACTGGCCCAAACAGAATAAAACCTCCCAGGTGCCCCCCTAAGATTGAACTTTATTTTCTCCAGATCTAAATACATCATGAGGTCTTTAGGCCATAAGGAGGCTTTGGGGCAAAAAGGTGACTTCCACTCCAGCAAAATTCTCCTACGTGCCAATAAGGACGCAAAGGCGATACTATCCTTAAATTTTCTCCTTATTTGGGGATCTGATACTGTCCCAAAAATAGCCATTTCTGCACATGGTGTCAGATTTAAGTCCAAAGCCTTAGCAAGGAGAACACCACAATTTTAACGTGCTATAACATAAGGCTGCGAATCTCAGGGCACCTCACTGTATTGAACCATATATGGCTCACAATAATGATAATATAGCGGTGCTTCAAAAGTTTGGCTCGTTTCTATAATTTAAGATAACGATGTATTGGTGAGCGATACAGTATTCTGTATTTCTACATTTACTTCATGACAATAAACAATATTGGCTCAGATTTTTTGCATGAAAGTGCAAGTAAATCAAATCAAATACAAAGCAATGAAATAGAATGTCCGGGGCTAAACACAAGACGTCCATGGAGGTCCATTGGGAGGCTAGCAGAGGGTCGTGGGAGACCTTCTTCCATGTAGAAAAGTCAACAACACAGAGACATCACCATCTGATGCATAGAGGAGGGGTCCACCCCGGGTCACGACTTGGAAAAGCTTGCACCTCCTCCAGACTGGTACTTTTCCTGAGATTATCCGTGGCCACCTGTTAACCTCTCCATTTCTTCAGTTTTTTTAGTTTCTTCAGTTTTTGGGTGTGTACTCGGATCCTGAGCATGACGTTAAAGTGCATCCGGCAGTGGAGGCTCCTCTATGGGGTCTTGGGGCACTAGGAGGTTAACCTCTTTACTACTTGAACCCCAGCTGGCCTTTGGCAAAGGCCTATTACCTGACTGCCCCCTAGCCAGGGATACGGTAAAGACCTCGATGGCAGAGCAGGCGGAAGACGGTAGATTTAAGGCTGCGATGGTGGAAGAAGGCTGCAGCAGGAAAGGGTCCCCAGTTGTTTTGGACTCCATACTTTTCGGTACTTTTCTAAAAAAAAAGAGGACCACAAAAAATTGCATTATTGACCTTATTTTAACAAATAATCTTAGTGTACATTAAACATATGTTTCTTATTGCATGATTGCCCTTAAATAAAATAGTGAACATACAAGACAGCTTGTCTTTTATTAATAAGTAAACAAACAAAGTCTCCTAATTAGTCTGCGGACCTATGCAGTAACATATTGTGTCATTTTCCATTCTATTATTTTGTTAACATTATTAAGGACAAGTAGTAGAAAAATGATTAATCTACTTGTACATTTACTGTTAATATCTGCTTACTTTCTCTTTTAACATGTTCTCTCTACATCCATCCATCCATCTTCTTCCGCTTATCCGAGGTCGGGTCGCGGGGGCAACAGCCTAAGCAGGGAAGCCCAGACTTCCCTCTCCCCAGCCACTTCGTCTAACTCTTCCCGGGGGATCCCGAGGCGTTCCCAGGCCAGCCGGGAGACATACTCTTCCCAACGTGTACTGGGTCTTCCCCGTGGCCTCCTACCGGTTGGACGTGCCCTAAACACCTCCCTAGGGAGGCGTTCGGGTGTCATCCTGACCTCATCAGGCTCCTCTCGATGTGGAGGAGCAGCGGCTTTACTTTGTGTTCCTCCCGGATGGCAGAGCTTCTCACCCTATCTCTAAGGGAGAGCCCCACCACACGGCGGAGGAAACCCATTTCGGCCGCTTGTACCCGCGATCTTATCCTTTCGGTTATGACCCAAAGCTCATGACCATAGGTGAGGATGGGAACGTAGATCGACCGATAAATTGAGAGCTTTGCCTTCCGGCTCAGCTCCTTCTTCACCACAACGGATCGATACAACGTCCGCATTACTGAAGACGCCTCACCGATCCGCCTGTCGATCTCACGATCCACTCTTCCCCCACTCGTGAACAAGACTCCTAGGTACTTGAAGTCCTCCACTTGGGGCAGGGTCTCATCCCCAACCTGGAGATGGCACTCCACCCTTTTCCGGGCGAGAACCATGGACTCGGACTTGGAGGTGCTGATTCTCATTCTTCTCTCTACACTTCTGTTAAAATGTAATAATCACTTATTCTTCTGTTGATTGATACTTTACATTAGTTTTGGATGATACCATACATTTGGGTATCAATCCTTACATGATCATACTTTGGTCGTATTCAAAGTCCTCATGTGTCCAGGGACATATTTCCTGAGTGGGGGTGGCGAACCGATACTTTTCAGAGGCGGTATAGTACCGAAAATGATTCATTAGTATCGCGGTACTATACTAATACCGTTATACCGTACAATCCTAATGCTGACTTGTGCGAGTTTGACAAGAGAGTCAGGATGGACTTTTCTCAGAGCTCCTGTACTCTGGGATTGACACATTAAGACACAGTGACTTCTCTGTCCCTGATATCTGAGGAAGAAGAGCAGGGAAATGATTGCACTAAGGTGGGAGTCATGAAAAAGTGTCTTTGTGTCAGAGGGTTGAAAAACAGCCCACTTAGAGTGGTCTGCCGATTAGTTGAACAAAGAAATGGGTCTGTCTCTGAAATGCGGTGCCAAGACTGCTTGGTGTGTATACGGTATCGAGGGACAGCAAACAGGATTCTCTTTTTGTGCCGCACTATGGTTGGCCTCCATCTTCTTAGAAAGGACTCGTCCTTTCTCTGCATTCACTCTCTAGACACAAACTCCTCCCGGACATGTTTTTTTTCACCATCAGTAAGATTTAAATTGTTTCTCTGGAAATTAGACAGTTTTAAAGCTATTGTGTGATCTTTAACTTCCGACTAAGGCTCAGTTTACACTAAACCGGATTAGGTTATCCTGTTGCGATCCGCTGCTCGGATCGTTCTATGTTGTAGTTTTGATTCTTTTATGTATCACATTTTGGTAGTTTGACTCCTTAGTTCCTGTTTTTAGTCTGTTTCCATAGCTACATATTTTTTTCACCTGCCGTGGCTTCAAGACGCACACCTGTTCTGTTAATCACTATCCTCTATAAGCCGCCCTTTTCTGTTCAGTCTTCCTGGGATCCTAGTTTGCTTTCATGCAACAGTGACGACTCGTATGTATTTTCTCTCTAGCTTTCACGCTACGCATTTATATTCTCGCTAGCTTTCATGCTACGCCTTTGTTTTTATTCCAGCTCTCATGCTAATGATTTGTTTTCCCAGTTGTGTGCCTTTGTGCCAAGTTGTTATTATTTCTGTTCGTTTTCCTAGCTCCCACGCTATCTCCCTTTGTTTGCTTTTTCTTTTTAGCTCCAGTATTTTTGTTCTTAGCCTGTTTTTGTTACTTAAATAAATTCATTATATCTTACCTTTGCTGTGTTCATGTCGACGCATCCTCGGAGGAACAAATCCGGCAACAATATGCCACACAGTCGTATCAAAAAAGTACTATCTATCTATCTATCTATCTATCTATCTATCTATCTATCTATCTATCTATCTATCTATCTATCTATCTATCTATCTATCTATCTATCTATCTATCCATCCATCCATCCATCCATCCATCCATCCATCCATCCATCCATCCATCCATCCATCCATCCATCCATCCATCCATCCATCCATCCATCCATCCATCCATCCATCCATCCATCCATCCATCCATCCATCCATCCATCCATCCATCCATCTATCTATCTATCTATCTATCTATCTATCTATCTATCTATCTATCTATCCAGGGTAAATCCCACCTAACCTTATCGATGTCCACACACAACAATGCAACCGTTAAAGACCTTCTCCTCCCTCCGTCCACCGGCGCAACGCGACCTAATACGCATGTGCGGAAAATGCGCACGTCATAGTCACCTACAGTTTTGCTTTGTAGGCAAGTTCTTAAATTCAACTTATATGAACAATATCCAGTTGTGGAGGGGGGCATAGCCTGCGGCCCTGCAGCGAAGCAGGGTTTACCAGGACCGGCTTCAAAATCAGCGACAGGTGCATAGATGGCCCACCTGGGCCTGGTTATCTAATCACCTGTCGCTCTGTTAAAAGGCAGCAGCCGGGAGGAGAGAGTGGTTGGAGTGGGAGTTGGAGCTGGAGGAGAGTTGGAGCGAGAACGAGAGAAAAAATACAATTGCTGAAAAGCCACAAAAAGACTTTATTTGAAAAAAATAAAACGTCATTCTGAACTTTAATCCTTCTCTAATGATGATGATGATTGGTGGTCCGAAGAACCCCCTGGAGGGCAACCTCTACACCAGTGTTGTGGTATTTCAATTAAGTGGAATTGGGTATACTGTGGGGCCCTATTGTAGTGAATCACAGCTGAGACATCAGTAATTAAACATTTCTTTATTAGACACATAAACAATGTGACAAAGAACATTTTACATCAATCAATCTAGGGATCTAGATATCTGGTCAGGACAATCCTCACTCTTTTTCCTTCATCTTCATTGTCCATTCGTTTTTGGTGACTTTATATACTCTGGACCGAGACGTTGAGTCCACGACATACAGTACATGGCGGACAATAACTGATACAGTCTGCTTTGCCAGTCGCTACCTTATTTTTATCACATACACGGGAGCCCCGCATTCTCGTTGTCTCTCCTTTGACAAATGAACGAAGGTTTTTGCTAAATAGAATCACAGCTGACCTGTGACATTCGAAAGTTCTCTTGCCGTCTGAGAAGTGTTGTATCCGAAATAGCTGCAATCACTTTCTCTTAAGGTATTCATGTTTGATTTCTACAAGCGTCTGTACAGATGGAAATAGTAACTCTGGATGACTCGCCTCCATATGTCCAGTGTTTAGTGCCGAGTTCTGAAACCGCTTTATTATGAAGCTGGCTGGTGGTCTTTCTGGCGTCACCTCCTATTCAAACTCAGTTTGTAAACGATCAATGAGTCCATACAAAGCTAAGAGCCGGAGATTCAAGAAATACACGGCGCACTTACCCGTGTAAACAATTGTCCGAGGAAAGGGACGTTAAACGATGGTTTAGTGTGGCTGAAACGGGGCTTAGGCTAAATAATTATTCGTTTAAGGGGTTATCCGGCTTAGTGTAGACATAACCTAAATTTACATGACAGGGTTTCATGATTGCCCTTATAGACCTCTTCCATCTAGGTCAGGGGTCTCAAACTCAATTTACCTGGGGGCCACTGGACGCAGAGTCTGGGTGAGGCTGGGCCGCTAAAAATATTTCATAAAAAAAAATGTTGCCTACTCCTCAACATGTCTAGTTGTATATAACGTTTCAAATTGTATTCCTTGTGCATCACAACTTTCTCTGTGCAAATAAGACACATCGGGGTGCACCTGTGCTCAAGAAAGAAATATTGCATCTCCCACATTTTCTGGAATTGTGTTTGCTCATCACTAACCCTTCTCTTCAATGCAGGCTTTGAAAGAGACATATTTGGGGTTGTGGAATATAATTATTTTTAGCCGACACACAGAAAATAATGGTATCTCCGCAATGTGTGTCGTTCCGCTTTTCTTCCCTACAACAACACGGCGGTCGGCGGATGATAGCCAGGAAAGTACCGGGATAGTGAGCGCAAAAAAGTGACGGCTGCCGGAGTGTTATCCAGCGTCATATAAAAATATATGTAGTGTTCATCGTGTGAGCAATGCAAATTAAACAAACAAAAAACAAATAATGGTTTGAATTTGTCCAGGTTATCAGGGACTGTTATTACTGACAGACAGGTGTCGTGGTGTGACTGCAGCCAGGCACGTAAGAAAACCCTTGTCTCCATGGCAATGTCATTTGCCGCTTTTCCACTAATGCAAGGGTAGGCAACCCAGAACGTTGAGAGAGCCATTTTTGACCCAAATAACACAACACTGTCAAGCGCCATTCATATAAAACTTGCGGGCCGCACTAACATTAAACTTTCATTATAAGGTGGAGGCCGGAAAATAACGTCTCGCGGGCAGCAATTGGTCCGCGGGCCGCGTGTCTGAAACCCCTGATCTAGGTTGTTCATCATTTCTTTAGTTTTCTGCATTCAGTCTCTTTAAAGGCCTACTGAAATGAGATTTTCTTATTCAAACGGGGATAGCAGGTCCATTCTATGTGTCATACTTGATCATTTCGCGATATTGCCATATTTTTGCTGAAAGGATTTAGTAGAGAACATCGACGATAAAGTTCGCAACTTTTGGTCGCTAATAAAAAAAGCCTTGCCTGTACCGGAAGTAGCAGACGATGTGCGTGTGACGTCACTGGTTGTAGAGCTCCTCACATCATCACATTGTTTGCACTCATAGCCACCAGCAGCGAGAGCGATTCGGACCAATAAAGCGATGATTTCCACATTAATTTGAGCGAGGATGAAAGATTCGTGGATGAGAATGGAGAGAGTGAAGGACTTGAAGAAAAAAGAAAAAAAAGACAAGGGCAGTGGGAGCGATTCAGATGTTATTAGACACATTTACTAGGATAATTCTGGAAAATCCCTTATCTGCTTATTGTGTTACTAGTGTTTTCGTGAGATTATGCGGTACCTGAAAGTCGGAGGGGTGTGTCCACGGGTGTGGTGACCGCCAGTGTTTCTGAGGGAAGCCACACAGCTGCAGCAGGACGTAAGCTCCACTCATGTCTCCGGTAAGAGCCGACTTATTACCACCATTTTCTCACCGAAACCTGCCGATGACATGTGGTCGGGAACCATGTTCGCTTGACCGCTCTGTTCCATTGTAAAGCTTCATCTTCGGGAAAGTAAACAAGGAAACACCGGCTGTGTTTGTGTTGCTAAAGGCAGCTGCAATACACCGCTTTCCACCAACAGCATTCTTCTTTGACGTCTCCATTATTGATTGAACAAATTGCAAAAGATTCAGCAACAAAGTTGTCCAGAGTACTGTGTAATTATGCGATGAAAAGAGACAACTTTTAGCCGTGAGCGGTGCTGGAGGAACATGTCCGCTACCACCGGTGACGTCACGCGCACGCGTCATCATAGGCGTCATCATTCCGCGACGTTTTCAAGAGGATACTTCGCGGGAAATTTAAAATTGCAATTTAGTAAACTAAACCGGCCGTATTGGCCTGTGTTGCAATGTTAATATTTCATCATTGATATATAAACTATCAGACTGCGTGGTCGGTAGTGGTGGGTTTCAGTAGGCCTTTAACACTGCTAATGATTGTCCGGTGTGCTTGTCGCCGCACCGCCACACGCCTTAGTCATTTTTTGACATGGAAGTGCTGTCTTTACGGCCTCCAGTGGACAAGATTGCGAGGGACACAGCTGTGGCTCCCTGCCTGCTCACCCACCACAGGGCAGTGTGCTGGTGTCGCACACACTTTGTGTTTGTTCCATTTTGTGAAGCCGAGCAACGCAACGACTACATCAGGCATGAGTTATTTTGCAGGCATGTTGGGTGTGTCGCATCATGTTATGTCAGGGTTTCACCATGGCGTGTAAAAGGGTAGAAGTCGATGGCTGCGGCGTTTCAGGAGGCTTAACAAGGTGCGAGGACATTTCGGTATTATACTGTTGTAGTCACACGTCTACAGGGAGTGCCTTTGAGATGACTGTTGGAAAAGGTTAGACCAGTCAGACAACTGGTGGCATGCAGAACAAACACAAACCTAGTCCGGGAACACAACAAGCAACAAATGCACTCCGACAGTACGGCAACGTCATCAACACGAGATGATACAATCTCGCAGTCATACGTGTTGAGTGTGGGGGCTTCCTGTGGTTGAGGGGAATGTGACCTCTGTGAAATGCTGCCCCCATTGACTCCTGGACCCCTGTGCTGCTGATAACCTGTCAGCCTGAGGTGTGGCGTTCACCTCTTATGCTTCCTAATCTTGCTGTTGATCATGTGACCTGTGGGTCTGTCGGTGGAAGTCATCCCGTTTCCTCCAGTGATGGTGTCAGATTTCTACTGTAGTGAGTGAAGGAATTTGTCAAAAATGGATGCAATTGCTTCATTATCATTGTGTTAAAAATGCAAATGTACTTTCACTGTGCATCCCATAGTTCAGGGGTTAGCAACACAAAATGTTGAAAGAGCCATATGGGACCAAAAGTGCAAAAACAAATCTGTCTGGAGCCGCAAAAAATTAAAAGCCATATTAGATACAGTTAGTGTGTCATGAGATATAAATTGAATTAAGAAGACTTAAAGGCCTACTGAAATTAGATTTTCTTATTCAAACGGGGGTTGCAGGTCCATTCTATGTGTCATACTTGATCATTTTGCGATATTGCCATATTTTTGCTGAAAGGATTTAGTAGAGAACATCGACGATAATGTTCGCAACTTTTAGTGCTGACAAAAAAGCCTTGCCTTTACCGGAAGTAGTAGACGATGTGCGCGTGACGTCACTGGTTGTAGGGCTCCTCACATACTCACATTGTTTACAATCATAGCCAGAAGCAGCTAGAGCTATTCGGACTGAGAAAGCGACAATTTCCCCATTAATTTGAGCGAGGATGAAAGATTTGTGGATGAGGAAATTTAGAGTGAAAGCTTATATAAAAAAGAAAAAAGAAAAAAAGAAAAGGCGAGGGCAGTGAGAGCAATTCAGATGTTTTTAGACACATTTACGAGGATAATTCTGGGATATCCCTTATCTGCCTATTGTGTTGCTAGTGTTTTAGTGAGTTAAATAGTACCTTAAGTCAGAGGGGTGTGGCCACGGGTGTTTTCACGCCAGAGTCTCTGAGAGAAGTCACGGCAGCTGCAGGAGGACGCTGGCTCCGCTGATCTCTGGTAAGAGGCGACTTATTTCCACAATTTTCTCACCGAAAACTGCCGGTAGACATGTCGGGATCCTTGTTCGCTTGACCGCTCTGATCCATAGTAAAGCTTCACCTCCGCTAATTTTAAACAATTAATCACCATGTGTTTGTGTGGCTAAAGGCTAAAGCTTCCCAACTCCATCTTTCTAATTTGACTTCTCCATTGTTGATTGAACAAATTGCAAAAGATTCAGCAACACAGATGTCCAGAATACTGTGTAGTTGCGCGATGAAAAGAGACGACTTTTAGCCGTAAGTGGTGCTGCGCTAATATAAAACTTGCACTGAGGCATAAATACAAAAAGTCTGACGTGGTGTGGTCAAACAATAAAGGCATGAAGGTAGACAAGGTAAGGTAGGTAGTCATGAGGGTAGGTAGAGTTCAATACAATCATCCGGTACAGTACCCAGCCGAGGAATAGAAAACAAATGGCTTAAATACCAGCTGTGATTACTAAAAACAGGTGTGAGGGCTGGGCGTGACTACGAGACCAGGTGGAAACTAATGGGTTACTATGGAAACAAAACAAAACCAGGAAGTGCAAAACAGGAAACAAGAGTCCAAAAAAACAAAACATAACATGACCAAACATAAAACCTGATTCACAGGCGTGACACCAAGTAAACCAGTCATCTACCCACAACCACAAGACACTTTATTAGGCGCACTTCTCCAATAATGCAAACACAATCAATACACAAATAACGATTAATGAGTACATGCAATTAAAGTTGTATCTCCCACGTTTATCCAATTAAACCTAACAAGGCTTCACCTCTGGCAGCGGTTTAGTCACATTCCGACTGCAACGTTCTGCCAATTTAATTATTTTCTTTGTTGAATGAGTTTAATGCGGGAGAACTTAAGAGCTCCGACCTCAAATACCTTTGGAATGAACTCGAATAGAGAGTGTGAGCCAGGCCTCCTTGTCGAACAACAGTGACATATGACCTTACAAGTGTTCATAATGAATGGACTAATTTCTACAGGCTTTGTTGACAATTTCCAGTATTTCTCTGACTTGGAGTATATAAGAGCGATGCCTATATGTCCTATATTGCCTGAGAAGGAGTCTGCAGTCAGGAAACAGTCATCAATAGGTGGGGATTGATCGCTTTTGAGATGATTGACACGCCAATGTTTTCAAATCCCACGGAAAACTATTTCAGCGCTGACAATTTTCCAGGAATTTTCAATGTGCTCCGTCACACTCGCCCCCTGGCTCCTCACCTCGGCATTGAGTATTTTCCTCAAGACATTGCAGCGCGTTTGTGTTATACCGACGCTAAGCCCTGGCTCTAAACCATACAGTGCAACATGTATATTTTCACGGTCATAACGCAACGCCTTCACAAGCATTTGTTGCAGGTGGAAGTGCAGCTGCAGTCCAAACACTGAGCTGCTTAGCACACAGTCGATTTTAAAGGCCTACTGAAAATAGATTTTCTTATCCAAACGGGGATAGCAGGTCCATTCTATGTGTCATACTTGATCATTTTGCAATATTGCCATATTTTTGCTGAAAGGATTCAGTCGAGAACATCGCCGATAAAGTTTGCAACTTTTGGTCGCTAATAAAAAAGCCTTGCCTGTACCGGAAGTAGCAGACGATCTGCGCGTGACGTTACGGGTTGTGGAGCTCCTCACATCCTCACATTGTTAACAATCATGGCCACCAGCAGCGAGAGCGATTCGGACCGAGAAAGCAATGATTTCCCCATTAATTTGAGCATGGATGAAAGGTTTGTGGGTGAGGAAAGTGAGAGTAAAGGACTAGAAGAAAAAAAAGACGAGGGCACTGGGAGCGATTCAGATGTTATTAGACACATTTAGTAGGATAATTCTGGAAAATCCCTTATCTGCTTATTGTGTTACTAGTGTTTTAGTGAGATTATATAGTCCTACCTGTACAACCTGAGAGTGGGAGTGGTGACCGCCAGTGTCTCCGAGGGAAGCCACGTTTCTCGACGAGGCGCAGGCAGCTGGGCTGAGATTTATTTTTTCCCTTCCTCCAATGTGTTAGCATCCGACAGTCGGGGGCGGCTGTTGGGAGGAGGCAAGAGAGTCCGCAGCTGCAGGAGAAACGACACATGCTCTCCGCTCATGTCTACGGTAAGAGCAAACTTATTACCACCATTTTCTCACCGAAACCTGCCGGTTGACATGTGGTAGGGAACCATGTTCGCTTGACCGCTCTGTTGCATAGTAAAGCTTCACCGTCATCTTTCGGGAATGTAAACAAGGAAACACCGGCTGTGTTTGTGTTTCTAAAGGCGGCCGCAATACACCGCTCAGGTGTGATTCATTACAATAGGACCCCACATCACACCGGATTCCAGTTAATTGAAATACCACATCACTGGATATTGTTCAGATAAATTAAATTTCATCAGGGTGTACCCCGCCTTCCGCCCGATTGTAGCTGAGATAGGCGCCAGCGCCCCCCGCGACCCCGTAAGGGACAAGCGGTAGAAAATGGATGGATGGAACTTGCCCACAAAGCAACACTGGAGGTGACTATGACGTGTGCATTTTCCGCGCATGCGTACTAGGTTGTGTTGCGCAGGCAGACCTAGGGAGACAGGGGGTCTTAAACGACCATTGTGTTTGTGTGGACAAGGATAAGGTTAGGTGGGATTTACCCTGGATAACCTTAAGGGGCCTAAGTCTTATTTTGGAGTGTTTTCTACAGTAGCTGTTTTATTTTGCTCTATTAACAGGAGTACGCTGATGTTTTTAAGGACATAGATTATCTCTATGACAACATTTTAACCACCACTTGAATAGCCCAAATGATGAAAAAACGATGTCCTAAAAATGAAACCTTGAGGAACATTAATTGTACAACTAAAGGAATTTAACGGTGGGATCTGCTTATAGTGGTCAAAGTTATTCTATTCAACAGGAGCACTCTAGTGTTTTGAGGGATTTGTTGCAAAGATTTTTGTCTCCCAAGTTTTGAACTGATGAGTTTTGGGCCGATATCATGTCAGGAAAAAACAGTATAAAGGGAGTAAGGAGTGTGGCAGGAATATTTTTTTTCCTTTTATACAGTGTTGGAATAATTATTAGGACTGCGAATCTATAGGTGTCCCACGATTCGATTCAATATCGATTCTTGGGGTCACGATTCGATAATACATCGATTTTATCGATTCAACGCGATTCTTGATTCAAAAACAATATTTTTCTGATTCAAAACAATTCTGTATTCATTCAATACATAGGATTTCAGCAGGATCTACCCCAGTCTGCTGGAATGCTAGCAGAGGAGTAGATTTAAAAAAAAAAAAAAGGTTTTATAATTGTAAAGGACAATGTTTTATCAACTGATTGCAATAATGTAAATGTGTTTTAACTATTAAACAAACCAAAAATATGACTTATTTTATCTTTGTGAAAACATTGGACACAGTGTGTTGTCAAGCTCATGAGATGCGATGCAAGTGTAAGCCACTGTGACACTATTGTTCTTTTTTTATAATTTTTATAAATGTCTAAAGAAAAAGTCAATGATGGATTTTCAATCACTGCTATGCTGAAATTATAACTAATATTGATACTGTTGTTGATGATATTCATTTTTGTTTCACTACTTTTGGTTTGTTCTGTGTCGTGTTTGTGTCTCCTCTCAATTGCTCTGTTTATTGCAGTTCTGAGTGTTGCTGGGTCAAGTTAGGTTTTGGAATTGGATTGCATTGTTATGGTATAGCTGTGTAGTGGTTTGATGGATTGATAAAAATTTAAAAAATAAATACATTTAAACAAAAATGTGAATCAATTCTGAATCGCACAACGTATTCGATTCGATTCGTATTCGAATTGATTTTTTTCCCACACCCCTAATAATTATGTATATATCATCATCGTAACTTTATGCTTAAGGGTTGTTCCTGTAAAGTATTGTCAATTTGTGTTGAAGTGGGATTTCTGTATTTGTGCAGAAAAGCAATCCAAGAAATTGCTAGCCTCTTTTTATCAGTGTTTTGTATGTAGCTTACCATGAATTGATTAACGTGTACCCCGACTTAAACAAGTTGAAAAACTTACCATTTAGTGGTCAATTGTACGGAATATGTACTGAACTGTGCAATCTACTAATAAAAGTATCAATCAATCAATCAATCGAATTGTCCAGACTCGGCCTGTTGACTGCCAAGGCCGAACATTGGGTATCGAGATCAGACAAAGCGGAGACTCGGCGATAGCACCAACTGTCAACATATTTGCATTTTTGTATAATCATATATTGTGTCTAACTGGAGTTGTCGAGTCTATCCCTTTCCCTCAGCGACACTGATGTATTAGTGACTTTCCTAGTAAATAGAGGAGGCGCGCGGGCTTGATTTTTTAGAATGTAGTTTGAATTTGTAACTAAAGTACAGCCAAAACACAGGTCTCCTCATGAGCTAAATTGAACTCTGTCTCTGCATGATTCCTTGCTTCTTGTCTGATTAATAAATGTCATCCATGTTTGAATCTGACAACATTCATCCATCCAGCCATCCATTTCCTACCGCTTGTCAGTAGCAACCACATAGAACATCTTGTGCACTTATGCATGTTGTACTTTGTGGAGCTGCCCTTTATGCTCATAGATTTTCAGATGATGTTGGGAAAGAATCAATGCCAAACATCCACTACCAGGAATGCAAGTCCATTGGAGGAAATCTGCAGTTAGATAGTATTGGGAAATAGATTTTTCCAAGACCACCCCGCGCCTCCTCCCTTCCCCACAAGCTTTCTCTTCAATACTCACTGCAATTACTTCACAGTCAACGGAGAGATGGAGGCAGGGAAAATGTGAGTGTGTGTGTGTGTGTGCGTGTGTGCATAAAATACGGCTTGATTAAACTCAAGGGATCGTGTATACGTCCAGGTGTTTACCCTTGGAAAGGTGCGGAATGTCCATTGCACATTTGCATGTCTAACAGCATGAGGCATTTCTCAGAAACCTCTTTTGTCAAATTCCATACCTGTGCAGGCATGTAGAAACGGACATGCTCTCAACGCACACGCACGCACACACACGTCTACAAACACACATTGTTTGTGTTCGATCCCCTTGGGAATCTGAAGGAAGGTGTTCGATGTGCCTCTGGTCTACCTCCAGCTCTCCGTACAGACTTCCCTCTTATTCCCCCCCAACTCCTATTCCTCATCCTGCATGTTATGCCATTATCTTCTCTCATTCTCCTTGGCTTCCTTTCTATGCCTTCTCTTGGCCTCCCTATCGCTTCTGTCCTATACTCATTTCTCTCACCCTCTCATTCCCTATATCCATTCACTCCTCCCCCAGACCTCTCTATCTTACCTCTCCTCCCTCATATTTTCGTGTCGGCCTTTCTCATCCCGCCTTTCCTATTATTTTTCCCCTACTGTCCTCCTCTGCCTTTCTCTCTCGACCCTCTGTGTCGCTAATTCTCATAGCCTCTCTCACTCGCTTCACTCTGCAACAATAAATTACACACAAACTCAATGTACATCTTTTTGTTCTGCCCGCCAGATAATTCAATTCATTTGAGCCGGGCTCTGCATTCCGAATGATAAATGCATTGGCGATGCAATTAAACAGGGCGGGGTATTAAAGCACTCCCAGCAAGCTCCCATACAATACGTACATGCACATCACCTTCTGCATAACCTAAGAGGTCAGTATTTCTGCTGAGAAAAACAATTGCCTGTGTTTACTTCCTTTGTGATGTTACTGGTCCATCGAATACACTTTTGTCCTGTTTGTGTATGGTCAGACAATGTTGGTAATTCTGTACCAAAATAACTGTCAGGTTTGTACCTGACAGTTTGGTCATGTTTTAGTTTTTCCTCTGTGTTTGTCTCATTTCCTGTCAGTGCTCTTATTTTGGTTATTTCCTTGTTGTCTCCCTGAGTGCTGCTTCCCCTCAGCACCTGGCCACACCTGGTGTCAATCAGCCAGGTGCTATTTAAACCTCATTTGTCCTCCACTCTGGGTTGGAGTAATTTCCTGTCCTGTTGTGTCATTGCTAGCTGATTCCCTGGATCCTGATTCCTGTTCCCTGCTTCCAGTTTGTTTGTTCCTGGTTCCTGGTTTGTGTTTCTTTTTCATTTTAAAATTTTTGGACATAAACATTATGTTTTCTTGCTCAATGCCTGCCACCATCTCTGCATCTTGGGGTTCGTCACAAATCCAACCTGACAATAACGTTTGTATCACACCTTTTTTTTGGAGCACCAAATTCAGCTAAGGTCTGAACTCAAATTTCTATGGACAAATATAATTTGTTTTTTTTTTCTTTCCATATAAGACAAGGAAGAACACAACATATGGGTTGGTGTTCAGTTGGTCTTTGTTACAAATGTTTCATTATTGGCAACCAAAAAACACCTACTTTTGATGATCGACTTCATGGTTGTGTCGTCATATCTTGGACCCTCGGGTGAAGAGAGTGGGGCTCAATCTAAAACCATTTGGTGGTGAGTTGAATAGAATAGAACAGGGATAGGGAACCTATGGCTCGCGAGCCAGATGTGGCTCTTTTGATGACTGCATCTGGTTCTCGGATAAATCTGAGTGGACATTGCTTAACATGATAAGTAATGAATAATTCCACTTGCAATAAGTGTTAAAAATAATGTTCAAAACATAAAACATTGTCATGCATTTTCAGTCCATCCATCCGTTTACTACCGCACCTGTTCAAGGAGTTGCGTTAAGAAGTTATTTATTTATTATTGGTTAGTGTGGGGCTTGTCTTCCTGGGGGTTCTTCAGACCACCAAGCACCGACATGAGAGCCCGTTTCAGGGTTACACTATTGTTTTATTTTTCAATAAGTCGCTCAGTCGCTTTCCAGCAATTGTATTTTTCTCTTTCGTTCTCGCTCGCGCTCTGGCTCCAGCCCCAACCCCATCTCTCTTCCTGGCTGCTGCTTACAACAGAGCGACAGGTGATTAGATAACAAGGCTCAGGTGAGCCATCTACGCAGCTCTCGCTGATTTCGAGGCCGGTCCTGGCACACCCCAGTTCGCTGCAGGCCACGCCCCCTCCACAGTTAGCTTCAGAATAACAATGTTATTACAAACAATAAGAGACCTATTATACTCTATAAATGTTGGTCTTACTTAAAAATGCACGCGTTTAGTTGTGTTCAGTGTTAAAAAAAATATTATATGGCTCTTGCGGAAATAGATTTGAAAATATTTGGCTTTTTGGCTCTCTCAGCCAAAAAGGTTCCCGACCCCTGGAATAGAATATAATAGAATATAATGGACTATATTGTCATTATATTTGCATATAACGAGATTAAAGACTCCAATTTAAGGTGCGGTAGCGGGAACAAATATGGGGTGAAATAAATAACACAAGAGGTAATAAAGGAAAAAAAAACTAACAATTGAAATAAACAGACTACTATCCAATAAAATAATAAGCAATCCTGTACAATATCCAAAACACTAATGAAATACAAAGTAATGGACAATATACAGAACAAGACAAGAGTTGGCTCCAATGGTGGAGTAAGATGCCGGTCAGACTCTTCTGAGATGACAGCAGGAACTCTGGAGACAGGGTGCAGGTAGGAGATGATTTTTTTTGTCTCTAAATCAGGCAGGAACAAACAAATAAGCTAACACAATGAGAGTGTGTGCTTAGCACAAGGAAAGCTAACAGAATGGCTAATACAAAAACACAAAAGGCAAAGCTTAGCTCCAGGAAGACAAGGGACGAACAGTTGCGTAAAGCAAACAAAAGCACCAGGATGAGTAAGGCGAAAAGGCAGGACTAAATAGTTCTCTGATTAGTGCCCGGCAGCAGGTGAGCATGCCGAACTCTAATCAGAGGCAGGTGAATACAATAAATAACCATGGCAACCAAGGAGACACAAAACAGGGGTGCCGAAACAGAACTAAGCTAAAACGTAAACAAACTATGATCTGGGCAACAGTTCATAACAGCTCCGTTGGGAACCTGTCGCAGTGTCTCCCATCAGAAGGAGTTACAATCCCAAACCTTCGTGAGAGCATTGGCCATGTTCCCAGGGAGGCAGCAGACATCGAGCTGGACTGGGGAATGTTTGCGCCTCTATTGTCTGGGCGGCCAATTGGAGCCGTGGTCGCGATGTGGTTGGTGCCTGCCATGGCGTAATCCCAGGATTTTCTGTTGAAGGATGCCTTCAAGCTAAAGAAGGAGTTTTATGGGCCATTTTGGCCCTCTTTAGGCTACTGACAGTCTAAGCAGTGTGCGTCGTTTGCGGTCGTCGAGGCAAAAACACGGAAATAAGAAGAGTTCGGACAACCACTGGAGAACTAAATCCTGGCGGCTTTGGAAAGATTATGGACCACTATCTGCCATTTCAGGAAAAGGAAGCAGTGCACTGTCAACAAATCCATCCATCCATTTTCTACCGCTTATTCCCTTTTTGGGTCGCGGGGGGCGCTGGCGCCTATCTCAGCTACAATCGGGAGGAAGGCGGGGTACACCCTGGACAAGTACGCCACCTCATCGCAGGGCCAACACAGATAGACAGACAACATTCACACTCACATTCACACACTAGGGCCAATTTTAGTGGTGCCAATCAACCTATCCCCAGGTGCATGTCTTTGGAAGTGGGAGGAAGCCGGAGTACCCGGAGGGAACCCACGCATTCACGGGGAGAACATGCAAACTCCACACAGAAAGATCCCGAGCCTGGGATTGAACCCAGGACTGCAGGACCTTCGTATTGTGAGGCAGACTCACTAACCCCTCTTCCACCGTGAAGCCCCTGTCAACAAATTGATTCATAATTTTCAAAATAGTTTTTGAAAAACGGACTGCACGCTGGACCAATGGTTAGATCTCGGGCCTTACAGCGAAAAGGTCCTGTGTTCGATTCCCGGGCTCAGAATTTTTTGTGTGGAGTTTGCTTTGTTCTCCCTGTGACTGCATGGGTTCTCTTTGAGTAGTCAGGCTTCCTCTCACCCCCAAAGACATGCACCTGGGGATAGGTTGATTGGCAACACCTAATATGGATATGAATGCTTGTCTGTCTATCTGTGTTGGCCCTGCAATGAGGAGGCGACTTGTCCAAGGTGTACTTTGTCTTCCGCCCGAGTGAAGCAGGGATCGGCTCCAACCCCCTGTGACCCTAAAAGGGACAAGTGGCATAAAATGAATGAATGGATTAAAAAAAACAAACCAAAAAAACCCTTATTTTTTTAGAATCCATGCATTTTCTACTGCCCGTCAATCAATTTTTAAAAATACGTTTTTTTAAGCCATCCTCACGCTTACTCGCTGTGTACATACGTCATAGGTCAGCAGCCAAAAAGAGCTTTCACATCCTGTAACCTGTTTTGAAAAACTTTTATTATAATTTTTATACCAAATATCATATTGCAAAAATCAGTTTAAATAGAGTTTAAATAGAATTGTGTGAATAGATTCTGAATCAAATCGTCATCCCCAGAATCCAAATCGGAGCCTGAGTTGCGTAAGCCTCACATCCCTAGTGGGAATGATGTGGTGCTGATCTCGATCTGGGACATTGTGCACTTAAAAAAAAAAAAAATTCACATGTCACAAAATTCCGGAAAAAAATAAATTTTTTTAGGGTAATTCATGGTATTTTATCATATTGCACCAATTTGTTTTAGAATGGTTCGGATCCAATCCGACAAAATCCAACAAAATTGAATCAGATCGTTACATTTTAAAATGAATTGTTTATGAATGACATTTCCTTTTGGAGAGATGTAAACATTTTAGTGAAAAAATAACTGGGGAATAAATGGTGTGTTAATGTAGCCTTCCATATGTTACCATATTTTTCGGACTATAAGGTGCACTTAAAATCCTTTCATTCTCTCAAAACTCGACAGTGCGCCTTATAACCCGGTGCGCCTAATGTACAAAATAATTTTGGTTGTGCTTACTGACCTCAAAGCTATCTTATTTGGTACATGGTAAAATGGTAAGTGTGACAAGTAGATGGCAGTCACACATAAAACATGTGTAGACTGCAATATAACTCAAGTAAAAAACACAAACATTTATGTGTTCCATTAAAAACTAAGAATATTACACACGCTGCTCAAAAATCTATCAAACTGTTTTAATACGACTTTGGTAAGCTACGAAGCCGCATTGCTTGATCGATTGTACTGTGCTTCAACATATGAGTATTATTATGGTCTGTGTAGAAGGTAAGACATTATCTGGTGTTTGTTTCGCAATATTATGCAAAAGAGACTTTTCTTACCTTCTGGTACCTGCTGATTTGTATTTGGGTTCTGCATAAGTCCTGAAAATTTGCACCGGTCCGCTTTTGTGGTCCGTGCCGACACCATAGTCAGTAAGCTTCTTCATTTTCTCTATCTTCTTGTTATGGGACATTCATCCTCCGTTGTTGCCATTTGTAATATAAAGTAGTATAAAGTTCTTACTTATATCTGGCAGCAAACTCGCCATGAAAACGCTAAAACATACCGGTGTAGTGAGTTTACATTATTCACCCAAGTAACTTTAGGTGTTAGAGAGTTCCGGTGGGACGGTTTTTCACTGGACACATTTCCGGCATTGTTATAGGACGAGTGAGCCACGGATGAGGAGATGCTGCTCCGGTATTGATTTAAGTAAAGTTGGCAGTGCGCCTTATAATCCGGTGCGCCCCAATATCAGGAAAATACAGTAATTTACATGGTAATTTATTTGACGTTCCTAAGAAAGCTGTGTTGCTGAATAACCATTCTTCATTAGAGAAAACAAAGAAGTGTTTGTTTTGGGTTTACAGTAAAGCACAGAGAGTTAACCTTGCAGTTCTTGGAGTCATTGGCAGGTTAGGTTTGCCCAAGCCCCCTCCGACCTCTGCGCTTGCAATTCCTGCAGTGTGATAAATATTTGCCCAACAACATCCCATGTGCATCGCTCTTTGCTGTCCCGAGACCAGGTCAATGTCAGTTAATGGTTTGCATTGTATTTTCAAGTACAAGGAAACTAAAAAAAACAAGTTGACTTTATGTGGTTAATTGTTTTTCATTGTATCCATTAAACCATATTCAATTATATTTACAATCCTCCAAGTATATGAAAATACTGCTTTAACATCACACAATGACTTTGACACAATTGTGTCTCATATTAAAACAGATGACAGCCAAATGGACTTTGCTGTTTTATTTTTAATGAAACAATAGAAAGTATGTACTCATATAGTAGTACACTTGTTATTAGTGAGAATATACTTATTTTAAGGTATTTTTGGGTTCATTGAGGTTAGCTAATTTTTTCTTGTTTTGGAAAGTCTTGACAAGCCAAATGTTCTTCTTCTATTGGCAGATAATTTTGCTTACTTCAAATAAAATACCCAAATTTTTTAGTTTTTTTTCTTGTTTTTGAACACTGACTTTTTGCAGTGCACAGCTATGTGTGAAGTGGTAGTTTCCATGCGCTTATCTCTAATGTGATTGCTGGTCGTACGCAGTGTGCCTCTCGTACACTAGGGGGCGATTGTGGTTATTTCATCTTGTTTAACTATGTTAGAATGTAGTATGACAGAGGTGTCAAACGTACGGCCCGCGGGCCGGAATAAAGTTTGTGTCTGAGTTTGTTGGTGACGAACCCCAAGATGCAGAGAAAGAGGCAGGTATTGCGTAAGAAAACATCCATCCATCCATCCATCATCTTCCGCTTATCCGAGGTCGGGTCGCGGGGGCAACAGCCTAAGCAGGGAAACCCAGACTTCCCTCTCCCCAGCCACTTCGTCTAGCTCTTCCCGGGGGATCCCGAGGCGTTCCCAGGCCAGCCGGGAGACATAGTCTTCCCAACGTGTCCTGGGTCTTCCCCGTGGCCTCCTACCGGTTGGACGTGCCCTAAACACCTCCCTAGGGAGGCGTTCGGGTGGCATCCTGACCAGATGCCCGAACCACCTCATCTGGCTCCTCTCGATGTGAAGGAGCAGCGGCTTTACTTTGAGTTCCTCCCGGATGGTAGAGCTTCTCACCCTATCTCTAAGGGAGAGCCCCGCCACACGGCGGAGGAAACTCATTTCGGCCGCTTGTACCCGTGATCTTATCCTTTCGGTCATGACCCAAAGCTCATGACCATAGGTGAGGATGGGAACGTAGATCGACCGGTAAATTGAGAGCTTTGCCTTCCGGCTCAGCTCCTTCTTCACCACAACGGACCGGTACAACGTCCGCATTACTGAAGACGCCACACCGATCCGCCTGTCGATCTCACGATCCACTCTTCCCTCACTCGTGAACAAGACTCCTAGGTACTTGAACTCCTCCACTTGGGGCAGGGTCTCCTCCCCAACCCGGAGATGGCACTCCACCCTTTTCCGGGCGAGAACCATGGACTCGGACTTGGAGGTGCTGATTCTCATTCCGGTCGCTTCACACTCGGCTGCGAACCGATCCAGCGAGAGCTGAAGATCCCGGTCAGATGAAGCCATCAGGACCACATCATCTGCAAAAAGCAGAGACCTAATCCTGCGGTTACCAAACCGGAACCCCTCAACGCCTTGACTGCGCCTAGAAATTCTGTCCATAAAAGTTATGAACAGAATCGGTGACAAAGGACAGCCTTGGCGGAGTCCAACCCTCACTGGAAATGTGTTCGACTTACTGCCGGCAATGCGGACCAAGCTCTGGCACTGATCGTACAGGGAACGGACCGCCACAATAAGACAGTCCGATACCCCATACTCTCTGAGCACTCCCCACAGGACTTCCCGAGGGACACGGTCGAATGCCTTCTCCAAGTCCACAAAGCACATGTAGACTGGTTGGGCAAACTCCCATGCACCCTCAAGAACCCTGCCAAGAGTATAGAGCTGGTCCACAGTTCCACGACCAGGACGAAAACCACACTGTTCCTCCTGAATCCGAGGTTCGACTATCCGACGTAGCCTCCTCTCCAGTACACCTGAATAAACCTTACCGGGAAGGCTGAGGAGTGTGATCCCACGATAGTTGGAACACACCCTCCGGTCCCCCTTCTTAAAGAGAGGAACCACCACCCCGGTCTGCCAATCCAGAGGTACCGCCCCCGATGTCCACGCGATGCTGCAAAGTCTTGTCAACCAAGACAGCCCCACAGCATCCAGAGCCTTAAGGAACTCCGGGCGGATCTCGTCCACCCCTGGGGCCTTGCCACCGAGGAGCTTTTTAACTACCTCAGCGACCTCAGCCCCAGAAATAGGAGAGTCCACCACAGATTCCCCAGGCACTGCTTCCTCATAGGAAGACGTGTTGGTGGGATTGAGGAGGTCTTCGAAGTATTCCTTCCACCTATCCACAACATCCGCAGTCGAGGTCAGCAGAACACCATCCGCACCATACACGGTGTTGATAGTGCACTGTTTCCCCTTCCTGAGGCGGCGGACGGTGGTCCAGAATCGCTTCGAAGCCGTCCGGAAGTCGTTTTCCATGGCTTCCCCGAACTCTTCCCATGTCCGAGTTTTTGCCTCCGCGACCGCTGAAGCTGCACACCGCTTGGCCTGTCGGTACCTGTCCACTGCCTCCGGAGTCCTATGAGCCAAAAGGACCCGATAGGACTCCTTCTTCAGCTTGACGGCATCCCTCACCGCTGGTGTCCACCAAGGGGTTTTAGGATTGCCGCCCCGACAGGCACCAACTACCTTGCGGCCACAGCTCCGATCTGCCGCCTCGACAATAGAGGTGCGGAACATGGTCCACTCGGACTCAATGTCCAGCACCTCCCTCGTGACATGTTCAAAGTTCTTCCGGAGGTGGGAATTGAAACTTTGTCTGACAGGAGACTCTGCCAGACGTTCCCAGCAGACCCTCACAATGCGTTTGGGCCTCCCAGGTCTGTCCGGCATCCTCCCCCACCATCGCAGCCAACTCACCACCAGGTGGTGATCGGTAGAAAGCTCCGCCCCTCTCTTCACCCGAGTGTCCATAACATGAGGCCGCAAATCCGATGACACAACTACAAAGTCGATCATGGAACTGCGGCCTAGGGTGTCCTGGTGCCAAGTGCACATATGGACACCCTTATGCTTGAACATGGTGTTTGTTATGGACAATCCGTGACGAGCACAAAAGTCCAATAACAAAACACCACTCGGGTTCAGATCCGGGCGGCCATTCTTCCCAATCACGCCTCTCCAGGTTTCACTGTCGTTGCCAACGTGAGCGTTGAAGTCTCCCAGTAGGACAAGGGAATCACCCGGGGGAGCACTTTCCAGTACTCCCTCGAGCGTTCCCAAAAAGGGTGGGTACTCTGAACTGCTGTTTGGTGCATAAGCACAAACAACAGTCAGGACCCGTCCCCCCACCCGAAGGCGGAGGGAGGCTACCCTTTCGTCCACCGGGTTGAACTCCAACGTACAGGCTTTGAGCCGGGGGGAAACAAGAATTGCCACCCCAGCCCGTCGCCTCTCACTGCCGGCAACGCCAGAGTGGAAGAGGGTCCAATCCCTCTCGAGAGAAGTGGTTCCAGAGCCCTTGCTGTGCGTCGAAGTGAGTCCGACTATATCCAGCCGGAATTTCTCGACTTCGCGCACTAGCTCAGGCTCTTTCCCCCCCAGTGACGTGACGTTCCACGTCCCAAGAGCTAGCTTCTGTAGCCGAGGATCGGACCGCCAAGTGCCCTGCCTTCGGCTGTCGCCCAGCTCACAATGCACCCGACCTCTATGGCCCCTGCTATGGGTGGTGAGCCCATTGGAGGGGTGACCCACGTTGCCTCTTCGGGCTGTGCCCGGCCGGGCCCCATGGGAACAGGCCCGGCCACCAGGCGCTCGCCATCGTGCCCCACCTCCGGGCCTGGCTCCAGAGGGGGGCCCCGGTGACCCGCGTCCGGGCGAGGGAAATCTGGGTCCATGATGTTTCTTCTTCATAAAAGTCTTCGAGCTGCTCTTTGTCTGATCCCTCACCTAGAACCTGTTTGCCTTGGGAGACCCTACCAGGGGGCTTTATGCCCCCGGACAACATAGCTCCTAGGATCATTGGGACACGCAAACTCCTCTACCACGATAAGGTTGCAGCTCAGAGAGGAGGTAAGAAAACATGATTTAATTTAACACAAGACAAAACCGAACAAAAAGGTACTAACAAAAGGCGCGCACAAGGCGGATAACAAACTCGGCTAAAAACAAAAACACTTACTGTGACACGACGGAACAATGGCATGAACAGAAGTGGACAAAGCTACAAGCGACAAGACAGGTAGTGGTGACATCGACACGGCACCACACGACACGACAATAATCCAGCATCTGACTGGAGGACAAAACAGGCTCAAATAGGCCCTGGCTGATTGACACCAGGTGTGGCCAGGTGCCAATCAGCCACAGCTGAGGGGACACAGCACTCAGTGAGACAAACAGGAAACAGAAACAAAGTAAGAGTGCTGACAGGAACTAAAGACAGGAAATACTACACACACACACAGAGGAAAAACTAAAACACAACCAAACTGTCAGGGGCAAACCTGACAGTTTGACTAGCATAAAAATTTGCTTTTTTTTTTTTTTTTTTTTAGCGAAAGTAATTGCTGTTTTAAATGTGTCCACTGGATGTCATAAAAGCAATTGTTTTAGGCAAGCAAACGGTTTTAAACGAGGCCAAGCAGGAGGTACACAGTAAAGGGGGACTATGGCTCCTACTCCTCGACCCACATCAAACTTAAAACCTTTTTATGTCTTGTGGTTCTGACCCCTCTTTATTTGGCACCATTACTCCCCCAAAATGTCTCTGTCAAACACGGGAAAAGTGAACTTATTACTTTTAAATAGTTTTTACCTCCGTTTCTTACGGTTTGTTGAGTTAGCTCTAGATTGATACGTGGACATGACAAAGGAGGTATTTGATACCTCGAAGAGTTTACATGTTGTATTTTGTGTTCAATCCCAGAAAGTCTGTGGCTTAGAGTTTAATCCTGGCTTTGTAGATACACTGAGGCGAAGTCTAAGCTCATTGTATTTTTGAAGATGCATACATTTCCTCATAATTTTCAACAAACCTGAATTGTTTTGTCCAGAGGATTATTTGTGATTTGTACGTTTTCAAAATGTGCTTGTTCTATTTTCGGCCAAAGTAAAACAAAGAAAACAACTTGGAGTTGTCTTTATTTTTAAATTATAACGCCATGATTTTACCTTTCCGGCCCACTTGGGAATAGATTTTCCTCCCTACGGGCCCCTGAGCTAAAATGACTTTGACACCCTTGTAGTAGAAGAAGAGAATGCTGCGTAGTAATAAGCTCCAGCTCTAACAGATAAGTACAACTTTCCATTGCTATTTGATGTTGTTATTAATGTTTTAATGTGTTTAAATCACACTTGTGGTTTTTTAAATAATCAGAGACATACAAAAAGATTACCATTGTAGTCAAATGTTTTACTAGCTGGGATGTGCTGGTGTCATGTCTTATTTTGGGAACATTCTGACACTTACTTAACAAGTAGGTTTCTGTTTTATCATATACTTTAAACATACTGACCTGATTGATTGGCGAAATGGTTTTAAACGTCACTGAAGCTTACGTTTGACTGGCGAAATGGAGTCATGTGACAATGTTGACACATTAATACGTCTTAGCAAGCCTTAATTAATAGATTATAAATAATGGTGGTGTAAATAATTGTAACGATTGGAATGAAACTCAATGTGACGGAGTAAAAAGAGCGTTTTTTCTTCTCAAATATACTCGAGTAGAAGTAAAAAGTATTTTGCATTAAAACTTCTATGGCAAGTACAATTATTCCAAAGTTACTTAAGTAAATGTAAGAGAGTAAATGTAGCACGTTACTGCTCACCTCTGTCTGAGACATTCAACTTATATCCAGAAATGGTTCCAAACAAAGTACACAATGAAGGGATATTATCGGCAGATAAATGCTTTAAAATGTAATATCGCAAATTATCGGTATCGGTTTCAAAACGATCGGTATCGGTTTCACAAAGTAAAATTTATGACTTTTTAAAATGCCCTCGAGTACACGGACGTAGGGAGAAGTACAGAGCGCCAACAAACCTTAAAGGGGAACATTATCACAATTTCAAAAGGGTTAAAAACAATAAAAATCAGTTCCCAGTGGCTTGTTGTATTTTTTGAAGTTTCTTTCAAAATTTTACCGGTCCTGGAATATCCCTAAAAAAAGCTTTAAAGTGCCTTTTTTTCGCTCTCTGGGAAGACACTATCCATTTTCCTGTGACGTCATACAGTGCTGTCAATACAAACAAACAATGGCGAATACCACAGCAAGATATACGACATTAGCTCGGATTCAGATTCGGATTTCAGCGGCTTAAGCGATTCAACAGATTACACATGTATTGAAACGGATGTTTGTAGTTTGAAAGTATTGAAGAAGAAACAGAAGCTATTGAGCGAATAGCTATTGACGCTATCATAGCCATAGCATGGCCGAATAGCTGCGTTAGCATCGCCGGTAAAATGTGCGGACCAAACGATCAGGACTTTCGCATCTTGTGACACTGGAGCAACTTAAATCCTTCGATTGGTAAGTGTTTTTTTTGCATTAATTGTGGGTGGAAGGAAACGTAATATAGTTGCAAATGCATCTGCAGGTTATCCATACATCTCCGTGCCATGTCTGCTTTAGCACCGCTGGTAAATAGCATGTTAGCATCGATTATCGTAGCATGTTAGCATCGATTAGCTGGCAGTCAACATCAACAAAACTCACCTTTGTGATTTCGTTGACTTTATGGTTGCAAATGCATCTGCAGGTTATCCGTACATCTCTGTGCCATGTCTGCTTTAGCACCGCCGGTAAATACCATGTTAGCATCGATTAGCATAGCATTTTAGCATCGATTAGCTGGCAGTCACGCCGCAACCAAATATGTCTGATTAGCGCATAAGTCAACAACATCAATAAAACTCACCTTTGTGATTTTGTTGACTTTATCTTTGCAAATGCATCTGCAGGTTATCCATACATCTCTGTGTCATGTCTGTCATCGCCGGTAAAATGAGGAGACACTTTGGTACATTCAATGGGGGTCTGGTGGCAGACACTTTCGCATCTTCGGGCCAGTGGTGCAACTTGAATCCCTCCCTGTTAGTGTTGTTACACCCTCCGACAACACACCGACGAGGCATGATGTCTCCAAGGTTCCAAAAAATAGTTGAAAAAACAGAAAATAACATAACTGAGACCCGGTGTTTGTAATATGTTGAAAATGAAAATGGCGGCTGTATTACCTTGGTGACGTAATGTCCTGACCACAGAGCGATAAACAGAAAGGTGTTTAATTCGCCAAAATTCGCCCATTTAGAGTTTGGAAATCGGTTAAAAAAATATATGGTCTTTTTTCTGCACCATCAAGGTCTTACATAGGTCTGGTGTTACTGTTCCCCTTTAAAGGCACTACCTTTGCATGCCGGCCCAGTCACATAATATCTACGGCTTTTCACACACACAAGTGAATGCAAGGCATACTTGGTCAACAGCCATATAGGTCACACTGAGGGTGGCCGTAAAAATAACTTGAACACTGTTAAAAATATGCACCACACTGTGAACCCACACCAAACAAGAATGACAAACACATTTTGGGAGAACATCCGCACCTTAACACAACATAAACACAACATAACAAATACCCAGAACTCCTTGCAGCATTAACTCTTCCGGGACACTACTATATACACCCCCCGCTACTCCCCCACCTCAACCTCCTCATGCTCTCTCAGCATGTCCCAAAATCTAAGCTGCTGTTTTGAGGCATGTTAAAAAATATAATGCACTTTGTGACTTCCATTATAAATATGGCAGTGCCATGTTGGTATTTATTTCCATATCTTAAATTGATTTATTTTGGAAAACCTTGTTACATTGTTTTATGCATCCAGCAGGGCATCACAACAAAATTAGGCAGAATAATGTGTTAATTCCACGACTGTACAGTATACATCCGTATCGGTTGATATCGGAATCGGTAATTGAAAGTTGGACAATATTGGATATCGGCAAAAAAAAAAACATTGTCGGACCTCTCTACACACAACCGAAGACAGTTTATGCAGGGAGACTTTCCTTGTTAATCCTTCATGTACATAAATATTAATTATTCATCTGAACGGGAAGATATGGACATCTTATCATTCGTCATTGAAGTAAAAGCAGACATTGCACAGTAAGCTATCATTTTATTTTTTTTTTTGTGTGTATTTTTTGTGCAGCACTTAGCACCAGCTTAGTGTTTCACTACAGCTGGATCTCTTTAGCAGAAAATGTGTAGCTCATCTTCCTTATATTTAGGATCAACAATATACATTTCTGGTTCATAATTTGTCCCAAAGTAATGGTTCTTGGCTCTCACAACGTCTGCATGATTCGCATTGTTGTTGGTTGGGAAGGGATTTGCGGTTCCGTCTTCTACGTCACACAATCACATCATTATCTCCCAAAAGCTTGAGAATTATTTTCAAACATATCTATTTACTCGCAAACTTTGTAAGTCTTTTGGTGTTATACATCAGATCCACTATATTGCCAAAAGTATTTGGCCACCTGCCTTGACTCACATATGAACTTGAAGTGCCATCCCATTCCTAACCCATAGGGTTCAATAAGATGTCGGTCCACCTTCTGCAGCTGTTACAGCTTCAACTCTTCTGGGAAGGCTGTCCACAAGGTTGCCGAGTGTGTTTCAAGGAATTTTCCACCTTTTTTCCAAAAACGCATTGGTGAGGTCACACACTGATGTTGGTCCAGAAGTCCTGGCTCTTAGTGTCTGTTGTAATCCATCCCAAAGGTGTTCTATCGGGTTCAGGTCAGGACTCTCTGCAGGCCAGTCAAGTTCATCCACACCAGACTCTGTCATCCATGTCTTTATACACCTTGCTTTGTGCACTGGTGCACAGTCATATTGGAAGAGGAAGGGGCCCTCTCCAAACTGTTCCCACAAGGTTGGGAGCATGGAATTGTCCAACATGTTTTGGCATCCATTCAAAGTTCCTTTCACTTGAACTAAGGAGTCAAGCCCAACTCCTGAAAAACACCCCACACCATAATTCCTCCTCCAACAAATTTCACACTCGGCACAATGCAGTCCGAAATTTACCGTATTCCTGGCAACCTCCAAACCCAGACTCGTCCATCAGATTGCCAGATGGAAAAGCGCGATTCATCACTCTAGAGCATTGGTTCTCAAATGGGTGTACGCGTACCCCTGGGGGTACTTGAAGGTATGCCGAGGGGTATGTGAGATTTTTTTAAAAATTGCAACAATTCAAAAATCCTTTATAAATATATATTTTTAATAATATTTCAACAAAATATGAATGTAATATTCAGTGTTGACAGCTAGATTTTTTTGGGGATATGTTCCATAAATATTGATGTTAAAGATTTAATTTTTTGTGAAGAGATGTTTTGAATTAAGTTCATGAATCCAGATGGATCTCTTTTACAATCCCCAAAGAGGGAACTTTAAGTTGATGATTACTTCTATGTGTAGAAATCTTTTTTTTTTATAATTGAATCACTTGTTTATTTTTCAACAGGTTTTTAGTTATTTTTGCATCTTTCTTTCCAAATAGTTCAGGACAGACCACTACAAATGAGCAATATTTTGCACAGTCATACAAGTTAATAAATCAGAAACTGATGACATAGTTCTGTGTTTTACTTCTTTATCTCTTTTTTTCAACCAAAAATGCTTTGCTCTGATTTAGGGGGAACTTGAATTAAAAAAATGTTCACAGGAAAAAGGTTGAGAACCACTGCTATAGAGAACGCGTCTCCACTGCTCTAGAGTTCAGTGGTGACGTGCTTTACACCACTGCATACGACGCTTTGCATTCCACTTGGTGATGTATGGCTTAGATCCAGCTGCCCGGCCATGGAAACGCATTCCATGAAGCTCTCTGCGTACTGTACGTGGGCTAATTTAAAGGTCACATGAAGTTTGGAGCTCTGTAGCAACTGACTGCGCAGAAAGTCTTTGTACTATGCGCTTCGGCTTCTGCGGACCCCTCTGTCAGTTTACTGAGCTGAGTTGCTGTTGTTCGCAAATTCTTCTATTTTCTTTTAATAAAGCTGACAGTTGACTTTGGAATATTTAGAAGCAAGGAAATTTCACGACTGGATTTGTTGCACAGGTGGCATCCTATGACAGTTCCACGCTGGAAATCACTGAGAGCGGCCCATTCTTTCACAAATGTTTGTAGAAACAGTCTCCATGCCAAGTGCCAAGTGAGATTAGGGCACCTGATTCTGATCATTTGGATGGGTGGCCAAATACTTTTGGCAATATAGTGTATATATGATAATAACTTCAATATAGAGGCGACTTGCTTTTCCATTCTTCTACTGGTACTTTAAGCCTAGGTTAAGCCGTATCTGAATGTTTGACAATCAGAAAACCTCTGGGGTTAAGTTTGGAGTGACACTGTATGTCAGGATTGTGATCAAGGCCAAGGGTAAAGTAAGAAAAAGAGATGAGGGATCGAGACGTGTGAAGAGAGTCTAACCAGAATTCTCTGAAACGTCTTCATTTCCTTCCTCCGGTGTGGAAGAAAGAAAGATTTACACTAGCACCTGTGCTGCACATTGTGTACACGGGACCAGCATCCACTTTAAATGCTGTGGGATTGTGGGGGAGGCAGAAGGTGATTAATGGGGCGTGTGTAAACAAAGCCCTTCAAACAAAAGCGAGAGTGTAAAGAATAGAGATAAGGCTCGACTCCAGTCAAGTTGGGCATCATCCCTCTTCCCCTAACGACCTTTACTGTCGCCCAATGATGGCGAGGGCAACGGGGATGAAGGGGGTGGCGTGGGGGCGGGGGGGTATTTAAAACCGAACGAAAAAGACTAAAAGAAGCCCTGACATGCACATTCATTCTTTAATGGAAGGAGATAATTTTGAGAGGAAGTGACCTGTCTTCATTCTTTGAATAAATAGAAACGCATGACCTGTCTTCAATATGGACAATGCCATTACTGATTTAATTTGAATAGACCACTTGTTATTGTGTCTTGCCAAGGCTGGAGATGAATGCAAAAATGGTTGCGGATAAATGTAGCCTTTTTTATAGGTGCAAAATGTCATATGAAAAACGGGTCAGAAAGGTAGATAAAAACTGAATGGTCAAACTCCATTATGTGATACTACCGTATTTTCCAGACTATAAGTCGCAGTTTTTTTCATAGTTTGGCCGGGGGTGCGATTTATACTCCGGAGCGACTTATGTGGGAAATTATTAAAGGCCTACTGAAATGAGATTTTCTTATTGAAACGGGGATAGCAGGTCCATTCTATGTGTCATACTTGATCATTTCGCGATATTGCCGTATTTTTGCTGAAAGGATTTAGTAGAGAACATCGACGATAAAGTTCGCAACTTTTGGTCGCTAACAAAAAAGCCTTGCCTGTACCGGAAGTAACAGACAATAATTACGTGACGTCACGGGTTGTAGGGCTCCTCACATCCTCACATTGTTTACAATCATGGGCACCAGCAGTTAGAGCGATTCGGACCGAGAAAGCGACAATTTCCCCATTAATTTGAGCGAACATAAAAGATTTGTGGATGAGGATAGAGAGAGTGAAGGACTAGAAGAAAAAAAAAAGACAAGGACAGTGGGAGTGATTCAGATGTTATTAGACACATTTACTAGGATAGTTCTGGAAAATCCCTTATCTGCTTATTGTGTTAGTAGTGTTTTAGTGAGATTATACAGTCATACCTGAAAGTCGGAGGGGTGTGGTGACTGACAGTGTCTCTGAGGGAAGCCGAGGAGCCAAGAAAGTTGCAGCTGCCTCTTTGACAGCTGCAGGAAGAACGTCACAAGCTCTGCTCATGTTTCCGGTAAGAGCCGACTTATCACCACAATTTTCTCACCGAAACCTGCCGGTTGACATGTGGTAGAGAAACATGTTCCCTTGACCGCTCTGCTCCATATTAAAGCTTCAAAACAAACACCGGCTGTGTTTGTGTTGCTAAAATCAGCTGCAATACACCGCTTTCCAGCAAGAGCATTCTTCTTTGTAGTCTCCATTATTAATTGAACAAATTGCAAAAGATTCAGCAACAAAGAAGTCCAGAATACTGTGTAATTATGCGATAAAAACAGACTACTTTTAGCCGTGTTCGGTGCTGGGAGAACATGTCCGCTACCACCGGTGACGTCACGTGCACGCGTCATCATTCCACGACGTTTTCAACAGGATACCTCGTGGGAAATTTAAAATTGCAATTTAGTAAACTAAACCGGCCGTATTGGCATGTGTTGCAATGTTAATATTTCATCATTGATATATAAACTATCAGACTGCGTTTACATTACCGTAAAATATCAAATATTATTTATCTCATTCACGTAAGAGACTAGCCAGATATCAGCAAACGTCACACACAAGTCAACCAATGAAAATTCGGCGGAGGCGGGTTATGGCAGAAGTGCCTTGTGGGAAAAAAAAATTGCTACCTGCTACTACTTCCACCATTTCAACATTGGCGCTAACTTATAAAAAGTGAGAAGGACTGAACAAAAATGGCACCGAAAAGGACGTCATATACTGCAGGTTACAAGATGGAAGTTGTGAATTATGCAGCAGAAAACGGCAATCGAGGAATCAATGGAACTGCAACTGACGATGACTCTGACCTAAGCGACGCACCGATAGAAGAGGAAGCAACGCATTGTCTACCTTTGGAGTTGGCAGAGTTGTTCAGAATCGATTAGGAGTGACAGATTGTTTGGTAAACGTATAGCATGTTGTATATGTTATAGTTATTTGAATGACTTTTACCATAATATGTTACGTTAACATACCAGGCACCTTCTCAGTTGGTTATTAATGCGTCATATAACGTACACTTATTCAGCCTGTTGTTCACTATTCTTTATTTATTTTAAATTGCCTTTCAAATGTCTATTCTTGGTGTTGGATTTTATCTAATAAATTTCCCCCAAAATGCAACTTACACTCCAGTGCGATGTATATATGTTTTTTTCCCCTCTTTATTAGGCATTTTTGGCCGGTGCAACTTATACTCCGGAGCGACTTTTACTCCGAAAAATACGGTAAAACTATACCAATACTAATTGAATAAACATTCCAATACATAAAGTATGTCAAATTAATTGTACTGTAAGTTGAACAAAACATAATAATCTTTAATGGCCTACTGAAACCCACTACTACCGACCACGCAGTCTGATAGTTTATATATCAATGATGAAATATTAACATTGCAACACATGCCAATACGACCTTTTTAGTTGACTAAATTGCAATTTTAAATTTCCCGCGAGTTTCTTGTTGAAAATGTCGCAGAATGATAACGCGTAGGCGTGACGTCACGGACTGTTAAGAAATATTAGCGCTGCACCACTCACGGCTAAAAGTTGTCTGCTTTAATCGCATAATTACACACTAATTTGGACATCTGTGTTGCTGAATCTTTTGCAATCTGTTCATTTAATAATGGAGACTATAAAGAAAAATGCTGTTGGTGGAAAGTGGTGTATTGCAGCTGTCTTTAGCACCGAGACACAGCCGGAGTTTCTTTGTTTGTTGTGAAGCTTTAACACAGAGCGGTCAAGCGAACATGTTTTCTCTACGTCAACCAGCATGTTTTTGGATGGGGAAATTGTGACATATATTATACCAGAGACATCATTGGATTATTCGTCGTCCTGCAGCAGCTGTCAAAAAAGGCAGCTGTGAGCTTGACTCCTCGGCTTCTCTCTGAGACACTGCGTGTTCACCGCAGCCATCCGACCTCGAGGTATGTCTTTACAATATTTAAAATCTCACTAAGACACTATTAAAACAATAAGCAGATAAGGGATCTTCAATAATTATCCTAGTAAATGTGTTTAATTACATCTGAAATGCTCACACTGCCGCTGCCCGGAGCCGTCGCTTTTATTTTTTAATTTTATTTATTTATTTTTTCTAGTCCTTCACTATTAATATCATAATTCACAAATCTTTCATCCTCGCTCAAATTAATGGGGAAATTGTCACTTTCTCGGTCCGAATTGCTGTTACTGCTGGTGGCTCCCATTATAAACAATGTGAAGATGTGTGGAGCCCTGCAACTCGTGACGTCACGCGCACATCGTATGCTACTTCCGGTAAAGGCAGGGCTTTTCTATTAGCGACCAAAAGTTGCGAACTTTATCGTCAATGTTCTCTACTAAATATGTTAAGCAAAAATATAGCAATATTGCGAAATGATCAAGTATGACACATAGAATGGACCTGCTATCCCCGTTTGAATAAGAACATCTCATTTCAGTAGGCCTTTAACAAAAACATGCAGCCGGGTAAAATTTGGTGTTTTTTCTCATGAGTACCAGTAAAGTTTTTTCCTCCCCATCGTTTTCAGTTTTTATTTTTGCAAATGAAGACTGTAAAAATTCTGGCATCACCACACTGTGAGGTGAGAAGTAGCAGAGATCGGCCAATGATTCTCTGTCTGCTTCCACAGTGTCGTGAAGAAAAATACGTGTTTAGTAAGCACAATAAATAAAATAGTCCTCACTAAAATTAACAGCATCGGCTGAAAGCCTATTCACTTATAAACCCCCTCCCCCCTTGTAATGGTCTCATACAGGTCTTCAGCTAATATATTTGACAAAAGCAGTCCAATTAAACAGATTGATCTCTTCCAATGATGTAAAGACAAGCTTGTTTGCTGCCGATTTTATGAATTACAACCTGTCAACCTGTGGCAGAGCCCTGTGTTTATATAATGATCTAATAGAAGGAAATACATCTATGTCCTCCCCAACAAATACTTGAGATAAGGCAAGTTAGCCTCCCACTTAGCGCTATCCAAACCCCTGTCTGTGGGCAGGCTGGGTCACAGCATAGTGCATCCCTCACTGCATTGTGATGGAGCTAAATCATTGGAAAGACATGACGTCATACCTAATCCCCAGGATGTGGACTCCTTGCATGGAACGTGTCGGATATTAAGAGGAAGAATTCTGGGAGGGACTGAACTGAAGAGGTTGAACGATGCGGGATGGTTTTATTTGTTGACTGAACACAGTCAGGCAGTCGCTTGGTTCTTCATCTACCAGTTCTCTTGTGCAGTGGTGTCAACTATGACAGGTTCAACAGCGGGTCAAGGAGAAAGCTAAGCAGCCATCTTATCATCTACGATCATAAAACACCTTCCTGAAGGAAATGGAACCAAGTGCTTGTGTGCATCCATGCATCTGTTAGGTCAGTGCTATGCTATGCTATGCAGGTGACTTACACCATTACATATACGGTTAAAGGGGAACATTATCACCAGACCTATGTAAGCGTCAATTTATACCTTGATGTTGCAGAAAAATGACCATATGTTTTTTTAACCGATTTCCGAACTCTAAAAGGGGGAATTTGGCGATCAAAACGTGACGTCACAATGGGAAGCAATCCACCATTTTCTCAAACACATTACACACACAAGTCAAATTAGTTCTGTTATTTTCCGTTTTTTCGACTGTTTTCCGTACCTTGGAGACATCATGCCTCGTCGGTGTGTTGTCGGAGGGTGTAACAACACGGTCAGGGACGGATTCAAGTTGATTTACGTGGAGTGCGCATCGATTAGCACGGCATGCTAATCGATGCTAACATGCTAATTAGGCTAGCTGTATGTACATATTGCATCATTATGCCTCATTTGTAGCTATATTAGCATCCAGCCTTTCCCTCCACCCATATTTAATGCCAAACAAACACATACCAATCGACGGATTTAAGTTGCACCAGTGTCCAAAGATGCGAAAGTCCCTCGTTTGGTCTGCACATTTTACCGGCGATGCTACGACAGAGATGGCACAGAGATATGTGGATATCCTGCGACACTCAAAGCAGATGCATTTCCAACGATAAAGTCAACAAAATCACAAAGGTGAGTTTTGTTGATGTTATTGACTTATGTGCCAATCAGACATATTTGGTCGCGGCATGACTGCCAGCTAATCGACGCTAACATGATATTTAGGCTAGCTGTATGTACATTTGTAGCTATATTTGCATCCACCCTTTTCTTTCCACCCACATTTAATGCCAAACAAACACTTACCAATCGACAGATTTAAGTTGCTCCAGTGGTCTGGTCAAAAGATGCAATAGTTGGTTAAAAGGCGATCGCCGAATAGCATCAATAGCTATTCGCTCAATAGCTTCAGTTTCTTCTTCAATTTCGTGTTCGCTATCTGCCTCCACACTCCAACCCTCCGTTTCAATAGATGCATAATCTGTTGAATCGCTTAAGCTGCTGAAATCCGAGTCTGAATCCAAGCTATTGTCGTTATATCTTGCTGTGCTATCCGTCATGTTTGTTTATATTGGCGTCACTATGTGACGTCACAGGAAAATGGACGGTGGATTTACAGATAGCGAAAATCAGGCACTTTAAAGCCTTTTTTTGGGATATTCCATTATGGGTAAAATTTTGAAAAAAACTTTGAAAAATAAAATAAGCCACTGGGAACTGATTTTTATTGGTTTTAACCTTTCTGAAATTTTGATAATGTTCCCCTTTAATGCTAGGGCTTTCAAAAATAACATATTAGAAATATACATTCATTATCATCATTAATTTCGTAATCTCATTTAAAAGAATGTGAGTGTTAATGTCCGTCTATCCGTGTTGGCCCTGCAATGAAGTGCCCTCCCGAGTGCAGCTGGGATAGACTCCAGCACCCCCGTGACCCTGAAAGGGACCAGTGGTAGAAAATGAATGGACGGGGTGGATTTCAAAATTTAACACAATAAACCCCGCCACAGCGCAAAATACCTCAAAGTCCCTAAAAACGTCTCTGGTAACGCCTTTTGTGAGGTTTGTCCAAGTCGTGCGCTATCAATCAATCAATCAATGTTTATTTATATAGCCCTAAATCACAAGTGTCGCAAAGGGCTGCACAAGCCACAACGACATCCTCGGCTCAGATCCCACATAAGGGCAAGGAAAAACTCACAACCCAGTGGGATGTCAATGTGAATGACCTAGGAGAGGACCGCAGATGAGGGAGATTGCTTATCACCAGTGGTACACATACTGAGAATCAGTGATCTAGAACAGTGATTCTCAACCTTTTTTCAGTGATGTACCCCCTGTGAACATTTTTTTAATTCAAGTACCCCCTAATCAGAGCAAAGCATTTTTGGTTGTAAAAAAGAGATAAAGAAGTAAAATACAGCACTATGTCATCAGTTTCTGATTTATTAAATTGTATAACAGTGCAAAATATTGCTCATTTGTAGTGGTCTTTCTTGAACTATTTGGAAAAAATGATATAAAAATAACTAAAATTAAAAAAATAAACAAGTGATTCAATTATAAATACAGATTTCTACACATAGAAGTAATCATCAACTTAAAGTGCCCTCTTTGGGGATTGTAATAGCGATCCATCTGGATTCATGAACTTAATTCTAAACATTTCTTCACAAAAGAAAAAAAATCTTTAACATCAATATTTATGGAACATGTCCACAAAAAATCTAGCTGTCAACACTGCATATTGCATTGTTGCATTTCTTTTCACAGTTTATAAACATACCTTCAGTATTATTCAATAAATATATTTATAAAGGATTTTTGAATTGTTGCTATTTTTAGAATATTTAAAAAAAATCTCACGTACCCCTTGGCATACCTTCAAGTACCCCCGGGGGTACGCGTACCCCCATTTGAGAACTACTGATCTAGAAGATTACAGCTTTTTCTCTTTACACCTTTTGATCTATTTTCCCCATTTTTGCCAGAATTTAGTTTTGTTTAAATGCGTTTCTACGGCCCCAAAAAGAGAAAAAAAACGCTGCACTCATTCATTGTCACTTTTACGTTTTTGCTGTAGGTTTTTTCCTAGTTAGTGCATTGTTTTTTTAATTCTTCATTTCTTTGGATTAATTAAGTGACGCCAGAAAGATGGAGGCGAGTCATCCAGACATGCCCGTGCGGAAATCACACATGAATACTTTAAGAGAAGGAAACGGGCGATTGCAGCTATTTTGGATACAACACATCTCATAGACTGTTAAGCGAGGGTTTTGGATAAGGCCTGGAAGAATGGCAGCCTGGTTGGGATATGTTTGTCAACGAGTGTGTTGTGCCAGCTGAACAGCAAGAGAACTTTCGAATGTCCAGCTCAGCTGTGATTCTACTTAGTGAAAAACTTTGTCCATTTGTCAAAAGAGAGACAACGACAGACAACGAAAAACACTGAATACATTTGGACTGGAAAAGCGGACTATTACTAGTTATTGTCCGCGATGTAAGTCGAGCGATTACTCAACGTCTAGTTCTGTACTCCATAACTATTGTGCAGCCATGAAGTGGTTGTGGCCGTCAGGTACGACCGCCAAATTGACCAGGACACTGTGAATATCTAGGATTGTTATAAAAGTTCTTTATCTCATTGTTTACTCTCACACGTCCATTAAAGATATGATTCATGTATGATGGCTCAGGTGTAATTCACTACAATAGTCTAACAGCTGCTGATACTGAGGCAAGCAAGGTTTACCGGTAAAAGAAAGGTGGCAATAGCCTACATTATCCTTTTAGACCAGTTGATCTGCCGTTTCTTTTCTTTTCTGCTCTGCCCTCCTCTCCTTCGTTTTGCACAGGTTCGATGGCCACGGATGAAGGGCTGGCTGTCCGGAGTCTGGGACATTGGTTGGGGACAACTCTGCGCTGCTGACCTGTCTCCGCTCTGGATGGTCCCCTGCTGGCCCCACTATGGACTGGACTCTCACACTATTATGTTTGATCCACTGTGGACTGGACTCTCACTATTTGGGGCGGTATAGCGTAGTGGGTAGAGCGGCTGTGCCGAAAACCTGAGGGTTGCAGGTCCGCTCCCTGCCCATTTACATCCAAATCGCTGCCGTTGTGTCCTTGGGCAGGACATTTCACCCTTTGCCCCCGGTGCCGCTCATACTGATGAATGAATGATTGGTGATGGTCGGAGGGGCCGTAGGGGCAAACTGGCAGCCACGCTTCCGTCAGACTACCCCAGCACAGCTGTGGCTACAGATGTAGCTTACCACCACCAGGTGTGAATGAATGATGGGTTCCCACTTCTCTGTGAGCGCTTTGAGTATCTAATAATAGAAAAGCGAGATATAAATCTAATCCATTATTATTATTATTATTATTATTATGTTGGATCCACTATGGACTGGACTTTCACAATATTATGCTATATCCACTCGACGTCCATTGCACCCGTCGACACATCTAGGGTCCTCTTCAAGGTTTCTCATTCTCATCCCACTGGGTTGAGTTTTCCCCTGCCCTGATGTGGGATCTGAACCGAGGATGTCGTTGTGGCTTGTGCAGCCCTTTGAGACACATGTGATTTAGGGATATATAAATAAACATTGATTGATTGATACATTGAAACACAGGGTAAAGATACACTTCCAGGTCAGAGGTGACTATGATGGCGCATTTTTTTCGGGCATGCGTACTAAGTCGCGTTGCGCTGGCGGACGGAGGGGAGAAGGGTTTCTTAAAGGCCTACTGAAATGAGATTTTCTTATTTAAACTGGGATAGCAGGTCCATTCTATGTCATACTTGATCATATTTTTGCTGAAAGGATTTAGTAGAGAACATCCACGATAATGTTCGCAACTTTCGGTGCTAAAAGAAAAGCCCTGCCTTTACCAGAAGTCGCAGGCGATGACGTCACAAGGGGTGTGGGCTCCTCACATAGTCACATTGTTTTTAATGGGAGCCTGCAACAAAAAATGCTATTCGGACCGAGAAAAAGACAATTCCCCCATTAATTTGAGCGAGGATGAAAGATTTGTGTTTGAGGATATTGATAGCGACGGACTAGAAAAAAAACAAAAAAAACAATTAAAAAAAAAAACGCGATTGCATTGGGACAGATTCATATGTTTTAGACACATTTACTAGGATAATTCTGGGAAATCCCTTATCTTTATATTGTGTTGCTGGTGTTTTAGTGAGTTTAACAATACCTGATAGTCGGAGGTGTGTGTCCACGGCCATGTGTCTGAACGCAGTGTGTCAGGGAAGTCGACGGCAGCTGTACGGACGGCACAAGCTCAGCTGATCTCTGGTAAGAAACAACTTTTTACCACAATTTTCTCACCAAAACCTGCTGGTTGACATTCGGTCGGGATCCATGTCTGCTGTGATCCATAGTAAAGTTTCACCTCCGGGAATTTTAAACAAGGAATCACCGTGTGTTTGTGTGGCTAAAGACTAAAGTTTCGCACCTACATCTTTCTACTTTGACTTCTCCAATATTAATTGAACAAATTGCAAAAGATTCAGCAACACAGATCTCCAAAATACTGTGTAATTATGCGGTTAAAGCAGACGACTTTTAGCTGTGTGTGTGTGCGCAGCGCTCATACGTCCTAAAAACCTGTGACGTCACGCATACACGTCATCATTACACGACGTTTTCAAGACGAAACTCCCAGGAAATTTAAAATTGCAATTTAGAAATTAAACCGGCCGTATTGGCATGTGTTGCAATGTTAATATTTCATCATTGATATATAAACTATCAGACTGCGTGGTCGGTAGTAGTGGGTTTCAGTAGGCCTTTAAGCGACCATTGTGTGTGTGTGGACACGGATAAGGTTAGGTGGGATTTACCCTGGATGACCTAGTGTAGAAAGGGCCTCAAACATCACGTAGATAACATGCTTTTCCACATGTAGTATAAAATATAGCTTCAGATTGTCACATTGTCAGTGAGCACCATCTGAGAAAATACACCATGTCTGGACTCACCCGGTCCTCCGTATCCTAGTAACTCCCCTGACTATTACACTTCCATATGGGCCTCCCGGTGGTTATAGTGAGGTGACGTTCATGTGCTATGTCTATTTGAGAGCGTCCCAACCTTGCTCTTCTCCCTGCTCTTTTGCCCCCAACCCACCCACCAACCCACCCTCCGCTGGTGCAACAGAGGCCTTTCTGTCCAAAAGCATTCGTCTTTATTCTCACCCCAAAGGCGGTGGCTCTTTTAAACCAGGGAGAACTTGAAAGTGCGACTGATCAGTAGACGTGATCCAGCAAGAGGAAATTCTGAGGATGTTGGAGGTGAGCTGGGGATGAGAGGGAAAGAACAAAGAAGGAAAGAGGAAGTCGAAACATTTATAGATCTAAGTGAAATGTTTTGACAGGTAAAAACACAAAGCATGGTTTAAAATAAAGCCCCTATTTTTATTTTTTTAGTCCAATTTTGCTGACGGTGCAAAGGAAAAGAGGCGGACGAACAGTAGCGTTGTGAATCGACGTTTTAACGCTAAAGCTACTTGCAAGGAATGTCAGGGTGCTCCGTGGCAATGGACATTTTCAACACTTCATTCACACCAAAGAGCCACTTCAATAATTCATCACTCATTCCCGGCGCACTGCCTCTCTGCAGAAGGCTAATAGTTTTCAACACCCTTTAAAAGTCACACATGGGTAAGTTCTCACACACACACACGCACACACACACACACACACACACACACACACACACACACACACACACACACACACATACACCATTTTTTTCCCTAAGATGAATTGGAAAAAAATCAAACCCATTTGCCGCAGTCACTAATTCCATTATTTAAAGTGAAGTTTCATACATTCTTCAGTGGAGCAGAGACACCCACCACCCCCCAAGAAAAAGTTTGACGTAATGCCATCGCCACGAATGCAATGCACATTTCCTATGCTTGAATTGCAGGGATTTTCTGGGTTCTCATAGCAGCATGCTATGACCCTTTAATAACCCTTGATATGGCTACTCAGCAGCACAGTGCTCACAGTCTGAAAGGGAGGCCTTGGAGGGGTTTTTGGCGTGGCCGTGTTCAGCCCAGTTTGGAAAACTGAGGTCATCCGAGGTTTTTTTTTTTTTTTTCTGTCTTTGCTTTATTATACACAGAATGTGTGTTTATGGAGTGGTGCATTTGTTAGTGTGTGCATGTTACATCTTCATTGTGCCAAGGGGATATGGGTTGTGAAAGGCTAATTTGGGTTTAAGGGCACTGGTCCCTTGCCAGGCGTACCAACCCGTCTCATATGCCGCCATCTACATCAACGCTAATATGGAACCAGGCCCCCCTGCCATTCCATTCTTCAACACACTCATTCATTCATCAGTGACTTGTCTTGATAGAAAGCATTTTATATCCTGTGTGCCTCTTATTAATAGCCATGTTTACATGGACACAAATGATCTGAATAAAGGCCCGATTAGATTAAAAATGTTACATATAAACACGTCAATCGGAAGATTTGGATTTGAGATGGTCCATTTGGAAAAAAAACAACATTCTAAACGAGAGGGGTGATTTATGCCAGTGGTTCTCAACCTTTTTTCAGTGAACATTTTTTCAATTCAAGTACCCCCTAATCAGAGCAAAGCATTTTTGGTTGAAAAAAATAGATAAAGAAGTAGAATACAGCACTATGTCATCAGTTTCTGATTTATTAAATTGTATAACCGTGCAAAATATTGCTCATTTGTAGTGGTCATACTTGAACTATTTGGATAAAAAGATATGAAATATACTAAAAACTTGTTGAAAAATAAACAAGTGATTCAATTATAAATAAAGATTTCTACACATTGAAGTAATCATCAACTTAAAGTGCCCTCTTTGGGGATTGTAATAGAGATCCATCTGGATTCATGAACTTCATTTTAAACATTTCTTCACAAAAAAGAAATCCTTAACATCAATATTTATGGAACATGTCTACAAAAGAATTTAGCTGTCAACACTGAATGTTGCATTGTTGAATTTCTTTTCACAGTTTATGAACTTACATTCATATTTTGTTGAAATATTATTCAATAAATATATTTATAAAGGATTTTTGAAATGTAGCTATTTTTTTATTTAAAAAAAAATCTCACTTACCCTTGGCATACCTTCAAGTACCCCCAGGGGTACGCGTACCCCCATTTGAGAACCACTGATTTATGCCAATTGTTACAAATTGTACACACCCATTTGGAAGATGTCTTTGTGGTTCGGGGTAAAGTAACCTACACTGTTCATGTGAGCTACATCAGCGTGATAGTAGTGAAGTAAATTATATTTATATAGCACTTTTCTCTAGTGCCTCAAAGCACTTTACATAGTGAAACCCCATATCTAAGTTACATTTAAACCAGTGTGGGTGGCACTGGGAGCAGGTGGGTAAAGTGTCTTGCCCAAGGACACAACGGCAGGGACTAGGATGGCGGAATCGGGAATCGAACCTGCAAAGAAAATACAAATAACAACAAATAAATGATTAACTGCAACATGGAAGTGTAAGAAAAACTAACAACATTATGATTTGTACATTTGTCCTTGTTCTATTTTTAAACAGAGAAAACAATCCAAAGTTGTCTTTATTATTAAGTTGTCATGCTGTGATTTTACCAGTTGGGAGTAGATAGCGGGGGTGTATATATTTTCAAATATTTCGTATATATATATATATATATATATATATATATATATATATATATATAATCCCTTCATGAATGACTATATTCGTTCGGCCACCGTGTTTAATGGAGAAGTCTGATCTACAAAATTTGCAGGCAGCATACCCCTTTCCCCTTCGAGCTGTCCTGGATGAACTGAAATTATTTTTTCCAATAATTTTGGAACTTGCGAACGTACTTTTTCTTCTTACTCGTCGTCGCTATGTCTCTTTGTCGTTATTCTGCTTTGTCTCTGTTATGTTTTTGGACATTACTACTTGCTGTAGATTTGAAGCAATGCATGATGGGAATCCGGATGTTGTGTGTCAGCGTATTAACATGCCGACTGGAACAAACACACGCTGAGAAATAGTTCCGTGCCTGCCTACTTTATGTGTTATAGATAAACCTATGGATAACGGAGACTTATATAATAGTCTCCTTTTCAGGTGAGAGAGGACGCTATAGTGAAGTGAAGTGAATTATATTTATATAGCGCTTTTCTCAAGTGACTCAAAGCGCTTTACATAGTGACACCCAATATCTAAGTTACATTTAAACCAGTGTGGGTGGCACTGGGAGCATGTGGGTAAAGGGTCTTGCCCAAGGATTGATTGATTGATTGATTGATTGATACTTTTATTAGTAGATTGCACAGTTCAGTACATATTCCGTACAATTGACCACTAAATGGTAACACCCGAATAAGTTTTTCAACTTGTTTAAGTCGGGGTCCACGTTAATCAATTCATGGTAGGACACAACGGCAGTAACTAGGATGGCACAAGCGGGAATCGAACCTGCAACCCTCAAGTTGCTGGCACGGCCACTCTACCAACCGAGCTATGCCGCCCCATAGGCAGTAAAGGCACGTCCCCGATATTGTTGTACGGGTGGAAATCGGTAGACATTTGGGAGAATGGTTGCCCCGGGAGATTTTCGGGAGGGGCACTGAAATTCGTAAATCTCTTGGGAAAATCGGGAGGGTTGGCAATTATGTGCATAGTATATGCTGATCATCAGAACGCCCAAAACACTGGGAGGAGAACATGCCAATATAATTATTTACCACATGCATTGTGATTTATCAAGATTAGAACTATTCTGCGACTGCTGTTTTGCGTCTACCTTTAGTACGCGTTGAGAGGACGTGCAAACTGACAGTTGTGCAGAAATGGCTGTGAGAAAGAAGGCAATGGTGCTGAAGCTCCTTTCATCGTATCCTTGTCACCAAATATGCATGTGCCTCACAATAAACTCCTGAGTTCGATTCCCGCGAATGGCCTCTTTCCGTGTGGAGTTTGCATGTTCTCCCCGTGACTGCGTGGGTTCCCTCCGGTTACATCGGCTTCCTTCCACCTCCAAAGACATGCACCAAGCTGCTTAGTCCATGCGCACAGCAGAGGACAAGACACATGAGAAGCAGGAGACAGCTAGCCTCAAAGCCAGCCAGAGAAAAGACGGAACGCCCTGCCCAGAGGGGCCCAGAGACTCCCCACAGCTGGATGGGAAGACCTCCCACGCTATTTAGCACGTGGTATTTGGATCTTAGTAAATCAGGCCCCATATTGTCTATTCTGATTAAATGCTTGGTGGCACGGTGGGATCAATTTATTTAGTGTTTATGATTGCAAACAATGGATTTGGAATTCCGACTAACCAAGTTTAAGATTAGAGAAATTTTGCATAGGTAAACATAGCAGCAGTATTGTGTCAATACATACATTTTTGCTTGATACCTTCCATCATATTCTGTGTTTGTGTCATATTTTGTGGTCACGTTCTGTTTGTTTTTGGACTCATTGTGCACTCTTGTTTGTTTTGTCACCATGACAACTCATTAGTTCCACCTGTTATGTGTTCACGACTCACGCACCTGATTTGTTTGGACTCACGCACCTGTCATTCACTGCACCGCCATTTAAGCCTGTAGTTGCCAGGCAGTCAGCCTTGCTCCATGCTGATGATCCATGCTCTTTTCTCGTTCCCCGTAAATTTTGTTATTCATGCCATAGTTTGCAAGTTTTGTTTTATGTCCATAGTTTATGTTGTAGTAATAGTTTTGTTTCATAGACAAGTTTTTGTACCTCCTTTGTGAGCGCTTTTCTTTTGTTCCTCTTTTTGAGTGATTAATTAAAAGATGTCATTACCTTCACGCCATGTCCGGTCCAGTCGATTTGCACCACGGGAAAACAAACCACACCATTATCCACGCCTTGACAATTTGTTTGTTTTTAAGTACAATTTAAGATTACATTTCATAAACTTTATACTACTCCGTCATTAATTTTTCGATATGTCTGATATTTCAAACCTCCTTTACCTTTTAAGGAGGCACATGCAATATTCTTGCTTCTTTTTCTCAGTTTTATTAGCACAGAGGTGTTGTTTATATTGCCATTTTTTTTTCAACTCTAACTGACTCTTAGTCTTTGCTGTTGAAACAGTTGCTCCTGATTAAAGTTCAGTCAGAAGCCTTGAAAAAGGATGGCGGGTCGGCAGAAGGTCTGTGGAAGCATCAATGACACGAATTGCTTTTCACTCTTCTTTACCCTCTTTCCCTCCTACTTATACTCGGTCGTTTCCACCCTTCTCCATCTGCAGTCTGACCTCTGCGATTCTTCACGATGATTCCTGTGTGTTCAAAGGCGGCAGGATGTCAGTAATTGGAAGGGATGTGATGGAACGGGGGGCCCCCCTCCTTGGGGCTGCCCCCCCCCCCCCAGCACAAGAGAGGTCAGGGAGAGCCTGTCTCGCAATGACATGTGGACTTGGGCGGCAGCATCCAGCCACAACAGGCCCGAGGCAGCGCGATCAGCAGTGGTTCTGTCATAAAAGGAGCGGACATGTTAAGAGAGGATCTGAGCAGCTATTTGGCGTCAACTATCTACTGATACTTCATTGGATATCCTCTGTGTTCGACATAGCACTCGGGGTTCTGTACTGAGACACCTGGCCATTACACCAACGGGAAGCCAAAACAATCTGAAGAACAATTTCCAATTTTTTTGGGGAAGACAAACAGTATTTTGGAATTTGTGTCCACTCTGTCCATTGAAGAACATTTTTGAGGTCAGTGGACACTGACATTGGATTGAACCCAAGAAACGAGCATACAATGCTGTCTAATGGGGTTCAGTTCAGGGTTCTTTTGTTTTTCCACATCGCCTCTGTGAACCATGCTACCAAAGAAAGGCCCTACCTCAAGATGTCTTGGTGAGATCAATCATAAGACCCATAGGGCCCAGATAACAGACATTTCCCTAAGACAATCTCTTTGTGTATTTGTTCTCCTTAAAATTACAATACCAAGTTTTTTAATATTTGGTACACTAACTGTCCTTGGATTGTACGCCAGACTCTTTTTTTTTTTTTTTTGTCCTGTCATATAGTTGATGTAGATGCCCATATCGGCTGTTCAGATTAACTTTACAAAAGAGAAGTGTAGGATACTTCCCTTGTTGCCTTATTTGAATTTGACTTTATTAGATGTATTCATATAATCATTTGGTACAGCCGGGCCGGAGCAGGAGGGGATGGAAAGAGAAAAAAAAAAGGAAGACAGAGGGGGGAATTGGAGGGATACGAGGGGGATTAGACAGAGAGACAAAAACAACAGCAAACACAACAAAAACAACAACAACAATGGAACAACACCAGCACATATGATATGTAAAATTATGATCGTAAAAGTGATAGCAAAGAAGCAGTTAGTGAAATAAATAATAATATAGAAATGACAATGAGCATTTTTACACTACAACTGGAGCAATACAAATACCAAAAGAAAAAGCGCTGTTGATAATGAAACAATACCAATAATTTACTTCTACTATCAACAATACAGTTGTTCAAATGCAACAATACATATACATAATGATAACTAGAGATACAAAAAAAAGGACTACTGAAAGATGGTGGGGGGGGGGCAATCTATATTAGTCTTGTAGATTGTTATAGTAACAATGGGTTATGCTTTGTCAGTGTGCCATGTGTTACCCAGTTTCCCCTAGGGCAGGGGTGTAAAACTCAAATACAGAGTGGGCCAAAATTTTAAACGGAACAAAGCCGCGGGCCAAGGTTGAACAAATTACAAATTTTACATTAAATATTGAACAAGCAAGGCTTATATAACTTTAGTGACATGCAACATCCAGTTTCAAATAATAATTAAAGCTGCAAGCAGCGTTGGTCGGGTCCGCCTTTGGCCGCTCCGCTTCGGCTGCTGCCCCCGCGACTGGAGCCCTGGTCTTAGTCAGACCAACATAGAGGTCTTTGTTTCATGTCTCTACGACATTCCTAACAGAAGTTACAAGCAGTTTTGTCTGGAAAAAGGTGACGGCTTTTTACAAAACTTTTATTTTGAAGGGGTAATTGCCAACTTCCTGTTGATTTTAACTGAAAGATGCCACCTATCAAAATGTAGGTCTAAGTGAGACCTACATTAAGGTTTTTGTTTCATGTCTGTCCGACATTCCTACCAGAAATTACAAGCAGTTTTATCTGTTTCCTCTTCCTAGGAGCAGTTTTTTCTGTGTTTTATTCAAAAATTGCAATAGAGCCCAATTTTGAGTTTTAAGGTTTGTTTTTTTCACTATATCACAATTTTTGCCAGTCCTGATGTGTGTGCCAAGTTTGGTGAGTTTTGAAGCATTTTAAGGGGGTCAAATTACAGCTCAAAGAGGCAAAAATAGCTTTTTTTTGCGAAAATTTTGCTTTGAATGGGTTTTTGCAAAATTTCTGTTGATTTTAGGTATAGGCATTTCTAATGGGGAATCTAGGTCTAAGTCAGACCTACATAGAGGTTTTTGTTCTATGTCTTTACGACATTCCTAACGGAAGTTACAAGCAGTCTGGTTTTTTTTTTCGTAGGGGGCGCTAGGGCGCATTTTTCATTTTTGGGGTTTGGTTGCTTAATATGTGTTTTTGCCAAGCCTTACCGATGTGTGTGCCAAATTTGGTGAGTTTTGAAGCATGTTAAGGGGGTCAAATTAGGGTGCGAAGCTGCGGAATAATAATAATAATAATAATAAAACAAAGCAGATTCAATAGGGTCCTTGCCTATGGCAAAGGACTCCTGTGGAGTCCTTTGCCATAAGCAGGGCGGACCCTAATAATAATAATTTTAAAAAGTATCAATGGCGTATCAAATAAAATTTAAATAAAAATGTTATGCCTTTTCTTCTATTTGCAATCTTCTGAGGTAAATAAATATCTAATTTTTTCCAAAGGTTAATAATACATTTAAAAATAAAATAACAATAATGAATGAACCAAACATTCAAGCCTTGAGGTAGCAAGAGAAAATACATGAATACAACGTTAATTATTGGTCAGTTTGCTGGAAGTTTCCCGGAAGACTTAGTGCTGCAAAGGGTTCTGGGTATTTGTTCTGTTGTGTTACGATGCGGATGTTCACCCGAAAAATGTGTTTGTCATTCTTGTTTGGTGTGGGTTCACAGTGTGGCACATATTTGTAACAGTGCTAAAGTTGTTTATACGGCCACCCTCAGTGTGACCTGTATGGCCGTTGACCAAGTATGACTTGCATTCACTTGTGCGTGTGTGTGTGTGTGTGTGTGTGTAAAAGCCACAAATATTATGTGACACGCTGTTAGTATGGAGGAAAAGCGGACGTGACGACAGGTTGTAGAGAACGCTAAAGGCAGTGCCTTAAATGCACGCCCCCAATATAGTTGTCCAGGTGGAAATCGGTAGAAATTCGGGAGAATTGTTGCCCCGGGAGATATTCGGGAGGGGCACTGAACTTTGGGAGTCTACCGGGAAAATTAGGAGGGTTGGCAAGTATGAGTATTAGCGGTGAATGCGGTGTTACAGCGGCACCGACGCTGTATAACACAGAGGGGCCAGCTCTAATGCTAAATTGATATTGCCTCAAGGGCCAAATTAAATTACATGGTAGGGCCAGAGTTTGACACCCATGACCTAGGGGAACAACGTTGATATATGTTTGATGAAACTTGATCATGTGCATGAGTGTATGTATGTAAATGTACTTGTATATGTACAGAATGTGTAAATGCATGTTTTTGCAGTAAATTTGCATGTGCAGTATGTATATATGTATGTTTGTACCGTGAATGTGCGTGTAGAGGGACGAACTTGGAGTATGTAGGTACGCCAGACTCTAAATACTGGCCCCTCTTGGTGTGACTTCTTCTACAAAACTGGAGTCCATTTTCCCCACATAGACACTGTGGATAAAAAGAATGCAACACTATGCAGAGACAACCTCCCACCCTCACCAAGGACTGTTTTTACTGCTAAGCTCTAGAAAGAGGCTAGGGGACCGAAAGCAATGGATGTCGAGCGGATCCAACATGATATTGTGAAAGTCCAATTCAGAGTGGATCTAACGTAACCGTGAAAATCAAGTCCAAAGTGGATCCAATATAGTAGCGAAAGTCCCATCCAAAGTGGAGCCAGCAGGGAACCATCCCAAGCGGAGGCGGATCCGCAGCGCAGAGATGTCCCCAACCGATACACAGGCGAGCGGTTCATCTTTGGTCCCGACTCTGGACGAGCGGTCCATCCTGGGTCCCGATTTTGGACAGCCAGTACTTCATCCATGGCCCCCACAACGGAGGGGGGGACATAGGAGAAAAAGAAAAGAAACGGCAGATTAACTGGTCTAAAAAGGGGGTCTATTTAAAGGCTAAAGTATACAAAAAAGTTTTAAGGTGAGACTTAAATGCTTCTACTGCGGTAGCTTCTCGAACTGTTATCGGGAGGGCATTCCAGAGTACTGGAGCCCGAACAGAAAACGCTCTATAGCCCGTAGACTTTTTTTGGGCTCTGGGAATCAATTTATAATTCAAATCACTTGTTTATTTTTCAACAAGCTTTTAGTTATTTTTATATCTTTTTTTCCAAATAGTTGAAGAAAGACCACTTCAAATGAGGGATATTTTGCACTGTTATACAATTTAATACATCAGAAACTGATGACATAGTGCTGTATTTTACTTCTTTATCTCTTTTTTACAACCAAAAATGCTTTGCTCTGATTAGGGGGTACTTGAATTAAAAAAAAAAATGTTCACAGGGGGTACATCACTGAAAAAAGGTTGAGAACCACTGGCCTAAACCACAGGAGTGTGTGAAGTGGGGGGCTTAAGAGGCTACTTTTTCCCACATCGGTTTTAAATAAAGATGTCTGGCTTGCATCAACATTGGTAGGACCCCCGCCACCATCGGACTGGGTCCTCACACAACCAGGTTCATTCATACACGTGCGCTATATTCTCCCTAAACATGCACTGACAGGCAGGCAGCCAGATGCCTTACACCAGGGGTAGGGAACCTATGGCTCTAGAGCCAAATGTGGCTCTTTGAATGACTGCATCTGGCTGTCAGATTGTCATGTTTGCCCCTGACAGTGTGTTTGTGTTTTAGTTTTTCCTGTGTGTGTGTAGTATTTCCTCTCTTTAGTTCCTGTCAGCGCTCTGTCGTTCTTCCTGAGAACTGTGTCCCCTCAGCTGCGGCTGATTGGCACCTGGCCACACCTGGTGTCAATCAGCCCGCTCCTATTTGGACCTGTCTTTCCTTCCAGTCAGTGCTGAAATATTGTCGATGTCACTTCCATTTTGTCGCTCCTGTCGTGTCGTTTCGTGTCGTGTCAATGCAGCGTAGCGGTAAGCTATATTTCGGTTTCTGTTTGTAGCTTACTGTCTTTTGTTCCCTGCTTCCGTTTTGTTTTCATTCTACAAGTAACGACTTCTGTTTTCTTGCTCGCTACCCGCTAGCTTCCACGCTAGGCCCCTTTTTGTTTTTTCTAGCTTCCATGCTAAGCTCCTTTTATTTTGTAGCTCCCATGCTAGCTCTCTTAGTTAGTTATCTTCCTTGTGCGCGTCTTTTGTTGTACTCCTTGGGTTTGTTCTTGTTTTAGTATCTTTATTAAATCATGTTTTCTCACTCCATGCCTGCCTCCATCTCTGCATCTTGGGGTTCGTCACCAACTAACTCTGACACAGATAAATCTTAGCTGACATTGCTTAACACAATAAGTAATTAATCATTTTGCTGGTAATCACAGTGTTAAAAATAACGTTCAAAATATAAAACATTCTCATGCATTTTAATCCATCCATCCATTTCTACCGCACCTGTTCAAGAAGTCGCATTATTGGTAAGAAGTATTTTATTTTTTATTGGTTAGCTTCAGAATAAAAATGTTGTTAAAAAAAATAAGAGACTTATTGTACTCTAAAAATGTTGGTTATACTTAAAAAATGCATGCATTTAGTTGTATTCAGTGTTAAAAAAATATAATATTGCTCTCACGGAAATACATTTTAAAATATTTGGCTTTCATGGCTCTCTCAGCCAAAAATGTTCCCGACCCCTGCCTTACACACATCTCCATGGTTTCATAGTAGGAGAGAGTGCGTGTGGAAGTGTGTTTTTTTGTGTGAAGCGACAAAGGCGTACATACACCAAGACTGTCTCTGCCCTCAGCATATGTCATCTTGAGCAGTGCATTGCGGTTGAAGGCTGTCCTGGTGTAGGACAGGGCCTGATTTGGGGGAACACCCAGCTGACACATCAGCCCTGGCGAGCCATGACACAGAGCTGCCACCGCTCTCCCGCCCCCAATAAAGAAAAAAAAAACACCTGAGGCTTTTTGCCTGCGCCATGTGAGATTATCACCGGCTTACACTACACTACCCACTCGCCCACCCACGAGCTTAAAAAAAAAAAAAAACATTCCCAACCCCACCCAAAAATCTGGCATTAAGACAAGGACACAGCGATGAGAAAAGGCGACGCTGATGCCCGCCGCGGTTACCATCACGTCAGCTCCATGTGGCTCGCTGTCTTTGTGCCACCCCTCGGTTGTGCCACGCCGAGACCTGTCCTCAGGGCCGCGCGACCTCCTGCTGAGTTCACACATCAATTCTCCTAAACATAATGCACAACCCCCCCCCTCCCAAGTTCTTCACACCCCTCTCAAAATTCACCCAAATCTGAGTGACTCCTCCTCTCTGTCCGTCACCTCCTATTATCTGCTGATTCAAATATCTCTGGGGGACTGGACAGTTTTTATGTACACAAAGAAAATACTGTATGTATGTTCCTTACACTATTAGAACCTACAGCATGGTATTAGAACCATGCTGTAAGTAGGGCTGGGCAATATGGCCTTTTTTTAATATCTCGATATTTTTAGGCCGTATCATGATACACGATATATATCTTGATGTTTTGCCTTAGCCTTGAATGAACATTTGATACTTATAACCACAGCAGTATGATGATTCTATGTGTCTACATTAAAACATTATTCTTCATACTGCATTAATATATGCTCATTTTAAACTTTCATGCAGAGAAGGAAATCACAACTAAGTCAATTTACCAAAATTGTATTTATTAAACAGTTATTAAGCAGTGTGTCATGTCTTGTGATCACCTTTTGTTTAGTTATGTTCTGTTTTAAGCCTCCATTGCTTCCTGTTTTGCATTTCCTTGTTTCCATGGTTACCCATTAGTTTTCACCTGTCTCTATGTCACGCACCTGTATTCACTAATCACCACAGTATTATTTAAGCCACAGTTACCAGATAGTCAGCCTGGCGACATCACTGTCAAGCTTGGGCTGGGATTAGGATTGTTTCTTCAACGCAGAGGGAATTTAGCACAAGCAAGACGTGACTGTGAGTACATCTTTTTATTTAATACTATAACTAACAAAAGATGAACAAAAAGCACTCACAGTGGAGGTAGAAAACTTGTTTACAAAATACAAACATGAAACAAAAACACTCGCTCGATGGCATGAATAATGGATATAAACAAAAAGACTTAGCACAAAGCAATTGACTATGAACTATAAACAAAACTTACATGACAAGGAACTGTGAACAATGGCATGACGGTAGGAACTGCATGGGTAGGGTGTGTGAAGATTCCAGGACGAAGACAGAAAAACAATGACTTAAATAGTAGCTGTGATGATTAGTGAAAACAGGTGTGGGGCTGAAGACTATGACGTGACATGACAGGTGAAAACTAATGGGTTGGCATGGAGACAAAAACAAACCAGGAAGTGCCAAGACGGAACTAAATGTCCAAAAAACTAAACATAATCTGACCAAACATGGCAAAAAACAAAACATAATCTTACAGGCGTGACAATCACCCTTTATCACCTTCTCCGAACCCATGATATCCATGCTGATGATCCTGTTCCTTTTTAAGTACGTTATTGTTATTCATGCCATAGATTTAAAGTGTTGTTTTCATGTCCATATTTTACATTACAGAATTAGTTTTGTTTTCATAGCCAAGTTTGTTCTCCGCCTTGTGCGCGCCTTTTTTTTGTTCCTTTTTATGAGTAAAATTAAATATGTTTTCACCTTCACGCCGTGTCCACTCGAATCGCTTTGCACCTCGGGAAAACAACCCTCACCCAAGTCCCAGTCATGACACAGTGACACAAACATTCATGTGATTTCCAAAACAGAAATTTTCAGAGACATTTTAAAAGAACTTTTGTGAATGATGTCACTAAGATGACATATAAAAACGACGCTAAATTAAAGTGCACTTTTTGTACAGAACGCACCCACAATAGTTTAAAACAAATAAAGTGCACTTTTGTGCATGATTTTGTGGGCATGTGGCACCGAACGGAGATATTGACATGCGGAGTAAGCACTCTTCATTCTCTAGCAGGTGACTTTTCAAATGATGCTACATATTAGCATTAATGCTGCGTTTTGTAGCAACGCTTTAGCACCACACTTGACAAATTACGGTTGTCTGTTCGACATATTCCCACTTGAAGCCAAACCACCGCCAGACGATGGACCCCCTGCTGTTTTTCTTGGGAACTAATTCTTCCTCCATTTGTTACCAGATTCGCACGTTCTTTCTCTCATATTACCACTTGCACTGCTCCGCTAGCATCACAGCTAACATTACCCATGCTGCTACCTCTCTGCTTCGCGAGGGCGTATACGTATGTGACGTATGACGTGACAGTATTTGACGTATGTATGAAGGTGCGCTGGCTGTATATGAGAAGGAGGGACAAGAATTAGTGGGAAAAGCCTGCAGTCTAATGCCCGCAGCTAAAAGCAACTGCGTGAGAACATATACTCGAATATCACGATATAGTCATTTTCTATACCGCACAGAGACAAACCCGCGATATATGGAGTATATAGATTTATCGCCCAACCCTATATGTAAGCAAATAAATATTTTTAGCATCAACTTGTACACTAAGCAATTCAAAGTATTTTACAGAATATTACACACTTAAAAATGTTTGGTTAAAAAATAACCCCATTTTAACCCAACTGCTGGTACAGAAAAGGACGAACCCCTTATTTGAGTTGTTTTAACGCAACATTTTGGGTAAATTTTTTCAACCCGACTTTTGCGTTGAATTATTTAACCAAAAAGTTGAGTTATGATAACTTAATGTTGGGTTATTCCCAACCAAACTATTGGGTTGATTTATTGAACCCAAAAGTTGAGTTATGCTAACTCAATGTTGGTTGATTCATAACCGTACCTGCCAACCTTGAGACCTCCGAATTCGGGAGATGGAGGGGGTGGGGGAGGGGTTGTTTAGTGGGTAGCTGGGGCTGTATATAGTTTCAAGTATTTCATATATATATATATATATATATATATATATACATATACAGTATATATATATATATATATATATAAAAAATAATCCATTTATGAAGGAGTACCGTATTTTTTGGACTATAAGTCGCAGTTTATTTCATAGTTTGGCCGGGGGTGCGACTTATACTCAGGAGCGACTTATGTGTGAAATTTGTAACACATTACTGTAGAATATCAAATATTATTGTAAACGTAAGAGACTTGACGTATAAGATTTCATCGGATTTAGCGATTAGGAGTGACGGATTGATTGGTAAACGTATAGCATGTTCTATATGTTATAGTTATTTGAATGACTCTTACCATAATATGTTACGTTAACATACCAGGCACCTTCTCAGTCGGTTATTTATGCGTCATATAACGTACACTTATTCAGCCTGTTGTTCACTATTCTTTATTTATTTTAAATTGCCTTTCAAATGTCTATTCTTGGTGTTGGTTTTTATCAAATAAATTTCCCCCAAAAATGCGACTTATACTCCAGAGCGATGTATCTATGTTTTTTTCCTTCTTTATTATGCATTTTCGGCAGGTGCGACTTATACTCCGGAGTGACTTGTACTCCGAAAAATACGGTATATCCGTTCAGCCACCGTGTTCAATGGAGAAGTCTGATCTACAAAATTTGCCGGCAGAATACCCTTTCCCTTTCGAGCTGTCCTGGATGGACTGAAATTATTTTTTCCAATAATTTTGGAACTTGCAAGCGTACTTCTTCTTCTTACTCGCCGTCGCCATGTCTTTTCTTTGTTCTTCTGCTTCATCTCTGTTATGTTTTTGGACATTACTACTTGCCGTGGTTTTGAACCAATGCATGTTTGGAATCCGGATGTTGTGTGTCAGTGTGTTAACGTGCTGTGAGGGCATTCCAGAGCACTGGAGCCCTAATAAAAATCACTTTGTAGCCCGCAGACTTTTTTGGGGGCTCTGGGAATAAGCCGGAGTTCTTAGAACGCGGATTTCTTGCCGGGACATATCAATCAATCAATCAATGTTTACTTATATAGCCCTAAATCACTAGTGTCTCAAAGGGCTGCACAAACCACCACGACATCCTCGGTAGGCCCACATAAGGGCAAGGAAAATTCACACCCAGTGGGACATCGGTGACAATAATGACCCAGTGGGACGTCGGTGACAATAATGACTATGAGAACCTTAGAGAGGAGGAAAGCAATGGATGTCGAGCGGGTCTAACATGATACTGTGAAAGTTCAATCCACAATGGATCCAACACAGTCGCGAGAGTCCAGTCCAGAGCAGATCCAACACAGCAGCGAGAGTCCCGTTCACAGCGGAGCCAGCAGGAAACCATCCCAAGCGGAGGCGGATCAGCAGCGCAGAGATGTCCCCAGCCGATACACAGGTAAGCAGTACATGGCCACCGGATCGGACTGGACCCCCTCCACAGGGGAGAGTGGGACATAGAAGAAAAAGAAAAGAAACAGCAGATCAACTGGTCTAAAAAGGGAGTCTATTTAAAGGCTAGATTATACAAATGAGTTTTAAGGTGAGACTTAAATGCTTCTACTGAGGTGGCATCTCGAACTGTTACCGGGAGGGCATTCCAGAGTACTGGAGCCCGAACGGAAAACGATCTATAGCCCGCAGACTTTTTTTGGGCTTTGGGAATCACTAACAAGCCGGAGTCCTTTGAACGCAGATTTCTTGCCGGGACATATGGTACAATACAATCGGCAAGATAGGATGGAGCTAGACCGTGTAGTATTTTATGCGTAAGTAGTAAAACCTTAAAGTCACATCTTAAGTGCACAGGAAGCCAGTGCAGGTGAGCCAGTACAGGCGTAATGTGATCAAACTTTCTTGTTCTTGTCAAAAGTCTAGCAGCCGCATTTTGTACCAACTGTAATCTTTTAATGCTAGACATGGGGAGACCCGAAAATAATACGTTACAGTAGTCGAGGCGAGACGTAACAAACGCATGGATAATGATCTCAGCGTCTTTAGTGGACAGAATGGAGCGAATTTTAGCGATATTACGATCAGCAATATAGGATGAAGCTAGACCGTTTAGTATTTTATACATAAAGTAAGTAGTAAAACGTTAAAGTCACATCTTAAGTGCACAGGAAGCCAGTGCAGGTGAGCCAGTTTAGGTGTGATATGATCAAATATGATCTTGAATATGTCCATATAAAAATATTGGTATCGCCATCAGTATCGTAGATAGTGAGCCAGTATTTACGTGTTATCGAATCACTACCCCAGCATCACTGGCACCACTGTAAAGAATCTTGGGACGTTATACTTTAAAAAAAAACAGTACATTTCAAAAACATTAAATAATGGTTTAGCATATCAACACCATCAAATGAGTACTTTAATATGATTCCGTTTGTTTTTGATCTTGATAAATTAATTGCCTCTCATTTAAATCAGTCATTTTACTAATTCTTGTGACATTTTCTTGTTATTTAGCTTTTTTTTTTTTTTTTTACTCTGCCTCTAGTGTGCTTGCTGTAATATATTTGACATTATGGCTGATTATGCAGTATTTTATGCATGACAAAGCTAATTGTGTTTTGCAGTGGAAAACACTTCATTGTTTCTAAGAAATAGAGATGTGACGTTCACGAATGAGTTGAGCCTTTTGAACGGCTCCTTCAAATGATTGACGGGAACCGATTTGCAGTTGCGAGACGTTCATTTGCCAGCCGTTTTGAATGCCAACTACCAACGCAACTATCATATGCCTTCCATCTGACTGGACTAGAATCCCAATGACTGAAAAACCCTACAAAATGAACCAGAGTTGAAAACATGTTTTTTGTTATAGATTTGTCCATTAGCCTAGTTTGGGTGTATACACACCAGGTAGGGTAGTTGATTGTTGAATTCATCTTAATATATCGTATTTATTTGTATTATATACAAAGTATTATAGATGTATTTTGCAACCAATATTTTCCTGTATGGTTAAACATTTACAATGAATTTGATTTGAATGGACTTATCTCTGCCATCTGTAGTTTTTATTGTGCCACAAGGTTTTTTAGTTGAGAAAAAATTCTAAGAATGGGGATACGATACCACCCTATGAAATGTTTACAATGAAAACACAATCCAAATTAAATTTGAATGATCATTTTCGATTTTTTACCACAGAGTACAAACAAGTAAACATTTACATGATCCGGATCCAAATTGCTACGTTTCAGTGTTGGTCTGGACCCCAAAATGCAGAGACGGGTAGGCAGAACGCAGGCAAAAAAATGATCAATTCATGAAAACAAGGAGCTAGTGCACAGGAAGCATAGGGGAAAACACACATCCTGATTGGCAACCAGGGACAGGTGAGCTAGTCAACGCTTGCAAACAGGAGAGCTTGACAAGAAATACTCAGTAGCCTAGTGGTTAGAGCAGGGGTCGGGAACCTTTTTGGCTGAGAGAGCCAAGAATCCAAATATTAAAAAATGTATTTCCGTAAGAGCCATATAATATTTTTTTCAACACTGAACACAACTATATGCGTGCATTTTAAGTAAGACCAACATTTCTAGAGTATAGTAGGTCTCTTATTCTTTATAATAACACTGTTATTCTGAAGCTAACTGTGGAGGGGGCGTGGCCTGCGGAGCTGCAGCGAAGCGGGGTGTTGCCAGGATCGGCCTCGAAATCAGCGACAGGTGCGTATTTTCCCCACCTGGGCCTTGTTATATAATCACCTGTCGCTCTGTTTATAAGCAGCAGCCAGGGGGAGAGACGGGGTTGGGGCTGGAGCTGGAGCTGGAGCCAGAGCGCGAGCGAGAACGAAAGAGGAAAAGACAATTGCTGGAAAGAAACTGAGAGACTTATTGAAAAATAAAACAATATTGTAACCCTGAAACAGGCTCTCATGTCGGTGCTTGGTGGTCTGAAAACCCCCCAGGAGGGCAAGCCCCAAACTAACCAATAATAAATAAATAACTTCTTACCATTAACGCAACTTCTTGAACTGGTGCTGTAGAAAACGAATGGATGGATTAAAAATGCATGAGAATGTTTTATATTTTTAACTTTTTTTTTTAACACTGTGATTACATGTGGAATTATTAATTACTTATCGTGTTACGCAATGTCAGCTCAGATTTATCCGAGAGCCAGATGCAGTCATCAAAAGAGCCACATCTGGCTCTAGAGCCATAGGTTCCCTACCCCTGGGTTAGTGTGTCTGCCCTGAGATCAGTAGGTTGTGAGTTCAAACCCCGGCCGAGTCATACCAAAGATGATAAAAATGGGACCCATTACCTCCCTGCTTGGCACTCAGCATCAAGGGTTGGAATTGCGGGTTAAATCACCTAAAATGATTCCTGGGCGCGGCACCACTGCTGCTCACTGCTCCCCTTACCTCCCAGGGGGTGAACAATGGGATGGGTCAAATGCAGAGGACAAATTTCACCACACCTAGTGTGTGTGTGTGACCATCATTGGTACTTTAACTTTAACTTAAATAATACAACAACTCAGTAAACTACTAATGAAGTCCAAACTGTCATGTGACATCTTGAGACAAACCATACAACTGCTATTAGTGATTATTTCCTAATAAAAAGGAGTAAAACATTCTCCCCCCCAAAAAAAGAAACATAACTATTAGCTACTTTTCAGAACGGCTCTTGAAAACTTGAACAGCTGCCTTCAGAGAGCCATGGATCCCATCTCTACTAAGTGACAATATGAATCACTTTTCTGACACCCTTATGTTCTCAGGGAATAATTGTACAGTATTACAAAATTCATGCATGTGCAGTTGCGCTCAAAATGATGCAACCGCCATTTAAAAGGGGAACATTTTGTTTTGTAAGTATTAGTGATGGTATTCTTTTTGATACCAAGTAAAATTCAGGCATGTATCGGCGATACCGATCCAATACCAATGCTTTTTTGTAAATAAACCCTAATGTGCACTGCAAAAACTGAAATCTAAGTAAGATTAAATATCTCAAATAAGTGTGATATTTGCTTATTTTCTGTCTGCTAAGATAATTCTTCTCACTAAGCATGTTGCGATCCGTGACTCGGATCTTCACATGTTTATTTTTTCATCTTTGTTTCATTCTCTTCTGACCCACTCTATTCCTGTTTAGTCCGTTACCATGGTTACACATTGCTTTCACCTGTTCCTCGTTTTCTACACACACCTGGTTCTCCTTGATTACTCCCTATATAGGCCTTCCTCTTTTCTTTGTTCAGTCTGGGTCCATAAATTTGCTCTCATGCAACAGCTGACGACTGCTACTTCTCTATGCTTATATTCACGCTAGCGTGGCGCAGTGGAAGAGTGGCCGTGCGCAACCCGAGGGTCCCTGGTTCAATCCCCACCTAGTACCAGCCTCGTCACGTCCGTTGTGTCCTTGAGCAAGACACTTCACCCTTGCTCCTGATGGGTGCTGGTTAGTGCCTTACATGGCAGCTCCCTCCATCAGTGTGTGAATGTGTGTGTGAATGGGTAAAATGTGAAGTGAATTATATTTATATAGCGCTTTTCTCTAGTGACTCAAAGCGCTTTACATAGTGAAACCCAATATCTAAGTTACATTTAAACCAGTGTGGGTGGCACTGGGAGCAGGTGGGTAAAGTGTCTTGCCCAAGGACACAACGGCAGTGACTAGGATGGCAGAAGCGGGAATCGAACCTGCAACCCTCAAGTTGCTGGCACGGCCGCTCTACCAACCGAGCTCTACCGCCCCACAAAATGTGGAAGTAGTGTCAAAGCGCTTTGAGTACCTTGAAGGTAGAAAAGCGCTATACAAGTACAACCCATTATAGCTTCTCACGCTAAGCCACTTGTTTATTCCAGTTTACATACTGATGATTTGTTTTATCATTTTTGTGCCCACGTGCCATTTTAGTTGTCTATTTGTACTTCCTAGTTTTCATACTAGCGTTTTTGGTTTGCCTTTTTATTAGCTCCAGTGTTTTTGTTCAGAGCTCACTTTTTGTTAATAAGTTTGTTAGATCCTACCTTTGTTGTGTTCTTCGTTTGACGCATCCTCGAGGGAATCGAACCCGGCACCCCGATGCCCACCAGTCCTCACAAAGCAGATTTTATGTTAGTGTTTTACTTGTTTTCAGGGTTTGGGTCCTAAATGATCTCAGTAAGATATTACAGCTTGTTTCTGAGATTTGATAACCTATAATGAGTAAAACATGCTTGAAACTAGAATATCAAGTGTTGCAAAGCTGTGTCATCAACACTCACAAGTATAAAATAACTTTTTTAAAGTAATACTTTCCTATTTCAAGCATGAAAAATAAATCATGACTTTGACACATTTGTGTCTCATGTTAAAACAGATGACAGCCAAATGGACTTTGTTGTTTTATTTTCAATGAAACAATAGAAATAATGCACTCATATGGTAGTGCACTTTTTATTAGTGAGAATATACTTATTTTAATATTTTTTTTGGGTTCATTGAGGTAAGCTAATTTTACTTGTTTTGGAAAGTCTTGACAATCCAAATTTTCTTTTTCTATTGGCAGATAATTTTGCTCAGTTCAAATAAAATACCCCTAATTTTTGTATTTGTTTTGCTGTGTGTTTTGGTGAAATGTAAAAAGTTGTGTATTTCAAGTGTAACTGTTCTTGGTAAATCAACTTGAAAGAGGGAAACAAAACATGGCGTTATTCTGCATTGCATTTGTCGTCTTATTTATATTCATCACTGCCTGTAGTGCCTCCAAATAGCCTACAATTAAAGGATACATATAATAAACACTGAGTGGCTCAGTTTAATTGCCAGTCATTTTCCCAAACAAATGACAGACTGAATGTGTTTGTGCATTACGTACCTACATAGGCGGAATAACGAGTAGTTTCCGCCAATGACGTTTCATTTAGACAAGATGTCAATGATTTAGTTATTTTAAACTGTTCCTGTTAAAGGGGAACATTATCACCAAACCTATGCAAGCGTCAATATATACCTTGATGGTGCAGGAAAAGACCATGTATTTTTTTAACCGCTTTCCGAACTCTAAATGGGTGAATTTTGGCAACTTAAACGCCTTTCTGTTTATCGGTCTTTAGCCATGACGCCAGAACGTGACGTCCCCGAGGTAACACACCCGCCATATTCATTTTCACATTACAAACACCGGGTCTCAGCTCTGTCATTTTCCGTTTTTTTGACTATTTTTTGGAACCTTGGAGACATCATGCCTCGTCGGTGTGTTGTCGGAGGGTGTAACAACACTAACAGGGAGGGATTCAAGTTGCACCACTGGCAAGAAATCTTCCGCCAGACCCCCATTGAATGTGCCAGAGTGTCTTCACATTTGACCGGCGATGCTAAGACAGACACGGGCACAGAGATGTATGGATAACCTGCAGATGCATTTGCAACGATTAAGTCAACAAAATCACAAAGGTGAGTTTTGTTGATGTTGTTGACTTATGTGCTAATCAGACATATTTGGTCACGGCATGACTGCCAGCTAATCGATGCTAACATGCTACGCTAATCGATGCTAACATACTATTTACGCTAGCTGTATGTACATTTGAAACTAGATACCCACATTTAATGCGAAACAAACACTTACCAATCAACGGATTTAAGTTGCTCCAGTGTCACAAGGTGCAAAAGTCCTGATCGTTTGGTCCGCACATTTTACCGGCGATGCTAATAAGGCAGCCATGCTATGGGCCACTTCATTAGGTACACCCACGCTATGGCCGAATAGCGTCAATAGCTATTCGCTCAATAGCTTCAATTTCTTCTTCAATTTTGTTTTCGCTATCTGCCTTCATACTCTGACTTTCTGTTTCAATACATGCGTAATCTGTTGAATCGCTTAAACCGCTGAAATCCGAGTCTGATTCCGAGCTAATGTCACTGTATCATGCTGTGGTAACCGCCATGTTGTTTGTATTGGCAGCACTGTATGACGTCACAGGGAAATGGATAGTGGTTTTGAAGATAGCGAAAATAAGGCACTATAAAGCTTTATTTAGGGATATTCCAGGACCGGTAAAATTTTGAAAAAAACTTCAAAAAATACAACAAGCCACTGGGAACTGATTTTTATTGTTTTTAACCCTTTTGAAATTGTGATAATGTTCCCCTGTAATGATATACATTATTTCAAATAACTTCATTTTCAAAAGTATCGATATTTGGATTTGAGGATTGATATTAGAGCATAAAGATCTGGTATCGGCGGTATTGATGTATCTGTATCGATCCCAACATACAGTAGTAGCTACTAATATTAATCCAAATAAGAATGATTATTATTGATAGTTTCAGTTGTAACGTGGTACAGTATAGTATTGTCCGATACCGGTACCAAAATTATTCCGACACTTTTCGGTACTTTTCTAAATAAAGGGCACCACAAAAAATGGCATAATTGGTTTTATTTTAACAAAAAATCTGAGGGTACATTAAACATATGTTTTTCTATTGTAAGTTTGTCCTTCAATACAATAGTGAACATACAAGACAACTTGTCTTTTATTAGTAAGTAACAAACAAAGGCTCCTAATTGAGCTGCTGACATATGCAGGAACATATTGTGTCATTTTCCATTCTATTATTTTGTCCAAATTATTCAGGACAAGTGGTAGAAAATTCATTTTTAATCTACTTTTTCATTTACTGTTACTATCTGCTTACCTTCTATTTTAACATGTTCTATCTACACTTCTGTTAAAATGTAATAATCACTTATTCTTCTGTTGTTTGATACTTTACGTTAGTTTTGGATGATACCACAAATTTGGGTATCAATCCGATACCAAGTCGTTAAAGGATTATAAAATTGGTGATATTCAAAGTCCTCATGTGTCCAGGGACATATTTCCTGAGTTTGTAAACATAATATACATTTTTAAAAATCAAAAGAAGATGTTGTGATGCCAAAAAAATTTGACGTAATCATAGTAGTATCGACTGAATACGCTACTGTACTTGGTATCATTACAGTGAATGTTAGGTGTGGATCCATTAATGGCGTTTGTTTACATTTTGATGCCGGTGAGCTACGGTGTGTAGTGAAACATGTTTAGCTATTCCTCGTCCTCCAGGGATGGTACTTGTAAAAAACGTATTTTATTTGTCGCCATGGAGACCAGGATTAGTGATTTAGAAGTAGCGAATACACTGCCGACTGGGGCTCGACTTTAGCCGCTAGCTAGCTAGCCGTGTCTTAAAGCACTTTTTCCTGAGGGGGCGTTTCAGGGTTATATCTTCACCTTTATTGTTAATTTTTAAGCCAAAATGCGTCCTTTCTCCTTTTTCTGTCTCCAAACTGTGTCTGCTTGTAAGTACTCGGTGATTGTGCGCTGCCGAACATGCTCGTCTGCTCATAAACCAGCAATGACACGACGTGACGACGACCGGGTCGAGGCGGACCGATACGTTTCAGAGGCGGTATAGTACCGAATATGATTCATTAGTATCGCGGTACCATAGTAATACGGGTATACCGTACAACCCTAGTACAGTAGATGTCCTAGAAACCGTTTTCTGACAAAATGATTTAGATTCATACATTCATGAATCCAAAAGAGTGGTGGCGTGAACTGTGAATGAGAGACAGTTTAAGGGCAGACTTGATGGCGGAGTCAAAAGTGTATATCCCCCCTGCCAGTCAAGCTGAAAGGCTGTCAGTTGTGTTTTGCTACCAGCATCCAGCTGAAGTTTTGAGAGACCTCAAGTGGAACATCACCTGACTGTGAAGCCGCTCACCTTACACTGTAAACAACAGCCGCTGGAAATCAATCTCCTCACTCCTCTTCATGCAATATCATTCGATTGGACATCCGACGGACAAAACACATCTACAAGTGAATAGGAGATGATGATGCATGTGTTTGCAATTACTCTTTGTCATCATGATGAAGACTCATGTGGAGAATGGAATACGTGACCAAAGGAAAGACGGCACGTTACAGGAAGTGAAACGCTAGGAGAACTCAGGACACCTGAGCCCGCAACCTGAACCCGGGAGAAAGAGAAAACCTCCTCCCAGGGGAGAGTGGATGGTTCCAGGAGCTGGATGTAAAAGAAGTGCCTGATGAGCGGATGAGGTTACCCCTCGATAGGTGAGCCAGGCTGGGGGATCATTGTTTTGTACACACGCTCCTTCCCCTAACTCGGGGCTCAGCAACCCGCGGTTCTAAAGTTGTGGCTCCCTGCACCTCTTTCAGAGATGTGTGAAAATGGAAAAAAATCAAGAAAACAAACACAAAAAAGTTTTAAGTCTCACCTTAAAACTCATTTGTATACTGTAGCCCAGGGGTCACCAACGCGGTGCCCGCGGGCACCAGGTAGCCCGTCAGGATCAGATGAGTAGGCGCTGGCCTGTTCTAAAAATAGCTCAAATAGCAGCGCTTAGTGAGCTGCCTCTATTTTTTTAATTGTATTTATTTACTAGCAAGCTGGTCTCGCTTTGCTCGACATTTTTAATTCTAAGAGAGACAAAACTCAAATAGAATTTGAAAATCAAAGAAAGAATTCATTTATTTTTTTACTTTGCTTCTTATAACTTTCAGAAAGACAATTTTAGAAGAAAAAAATACAACCTTAAAAATGGTTTTAGGATTTTTAAACACATATACCTTTTTACCTTTTAAATTCCTTCCTCTTCTTTCCTGACAATTTAAATCAATGTCCAAGTAAAAAAATATATATATATTGTAAAGAATAATACATATATTTTAATTGAATTCTTCATTTTAGCTTCTGTTTTTTCAACGAAGGATATTTGTGAAATATTTATTTAAACTTATTATGATTAAAATAAAAAAAAAAATATTCTGGCAAATCTACAATATAATTAGAATCAAAGCTCTCAATTTACCGGTCGATCTATGTTCCCATCCTCACCTATGGTCATGAGCTTTGGGTCATGACCGAAAGGATAAGATCACGGGTACAAGCGGCCGAAATGAGTTTCCTCCGCCGTGTGGCGGGGCTCTCCCTTAGAGATAGGGTGAGAAGCTCTGCCATCCGGGAGGAGCTCAAAGTAAAGCCGCTGCTCCTCCACATCGAGAGGAGCCAGATGAGGTGGTTTGGGCATCTGGTCAGGATGCCACCCGAACGCCTCCCGAGGGAGGTGTTTAGGGCACGTCCAACCGGTAGGAGGCCACGGGGAAGACCCAGGACACGTTGGGAAGAGTATGTCTCCCGGCTGGCCTGGGAACGCCTCGGGATCCCCCGGGAAGAGCTAGACGAAGTGGCTGGGGAGAGGGAAGTCTGGGTTTCCCTGCTTAGGTTGTTGCCCCCGCGACCCGACCTCGGATAAGCGGAAGAAGATGGATGGATGGATGGATGCAAATCTTATTTCAAAGTATTTTCAATTTCTTTTACATTTTTTGTTCTGGAAAATCTAGAATAAATATTTATTCGTCTTTGTTAGAAATATAGCTTGGTCCAATTTGTTATATATTCTAACAACATGCAGATTGGATTTTAACCTATACAAAACATTTAATCAAAATTCTAAAATTAATCTTAATCAGGAAAAATTACTAATGATGTTCCATAAAATTTTATTTTTATTTTTTCAAAAAGATTCAAATTAGCTAGTTTTTCTCTTCTTTTTTCGTTTGAATTTTGAATTTTAAAGAGTTGAAATTGAAGATAAACTATGTTTCAAAATAAAATGTCCATGTTTTTCCTGTTTTCTACTCTTTTAAACCGTTCAATCAAGTGTTTTTTCATCATTTATTCTCTACAAAAAACCTTCCATAAAAGGAAAAAAAATGTAAGACGGAATGACAGACATAAATACCCATTTTATATATATATATATATATATATATATATATACACATATATATATATATATATCCATTTTCTACCGCTTATTCCCTTTCGGGGTCGCGGGGGGCGCTGGCGCCTATCTCAGCTACAGTCGGGCGGAAGGCGGGGTACACCCTGGACAAGTCGCCACCTCATCGCAGGGCCAACACAGATAGACAGACAACATTCACACTCACATTCACACACTAGGGCCAATTTAGTGTTGCCAATCAACCTATCCCCAGGTGCATGTCTTTGGAAGTGGGAGGAAGCCGGAGTACCCGGAGGGAACCCACGCATTCACGGGGAGAACATGCAAACTCCACACAGAAAGATCCCGAGCCTGGATTTGAACCCAGGACTGCAGGACCTTCGTATTGTGAGGCAGACGCACTAATCCCTCTACCACCGTGAACCCTATATATATATATATATATATATATATATATATATATAAATTGAGCAAATTGGCTATTTCTGGCAATTTTTCTAAGTGTGTATCAAACTGGTAGCCCTTCGCATTAATTAGTACCCGAGAAGTAGCTCTTCGTTTCAAAAAGGTTGGTGACCCCTGATATAGACACTTACATGTGTTGCCTTCATTACAACACTTATACAAGGCTTTTAATTTATTGCGGCTCCAGAATTTTTTTTTTTTTTTGTGGTATTTTTGGTCCGATACGGCTTTCTCAACGTTTTGGGTTGCCGACCCCTGCCCTAACTCATTAGCAGCCTGTACCTTCTCCATAGAATTTTAACCTTACAATGTGGTGTCCAGTTGTTTCAAGAAGAGATGAAAAAAAAACAAGTTTCATGGTCCGCACTGTGGCCTGATATTCAATGTCTGATGCCCATTCTTTTGTTATCTCCCCTTGGCTGTAAAGCAGTCAGTGAAGTGGAAGGAATGTGAGGTATTTTCAGGGTCTGACAGGGGAGTGTGTGTATGTAGGTGTGTTTGTGTGTCTGCGGCGGAGGGTTGAGAAGGTAATCCTCCATCACACCAGCAAGTACAGCTTCCAAAGCACATAAAGAAAGCCAACCTGCATCCACGACCAACCCCCTCATTCTTTCTATTACAACACACAAGCACAGATTGACAAAGCAAAAAAAAAAAAAAAATGGTGATTATAGAAATCCTAATTAGTTCCCAGGGATTACCCGTGTGCAGATTGGGCGAATGAAGAAAACACAAACAGCTTGAGAGTGTGATTTATCACAGTGCACAGGTATAAAATTGGGGTTAATACCTGGGATGAAACAAACGACTTAAAAGTCCAAATCCTGCGTCCGAGTGCCAGAAGATTCTGGCAGCACTAATATACCAGGGAATGAAATATGGTTGTTATGCAAAAACAATCTTACTAGGCTTTATGAGTCTATGTACGTCTTCTAAATTAGTGGTTCTCGACGTTTTTTCAGTGATGTACCCCCATGTGAACATTTTTTTTATTTCAAGTACCCCTAATCAGAGGAAAGCATTTTGGTTGAAAAAAAGAGATAAAGAAGTAAAATACAGCACTATGTCATCAGTTTCTGATTTATTAAATTGTATAACAAAATATTGCTCATTTTAAGTGGTCTTTTCTTGAAGTATTTGGAAAAAAAGATGTAAAAATAACTAAAAACTTGTTGAGAAATAAACAAATGATTCAATCATAAATAGAGATTTCTACACATAGAAGTAATCATCGATTGTAATAGAGATCCATCTTGATTCATGAACTTAATTCTAAACATTTCTTCACAAAAAAATAAATCTTAAACATCAATATTTATGCAACATGTCCAAAAAAAATCTAGCTGTCAACATTGAATATCGATTGTTGTATTTTTTTTCACAGTTTATGAACTTACATTCATATTTTGTTGAAGTAGTATTCAATAAATATATCTACAAAGGATTTTTGAATTGTTGCTGTTTTTAGAATATTTTTAAAAAAGTCTCACGTACCCTTTGGCATACTTTCAAGTACCCCCTAATCAGAGGAAAGCATTTTTGGTTGAAAAAAATAGATAAAGAAGTAAAATACAGCACTATGTCATCAGTTTCTGATTTATTAAATTTTATAGCAAAATATTGCTCATTTGTAGTGGTCTTTTCTTGAAGTATTTGGAAAAAAAGATGTAGAAATAACTAAAAACCTGTTGAAAAATAAACAAGTGATTCAATCATAAATAGAGATTTGTACACATAGAAGTAATCATCGATTGCAACAGAGATCCATCTTGATTCATGAACTTAATTCTAAACATTTCTTCACAAAAAAATAAATCTTAAACATCAATATTTATGCAACACGTCCACAAAAAATCTAGCTGTCAACATTGAATATTGCCTTGTTGTATTTTTTTTCACAGTTTATGAACTTACATTCATATTTTGTTGAAGTATTATTCAATAAATATATCTACAAAGGATTTTTGAATTGTTGCTATTTTTAGAATATTTAAAAAAAAATCTCACGTACCCTTTGGCATACACTCAAGTACCCTCTAATCAGAGGAAAGCATTTTTGGTTGAAAAAAAAAGAGATAAAGAAGTAAATTACAGCACTATGTCATCAGTTTCTGATTTATTAAATTGTATAGCAAAATATTGCTCATTTGTAGTGGTCTTTTCTTGAAGTATTTGGAAAAAAGATGTAAACATAACTAAAAACTTGTTGAAAAATAAACAAGTGATTCAATCATAAATAGAGATTTGTACACATAGAAGTAATCATCGATTGTAATAGAGATTCATCCTGATTCATGAACTTAATTCTAAACATTTCTTCACAAAAAAATAAATCTTAAACATCAATATTTATGCAACATGTCCACAAAAAATCTAGCTGTCAACACTGAATATTGCATTGTTGTATTTTTTTTTTTTTTTTACAGTTTATGAACTTACATTCATATTTTGTTGAAGTGGTATTCAATAAATATAGCTACAAAGGATTTTTGAATTGTTGCTATTTTTAGAATATTTAAAAAAAAATCTCACGTACCATTTGGCATACTTTCAAGTACCCCCTAATCAGAGGAAAGCATTTTTGGTTGAAAAAAAAAGAGATACAGAAGTAAAATACAGCACTATGTCATCAGTTTCTGATTTATTAAATTGTATAACAGTGCAAAATATTGCTCATTTGTAGTGGTCTTTTCTTGAAGTATTTGGAAAAAAAGATGTAAAAATAACTAAAAACTTGTTGAAAAATAAACAAGTGATTCAATCATAAATAGAGATTTCTACACATAGAAGTAATCATCGATTGCAATACAGATCCATCTTGATTCATGAACTTAATTCTAAACATTTCTTCACAAAAAAATAAATCTTAAACATCAATGTTTATGCAACATGTCCACAATAACATTGTCAACATTGAATCTCGCATTGTTGTATTTTTTTTGTTCACAGTTTATGAACTTATATTCATATTTTGTTGAAGTATTATTCAATAAAGGATTTTTCAATTGTTGTTATTTTTAGAATATTTAAAAAAAAATCTCACGTACCCCTTGGCATACCTTCAAGTACCCCTAGGGGTAAGCGTACCGCCATTTGAGAACCACGGTTCTGTATAAATCAAATTAATTGCACACAGAGATGTGTTGCCTACAATTGTCGTGTTTAGCCTTAAATTGTATTTCATTCATTCATTTTCTGCATGCTCTTCCCCCTCCAGCCATCCATTCCCCTTCTCTCTGTGCTAATGCTGTTAATGGAAACAGCATTATTGAGAGTGTCGACGCTCGCGGCAAGATCCAGATATTAGGTGGCTCATTTGGTAAGCTCATTGGCCGCTATCACATTTCAGGTCAACGACCTTAATGACCAGACAGCGGCCCAGAGCAGGGATGAACGTGCAGAAGAAATGAACACCGGCACGGCTTGTTCACTGGCCGGCCGGCCGCTTGGATGGGATGACAGGCAGATGGAAGGACATATTGACGGATGGATGTGAGCCGTCTGCCGCAGGCTGGGTTGACCAAAACATTCTTTGAATTGCACAAGTAAGTGTTGGGAAATTCGAAGGTAAGAACCCCGGAAAGACATACGGTACCAGTGGATTCACTTTACTTCTGTCAAAAACATACAAGAAAATACAAAAATAAAGTAATAAGCAAAGTTCTCGGATCTAGAACAGTTTTTCTCAAGTTTTCACAGTGAATACCCCCACCCTATCCCTGTACACTATAAAAGTTTGAATAAATTCCAACCTAGGACAGTTGCCAATCTCAAATTTCACCAGGAAAACAATATATATTGTTTTTGGAATATACTTTGGGAATAAAGCTTTTTGAAAGAAACTGTTCCAAGAACCATCTATCACCGACACAGACCTATTCCAGAAATGTTTGATGCCAAACTAACTTTTCTAACCTGTTGTTATCTGTTTTTGTGAATTTGAGATCCCCATTAGTCGATCAAACCATGGAGGCATACTTGCCAAACTTCCCGATTTTCCCGATAGACTCCCAAATTTCAGTGCCTGTCCCGAAAATTTCCCGGGGCAACCATCCTCCCGAATTTCTCCCGATATCCACCCGGACAACAATATTGGGGGCGTGCCTTAAAGGCCTACTGAAACCCACTACTACCCACTACGCAGTCTGATAGTTTATACATCAATGATGAAATATTAACAGTGCAACACATGCCAATAAGGCCTTTTTAGTTTACTAAATTACAATTTTAAATTTCCCGGGAGTTTCATCCTGGAAACGTCGTGTAATGATGACGTGTACGCAAGACGTCACGGGTTTTTAGGAAATATGAGCGCTGAACACACACACAGATAAAAGTCGTCTGCTTTAACGGCATAATTACACAGTATTTTGGACATCTGTGTTGCTGAATCTTTTGCAATTTGTTCAATTAATATTGGAGAAGTCCCAGTAGAAAGATGGAGTTAGGAAGCTTTAGCCTTTAGCCACACAAACACACGGTGATTCCTTGTTTAAAAGTCCTGGAGGTGAAACATTACTATGGATCAGAGTGCGGTCAAGCGAGCATGAATCAAGACGGAATGTTAACTAGCAGGTTTCGGTGAGAAAATTGTGGTTAAAAAGTCGCTTCTTACCGGAGAAAAGCTGAGCTTGTGCCGTCCATAGCTGCCGTCGACTTCCCTGAGACACTGCACGTCAAGACACCCGTGGAGACACCCTTCCGACTATTAGGTACTGTTTAACTCACTAAAACACTAGCAACACAATAGAAAGATAAGGGATTTCCCAGAATTAACCCAGTAAATGTGTCTAAAAACATCGGAATCCATCCCAATCGCGGTTTTTTAATTTTTTTTATTGAAGTCCGTCGCTATCAATATCCTCAAACACGAATCTTTCATCCTCGCTCAAATTAATGGGGAAATTGTCGTTTTTTCGGTCCGAATAGCACTTTTTGTTGGAGGCTCCCATTATAATCAATGTGAATATGTGAGGAGCCCCCACAATTGCGACGTCATCGTCTGCGACTTCCGGTAGAGGCAGGGCTTATCTCTTAGCACGTAAACTTTGTCATGGACGTTCTCTACTAAATCCTTTCAGCCAAAAATACGGCCATATCGCGAAATGATCAAGTATGACACATTGAATGGACCTGCTATCCCCGTTTAAATAAGAAAATCTCATTTCAGTAGGCCTTTAAAGGCACTGTCTATAGCGTCCTCTACTACCTGTCGTCACGTCCGCTTTTCCTCCATACAAACAGCATGCTGGCCCAGTCATATATGTGACTTTTAAACACACATAAGTGAATGCAAGGCATACTTGATCAACAGCCATACACGTCACACTCAAGGTGGCCGTATAAACAACTTTAACACTGTTACAAATATGCGACATACTGTGAACCCAAACCAAACAAGAATGACAAACACATTTTGGGAGAACATCCGCACCGTAACACAACATAAACACAACAGAACAAATACCCAGACCCCCTTGCAGCACTAACTCTTTCGGAACGCTACAATAAACACCCCCTCATCTCCCGAATTCAGAGGTCTCAAAGTTGGCAGGTATGCATGGTGGATGTATTTGTAAAAAAAAACATTGCCTTGTTCCAAACTTGTTCTAACTGAGCCATTTGGAATTTCAGACTTTTGCGACGTGTTTTGCCTTAGTTTTGTCAGCAGATATCTCCTTATGTGGTAGAGGTCTACCCGAAGGGCTTTGCACAAGTCAGCCATTTGTATTCGTTGTAGTCCAAAGTTGTAGTAAATAAGTTACAACATTTTCTCTATCTTCTAGTTGTGGGGCAGACTGACTCGTGCATGCACATGCATGCAAAAATCCTCCGCTGTTGCCATTTCTAATATTCCAAGAACCATCTATCACCGACAAAGACATATTCCAGCAATGTTTAAAGTGGTCCTATCATGCAAAACTAACTTTTCTAACCTGTTGGTACCTGTTTTTGTGTACTTGGGATCCCCATTAGGCCTGAAAAATTTAAATCAAACCATGAAGGCATGGCGGATGTGTTTGTAAAAAAACATTGCCTTGTTCCAAACTTGTTCTAACTGAGCCATTTGGAATTTCAGCCTTTAGCGACGTATTTTGCCTTAGTTACGTTTCGAACATGTTGAAAAGAGAAACCTGGAAATTGTGGTGTATCATGATGTATGCATGCATGTTCCAAATAAACTCAAACTCAGATATCTCCTTATGTGGTAGAGGTCTACCTAAAAAGCTTTGCACAAGTCAGCCATTTGTCGTCAGTTGTAGTCAAAAGTTGTAGTCGATAAGTTACAACATTTTCTCTATCCTATTGTTGTGGGGCAGACTGACTCGTGCATGCACATGCATGCAAAAATTATCCGCTGTTGCCATTTCTAATATTCCAAGAATCATCTATCACCGACATAGACCTATTCCAGCAATGTTTAAAGTGGTCATATCATGCAAAAATAACTTTTCTAACCAGTTGGTACCTGTTTTTGTGGTCATGGATCCCCATTAGGCCTGAACATTTGAAATCTAACCATGGAGGCATGGCGCATGTATTTGTAAAAAAACATTGCCTTGGTCCAAATTTGTTCTAACTGAGCCATTTGGAATGTCAGACTTTAGCGACGTATATTGCCTTAGTTACGTTTCGAACATGTTGAAAAGAGAAACTGGAAATTGTGTTGTATCATGATGTATGGATGCATGTTCCAAATAAACTCAAACTCAGATATCTCCTTATGTGGTAGAGGTCTACCCAAAAAGCTTTGCACAAGTCAGCCATTTGTCTTCAGTTGTAGTCTAAAGTTGTAGTCAATAAGTTACAACATTTTCTCCATCCTCTTGTTGTGGGGCAGACTCACTCATGCATGCACATGCATGCAAAAATCCCCCGCTGTTGCCATTTCTAAAATTCCAAGAATCATCTATCACCGACATAGACCTATTCCAGCAATGTTTAAAGTGGTACTATCATGCAAAACTAACTTTTCTAACCAGTTGGTACCTGTTTTTGTGGTCATGGGATCCCCATTAGGCCTGAACATTTGAAATCTAACCATGGAGACATGGTGGATGTTTTTGTAGAAAAAACATTGCCTTGTTCCAAACTTGTTCTAACTGAGCCATTTGGAATTTCAGACTTTAGCGACATATTTTGCCTTAGTTACGTCAGCAGATAGCTCCTTATGTGGTGGAGGTCTACCCAAAGAGCTTTGCACAAGTCAGCTCATTTTTACTCTATCCACTTGTTGTGGGGCGGACTGACTCGTGCATGCATATGCATGCAAAAATCCTCCGCTGTTGCCATTTCTAAGAAAAAGTAGCATACAGGTCTAATTTATACATGTCAGTAGGCACGATATAGAGGCGCTAAAAACTACAACATGGCTCACGGGGTGGAGAGCAGTCAAAGGGGGCTTGGCTTGGAGGAGAGCTTTGGCATGTAAATAAGGCAACCCACAAAACAGCACTTTTTTAAAAGACAGTCAGAAAGCAACTTGAACATGGTCAGTAAAACAAAATCTTTTGATCAAAGAATCATCATTTTATGTAGACCACAAGGACGTGCTTTAAATACAAACAATAAAAAACATCACAATATGACCCCTTTAAAGGACTGATTTGGAGATAAACAAATGCCAAATAATTTCTGCTGGTGTTTTTTTTTTTTTTTCAAGCAATGTTTATTTTTATATGAAAAAACTTCTTGCAATATGTATTTTCTTGCATCTCGATCATTCCAGTGCACCACCGTCGTTATTACCGCTATTGCGGCAAAAACACTGGCCCTGCGCTCTCCCAGAGCTCACCTCCTTTCAGCTAAAAATAGGTTATTTTGTCTCGATTGGTGTTTTTCAACCTCTTTGCCGCGGCACACTAGTGTGCCGTAAAATACAGTCTGGTGTGCCATTTGAGATTATGTAATTTCACCTAATTGGGTTAAAAATATTTTTTTGCAAACCAGTATTTACAATCCGCAAAAAATGTGCCATTGTTAAGTGTCGGTGCTGTCTAGAGTACAGCAGACTAATCATGTTATACTATTCCATATCAGTAGGTGGCAGCATGTAGCTAATTGCGTTGTAGATGTCAGGGCCATGGTTTGTTGTTGTGATCACAATATGCAGACCACAGCGGGAGGCAGTGTGGAGGTAAAAAGGTATCTAATGCTTAAACCAAAAGTAAACAAAAAGTGAATGCTACTAGGAAAAGGCATTGAAGCTTAGGGATGGCTATGCAAAACGAATGTAGAACTGTACTGGCTGCAAAGTAAATAAAAACAGAATGCTGGACGACAGCAAAAACTTACAGCAAAGTACATTTCGTACTTGACATGACAATCAACAAAGAAGGATAGCAACAACTTAAATAGTCTTGATTGCTACAACAAATCAGGAGCGAGGAATAGCTCTTAAAGGAAGACATGAAACTGATACAGGAAAAGCCACCAAAATAGGAGCGCAAGACAAAAATTAAAACACTACACACAGGAAAACACCAAAAAACTCCAAATAAATCGCGGCGTGACATGACAGGTCATGAAAGTACACCTATTTTGAGACAAGACCTATAGTTATGCATGGTTTGTTATGGTTTGAATTGATATACAATAATTGCAAGAATAACTTATTACTGTCATTGCTGCTGAGTTTCATTTTTGTATGATTCCTGATGGTGGTGTGCCTCAGGATTTTTTCAATGAAAAAAATGTGACTTGGCTCAACAAAGGTTGAAAAACACTGGTCTGGATTCCGATTATATATTGCAGAAAGGGGGCTACAGGAACTAGATGTGTGCTGCATGTTCAACAACATAACAAAACACCTCATGTTGGAGAGCATGATAACATGAATGTGGAGGGAAATGGGCGTCTCCATGGTAATAGCTTGTATTCACAAACTTTCTACCACTTTTGCACTTGTTATCAATTGTACACACCGTTTAGTTGTAAAATGAATAGTATACGCAGTTGTATAGTTTGCATACGATTTTTAGCATTTATTTGGATCTTGTATACCCGGCCTTAAAGGCCTACTAAAACCCACTACTACCGACCGCGCTGTCTGATAGTTTATATATCAATGATGAAATATTAACATTGCAACACATGCCAATGCGGCCGGTTTAGTTTACCAAATTTCAATTTTAAATTTCCCGCACAGTTTCTTGTTGAAAACTTCGCGGAATGATGACGCTTATGATGATGCGTGTTTGTGACGTCTCGGGTTGTAGCGGTCATATTAGCCCAGCACCACACACGGCTAAAAGTCGTCTCTTTTCATCGCATAATTACACAGTAATTCGGACATCTGTGTTGCTGAATCTTTTGCAATTTGTTCAATTAATAATGGAGACTATAAAGAATAATGCTGTTGGTGGAAAGCGGTGGATTGCAGCTGCCTTTAGCACCGCAACACAGCCGGTGTTTCTTTGTTTGTTGTGAAGCTTTAACACGGAGCGGTCAAGCGAACATGTTTCTCTACGTCAACCAGCAAGTTTTTAGATGGGAAAATTGTGAGACTTCAGTGGATTATGCGACCTCCTCCTGCAGCTCAAAAAGGCAGCTGTGATCTTGGCTCCTGGGCTTTTCTCAGAGACACTGGCTTTCACCGCAGCCATCCGACTTTCAGGTATGACTTTACAATATCACTAAAACGCTATTAAAACAATAAGCAGATAAGGGATCTTCCAGAATTTCCTTGTAAATGTGTCTGATTACATCGGAAACGGTCCCACTGCCGCCGCCTGGAGCTATTGCCTTTTTTTTGTGTGCTTCACTCTAACTTTCCTCAGCCACAAATCTTTCATCCTCGCTCAAATTATTGGGGAAATTGTCGCTTTCTCGGTCCGAATAGCTCTTGCTGCTGGAGGCTATGATTATAAACAATGTGAGGATGTGAGGAGCCCTACAACCCGTGACGTCACGCGCACTTCTGTAAAGGCAAAGTTTTTTTATCAGCGACCAAAAGTTGCAAACTTTATCGTCGATGTTCTCTACTAAATCCTTTCCGCAAAAATATGGCAATATCGCGAAATGATCAAGTATGACAATTAGAATGGACCTGCTATCCTCGTTTAAATAAGAAAATCTCATTTCAGTAGGCCTCTAAATATATTGATACTCTATGAACTGGACTTTAGGCTGATGTCTTGTGGAATATGTTGCAGTCTTATTTGACTTAATCTGTGACACATGTCTATCTGTTACAGTCTGTCAAACACGAACCCCAAGATATAGAGAAGATGGCGTGCAAGGTTTGAATCTTTTTTAATACTAAAAAGCAAGGTAGGAATAGGGCAGCAGGAAACATGAAGACTATTACAAACAAGTAACAACAAGCAACAATCCAGCCATACGAGAAGGGAATAAAAAGAAACCTGATTGGCAACCTGGAACCGGTGTGCCCAGATTGCCAATCAGACACAGGTGAGGGAGGCAGCACTCAGGCCAGAGGTGCGGTGGAGGCAACTAAGAAGTAAAATGACAATAAGAGCGCAGGAATACAAGCAAAGGCCTGTCATGACAGGTCTTGACACTATCTTTTTAAATGATTGTTGCTAATAGTCACAAAATGTGAATAATCACTCCTCGGTTGCCTGCAAAGTTGCGTATATTTTTTAGGAACATTTTATTGAATTCCAAATTGTACATAACATAACCTATAACTAATTTCTAGATTTACGGCAATGATACAAAAACATTATATTGTCATATTCTCTACTGTGGGGTGTAGAAAATGTTTGAAGGCCTAAGTAGAGCATGATCTATCAATCAATCAATGTTTATTTATATAGCCCTAAATCACAAGTGTCTCAAAGAGCTGCACAAGCCACAGCAACATCCTCGGTACAGAGCCCACAAAAGGGCAAGGAAAAACTCACAACCTAGTGGGACGTCAATGTGAATGACTAGAAGAAAATTTGGAGAGACCGGATGCAATGGATGTCAAGTGGGTCTAACATAATAGTGTGAAAGTCCAGTCCATAGTGGATCTAACATGACTTAGACTTCCTTTTTATTGTCATTCACATTTGAATTTTACAGTACAGATAAAAACGAAATTGTGTTGCATTCGCTTGTTGTAGTGCAGGATAAAAGAGCAATAAGGTGCATACATAAATAAATAGATTACTGTACAGATAAATAAACATATTGCACTTTTGCCTATGCATCACATTTATGGATGTATGTTTTATTGTCTTTATATTCCATCGAGTTAATCTATTTTTGGGGGGAATTGAGGGGATTATTATGATGCGTTCAAAAGTCTTATGACCTGAGGGAAGAAGCTGTTACAAAACCTGGAGCTTCTGTTATTGAGGCTGCGGAAACTCTTTGTAGAGTCTAGCAGTGAAAAGAGTCCTTGGTGGGGGTGGGAGGAGTCTCTACAGATTTTCTGAGCCCTGGTCCGGCAGCGGCTTTTTGCGACTTCCTGGATAGGAGGAAGAGGAGTCCTGATTATCTTTTCCGCCATCCTCACCACTCTCTGCAGAGACTTCCAGTCTGAGGTACTGAAGTTACTGTGTATCAGTGTCAATAGGTGCAATAAATTAACCATATTGTACAATAATATTATTATAAATATAAACATTTGTGTGGCGAGGTGGAGCCGGCGAACGAGCAGCGGGGCAGGGCAAGATGGCGGCGAGGAGGAGGTCGAGGCAGAAGGAGTAGGAGAACCCGCAGCAGTACGTGACGAGCGAGAGCTACAGAGAGCGAGCCGAAGACAGCGACGACGCGGCCGGCTTAAAGTGAGCGAGGAGCGAGCAGGAGAGAAGGCGCTGAAAAGCGACCCGACCGCAGACAAGTTGTATTTGAAAAAATAAACAAGAGTCAAACCTGCTCAGCAATGTCCTTCCTTGATGGTCCATGGAACCCGCACGACGACGGCAAGACTCCGTCACAATCTGATTATGCGATACATAGACACAGCAACTATTATTCAAGTAAGGCATGATTTGAGAAAGACGATACTTTTTTCAGACAAATGTTTAGAAACCCTATTAATTCTGAAAGGATGTTCACATATTCATTTTACTATTTACTTTTCAAGCACATTATTAACACTTGGCTCCCCCTAATTGTATCATATTCTGGTTGATTTAAATATTTTTAGAAGAATTGCAATCCATAATTGTGAATATGATTTCATGTAAACAAAACCCACTGATAAATAACCCCTTTAGCAGTGGTATAAACATGTTTAAACTGTTAATCTAGACAGAGGAATACAAATAAATAAATAAATATGCAGATATAATCAACCCATTGCACCTAATGCTGTCTATTTGCAGTTACTGTAGATGAATGCTTACACATAATTAGGCCGTTAATGTTCGATGCTAAATGCTTAAAAGGCAAAATAAACCAAAGCAGCCTTCACTTTTACAGTTCGATTTTATCCTACAAAGATATTTCCACTTTCTACAGTTGTCACTTCAAATCGTTGTAATCTCTGAGCAGCCGCAGTCAGAGTTGGTAAAAACTCTGACCTCCTGTCACTGTGCTGACATGTTGGCTAATTGTGCAACAACAAGCTGCAAGTCAGGGAAAGAAGTGATTTGTAGGGGAACCTTGTTTATGGTGCTCACTTACATAGTCGTCAGTCTTTTTACGCACTGCTGCTGAAAGTTAACTGGTATCTGAGAAATAAATGTATTCCATCTTAGTAAAAAGGCAGATTTGTGAGTGACAGTATTTTATTTGTGTGTAATTACGCTCTGCTGGAACATTTTTCAAAACAAAAAACATGTAGAGCCCCGGAGCAGCCACATATTGTGTCATGCATGAAATCCAAATGAAGGTTAAATTCTTCCGTCTTTCTTGCAAACTGCATGCATTATAGCATGGATATACTGTATGTGCGAGGAAAATAATGTGTGTAACAGTGCATTAGGCTTTAGGGCCTGAAGTTAGTTTACAACACCATAAGACAAACAATGTTATCATAGACATAGATTAATTTGCTTCTTAAAATGTCAATCTACCTAAACATTAACATTCAGGTAAAAGATTGTGGTCCACACAATCATAGATATCGAACTCCTGCATAGGTCATCATTTTATTTCCATGACTGAAAATCTTGCAATTTTAAAGAAAAAGTCCAAACATATCCTGAATTTGCAACTTCATCCATCCATCCATTTTCTACCGCTTATTCCCTTTTGGGGTGGCGGAAAAGGGGCGCTGGTGCCTATCACAGCTACAAATTACACCGTCGTGCACCTGGCAACTTATAAGAAGATAGTGCAACAACCGCAGACAAGACGCCAGGTTCCCCTTCCAGAAGCCTTTAAGTACCTCATATCACCTTCACAGTCTGTATCGCTGCTCAAAGGTTCTTCAACCTTGTCTTCAGCCTCACTATCTGATAGTGGAGCTAAGAGGTTGTCTACAAACATGGCAGAGGGCAGGCCAGAACTGGTTGGAGAACCCAAGTGTCGGAGGTGGCAATGACAGAGGAGACTGATGAGATGGCTGGTCGAGGGGCCACGGCGATGAGGCTGGAACGGACGACTATGGCGGAGCAGCGCGAAGTTGGATGGAACACCGAGGAGTCTGAAGAAGACGTCAAAGGTTTTGAGAACTCTGGGGCTAGGTGTGAGCAGCATAGGAAGAGGTATGGGAAGGTTAGGTGGTCTGCTGATCCACCAAGGACTGAAAGAGTGTTAGGTGATCCCACCACTGCCACACCCTGCCTCGGGTGAATGTAATGTAACCTGTGAAAACCGGACTTCAAATCAAGGATGGCAAGGCACTCAGTGGTAACAGTTTACAAACATTTATTTAAATCCCACAAAAGTGTCAAGAGGTGAATAAAACAGGAAGACAAAGCACCAACATTCTCAGTAGTTGTTTGATGTATGAAGACCGAAACTCTTGGTCAGGACAGAGAACCTCCTCTGGCAGTGACAGGCAGCAGACTGGCAGAAAAATGGCATTTTACCCACTTAAATAGCCCATAGACTGGGACCAATTTGACAGGGGAAATTAAGAAAACACTTCTTTTGTAAATTTAACCATAAATAACCATCAGATGTCTAAAAAGTATTCATATAGTATGTTTGCATTTTTAAAGCAGTCACTTTTGTCCACAGTGTATTCAGGTTTAGACAACACAACTTTCAAATGTCCAGTGTCCCTCAGCAACACCCAGCTCCTGGCAATCATGGTTTGGCCCAATTTAGGCCTAATTAGTCAAAGCAGGTGTGCTCACCTACATAAAGCCAACAGCCCCACCCTGACTCTTTTAGCCAGACATGCAGAACCATGGTGAGTAACAGCTTACAATTTGTTTGTTGAGCATGCTTTCCACTGACGAAAAAAATGTGCATGGTTTGAGAGGAAGCCAAAGGTCAAACAGTGACAGTGTGGAGTCAAACTGTCACATTGCGGAAGGCGGGGTAAACCCTGGACAAGTCGCCCTCATCGCAGGGCTCAAGCAGAAATATGTTGAACAATTATGCGGCAAAAGCATTGCTACAAAAAGTAGCAGCCCTGCTAATGTAGCATCATTTGAAAAGTCAACCGCTAGAGAATGAAGAGTGCTTGAAACTGCATGACAACATCTCCGTTCGGTGCCACTTCATATCTCCACTAATATTGAATCATTTTAAATCATATATACAATACATTTAAATTACCCATGTACTGAAAAGTTCTGTCAAAATTAAAATGTCAGTGTAAACCAGGGATTGTCACGACACGGTTTGCGCACCTTACTGCGGGGTTGTTCTCCCAGGAAGGTAGACGGACAAGGCGTGCAGGTAAAAACATGATTTAATTATCAAAACTCAAAGAGGTACGAAAAAACGGAAAACAAGGCAAAAGCACAACGCGCTGATCGGACTTGGAGCTAAACTAACACTTAGCATAAACTATGGACAAGGAAAACTTTTGTTGACTGTGGCATGAACCAAACAAATCTTACATGGACCTGGCATGAAGCGAACGATGACGCCAGACCGAGTGTGGCGAGCAACGTGAATAAAAAGCTCTCTGATTAGTGCTCGGCGGCAGGTGAACGTGCACAACACTAATCAGAGGCAGGTGAAAACAATTAGTACCCATGGTCCGCTCGATTGTAGCTGAGATAGGCACCAGCACCCCCCACGATCCCAAAGGGAATAAGCAGTAGAAAATGGATGGATGTTAACCAAAACAAACCCAGAAGTGCACAAAACAGGAACGAAGGGAGTCCAAAACTAACAGAACATAACTAAACAAAACATAATCCGGCCACGGATCATGACAGGGATATTCAATGAAACTGTTTTTGGGGGCCACCTTTCAGGAAATCTAAGGACCGGACTTCTTAGTCTTATTGTGTTTATTCAGTTGAATCAGTGTTATCTACAATGGACATCGAATTTCGGTCAATTTATTTAGTAGACCTGTTTTTAAGGACCTTCCATAGAAACACTAAGCAAAGATCATTTTTATTACAGCACTGTAATGTTTTTAGAAATCTGCTGCAAAATTGTCAGTCCAACACATGTGTTTAAACTGAACTCAAACATGTTTTAACTCCCTCTCTTTTGGGTTTATTGTATTTTATTGTATTTATTTATACATTTGTACTTATTCATGTAGTTATTTTTTTTCTTCATTACTTGAGTAAGACACTCTATCTTGAGTTTGAGATTATTTGGAACATGCGAGCATACAACATGATACATCACAATTTCCGGTTTCTCTATTCAACATGTTCAAAAAGTAGTAGGAAGAAGCAGCACTTATTCTTTTTTTTGTATAATAGTTGCTAAAACTTTTGTTCACTTTCTCTTCTCAGTTTATTCACAATATACTCCATACGTAATCACAATAAAAATAAATAAATAATACTGGGTGAAGTAAGTTACATTTCATATAGTTTGCTGAGTGAGATTATTTTGAAAATGAATGGATGGATGAATAAATTCATAATGTTTATCATGATTCTTCTTCTTTTTACTTTGCAAACACTTTAAGTTTGAAGAGTTTCTCGAAATGGATCATATTAGTACATTGCTTGTTTTATTTGCTTACTCCATTCCATAATTTAATTCCACATACTGATATACTGAATGTCTTAAGTGTTGCACGTGCATACACATGTTTTAAATTACATTTTTCTCAAAGATTTTCTCCTCCTTTTTTGGGAAGAATTGTTGTATATTCTTAAGAATAGTTTGCTTTGTGTACAATTTTAGCTGTTTGCAAATTCACTATGTCGTGGAATTTCAGTATTTTTGATTCAATAAATTCAAATGGGTCGTGGTTAGCGTCTTACATGGCAACTTTCGCCGTCACTGTGTGAATGGAGGAATATCATGTATAATGTAAAAGCTATTTGTGTATCATTCCAGGTATAGTAAAGCCCTATATAGATGTACAAATGTACAAATGTATACAACATGAGCACTCTTTTGTTTTTAGGAATTTGCTGCAAAAATGTTTGTCTCATAAGATTTGAACTGAACTTGCCAGATGAATGACCATTATACATTTCAAAGAAACTATTAAACCCGCTGTAGAATGGTATTAACTAGGGCTGGGCGATATGGCCTTTATTAATATCTCAATATTTTTAGGCCATGTCACTATACACATTTTAGCCGCTTCATCATCAGCATCTGACTGTCCAATTTCACACCCGTGACAATGACAAACAGTGAGGGAATGGAAGAGGTAAAAAGCATTTTTAGCAGCGTGTCCGTCCTTGCTATAGGATAAAATATATTTTTATATCACGATAGGGCTGGGCGATATGGCCTTTTATTGATATCTCGATATTTTTAGGCCATGTCACGATACATGATATATATTTCGATGTTTCGCCTTAACCTTGAATGAACACTTGATGCATATAATCACACCAGAATGATGATTTATGTGTCTACTTTAAAACATTCTTGTTGATACTGAATTAATATATGCTCATTTTAAACTTTCATGCAGAGAGGGAAATCACAACTAAGTCAATGTACCAAAAGTGTATTTATTTAACAGTTAATAAGCAGTGGCAGAAACATTCATGTCATTTCTAAAACAGAAAGTGCAAGATTGTCAGAGACATTTTAAAACAAGCGATGAGTGCTCTTTTGTGCATGATGTCACTAAGATGACACTAAATTAAAGTGCACTTTTTGTACAGAACGCCACTACAATAGTTTACAACAAATAAAGTGCACTTTTGTGCATGACGTCACACGAGATATTTTAATATTTGTCAAATAAAAATGAGCTGCATAATAGGAAATAAAATACTGTTTGTCCTACGCTATGTGGTAGGTTCCTGCATACGTTATCGCCTTCTGTTGTTGACTATTTTTTTTCATACGCTGTTGATGTGGAAATGGTTGCTCCAGCGTATTGTTGGTGTGGTACCCAATGGAGATGTTGACATGCAGAGTTTCAAGCACTCTTCATTCTCTAGAAGGTGACTTTTCAAATGATGCTATATTAATACAGCTGCTACTTTTTGGACACTTTTCCCACATACTTGACACGTTTCGTTTGTATGTTCGACATATTCCTGCTTGAAGCCAAACCACCGCCAGACGATGTTTTTCTTGGTAATTAATTCTTCCTTCATTTATTACCAGATTCGCACCTTCTTTCTGTCGTATTACCACTTGCACGGCTCCTCTAGCATCACAGCTTATGTTACCATGCCGCTAGCGCTCTACCTGTATGCATATGTGACGTATGTAAGAAGGTGCGCTTGTTTTACGTCTCTGTGAGAAGGAGAGACAAGAAAGAGTGATAATGTAATGCCCGCAGCTAAAAGCAACTGCGTGAGAGCGTATACTAGAATATCACAAAATAGTCCTTTTCTATATCGCACTGAGACAAACCCGCGATATATTGAGTATATTGATGTATCGCCCAGCCCTAGTATTAACAATTAATATTGCAAATAATATGATGCTAAATTGATAAAGTGACACAAAATGATACCTATTTCAGTTGACCCAAACCTTCATATAACTTCATATCTTGGCGCAATCCTCTGCACGATTGCACCAAGAAAAAATCCTAGTTTGTCAACCCGTTCTCAAACAATGGCAATAAAAACTATTCTGATTCTGATTCCTATTTTGACACAGTTACCTCGAGTTCCTCCGTCCATGGCTCCCCCGTTTCGCTCTCTTCGGGTCATTAGCATGTTGCTGATGGGGGTCGGTCATCCATTGAGCGGTGCAGAGAGGTTTGGCCAGGGCTGCAGCAGGCCTGTCAGGGCAGGTCATTAAGAAAACGACAGGTTGGGGAATACACAGACAAGGTTGATTGGTTTCCTGCAGCCGTCAGCAGAGCCCTGCAGCATCTCCTGACCCTGTGAGCCTCATCTATCCTGAACACATACACACATACCTGCGCGAGAGCACGCACACACAAACATTTGTGTACAAACAGAGAAAGCAAACGTTTAAATGAGCGCACAGCCCGCCCCCTAAACACTGTGCTAAAGTCGGTGGAAAAGGACATGGCCGCCATTCAGAACTACCATTGTGTTGAAAACTGCTCAAAAATTGTCCGTTGCCACATTTCGCAGTGAACTGAAAGTACGATTGTTATCATGAGCCTTTTGGCCATGGATACCAGCTGCTGGGTCTCTGCCACACCGGAGTCGGTTTGGAGGATGAGGGGACAGGGCTGCGGAGCTAGCACTGAGCGCCGGGACGGAGAGGCTTCGCGGTGTCTTGGCTGGGTGAGCAGGTGTCGGACACCTCAGTCTCCTTGGACGTATCCTCACTCATCCATGCGGACTGGACACTGGCCGAGAGTTGGTTGGCGGCCGAGAGTGGAGTCGGCTCTCTTGGTTGCTTTGTTGGGTCTGCTCCTGTCTGCTCCTGTCTCTGGCTCCCTCCACCCCAGCGGAAACACCGCAGAGGCCACCAAAGTTTATTTTAATTTTTATTCATAGCTGTATGTAGAATTGGCTGGTTGCATCAGCTCCGTTACTTTAATGTCTTTCATGTCCTTTGTGTTCTTTGATGTTTGATGTTTCCCTCTTACACGCATGTAAGAGGGATGTGTACTATGGCTATGAGTTGTTTTTTTCCCTCGGCCTCAGTCTGGACCCCCTCTCCAGGGCCCAGGCATAGACCGATTCTTTTATTTTATTTTAATCATCTATTTCAGGGGTAGGGAACCTATGGCTCGCGAGCCAGATGTGGTTCTTTTGATGACTGCATCCGGCTCTCAGGTAAATCTGAGCTGACTCCGCTTAACACAGTAAGTGATGAATAATTCTACTTGTAATCACAGTGTTAAGAAATAATGTTCAAAATATAAAACATTCTCGTGCATTTTTAATCCATTCATCCGTTTTCTACCGCACCTGTTCAAGAAGTTACGTTGATGGTAAGAAGTTATTTATTATTGGTTCGTGTGGGGCTTGTCCTCCTGGGGGTTCTTCAGACCACCAAGCACCGACATGAGAGCCTGTTTCAGGGTTACAATATTGTTTTATTTTTCAATAAGTCTCAGTTGCTTTCCAGCAATTGTATTTTTCTCTTTCGTTCTCGCTTGTGTTCTGGCTCCGGCCCAAACCCTGTCTCTCCTCCTGGCTGCTGCTTATAACAGAGCGACAGGTGATTAAATAACAAGCCCCAGGTGGGCCGTCTACGCACCTGTCGCTGATTTCGAGACCGGTCCTGGCAACACCCCGCTTTGCTGCAGGCCCACAGGCCACGCCCCCTCCACAGTTAGCTTCAGAATAACAATGTTGTTACAAAGAATAAGAGACCTATTATACTCTAGAAATGTTGGTCTTACTTAGAAAATGCACGCTATTAGTTGTGTTCAGTGTTAAAAAAAATATTTTACGGCTCTTCCGGAAATCCATTTTAAAATATTTGGCTTCTTGGCTCTCTCAGCCAAAAAGGTTCCCGACCCCTGTTCTATTTTATTCTCCCATCCCCCCCCCCCTTGTTTACCTGTATCTCACCTTTTTTGTAAGGGGCGTTGGAAGCCAGGCAGACCCGTCAGCCATCCTGTTCTGTCTCCCTGTAATGTTTGTCTGATCTTGAATGGGATTGTGCTGAAAATTGTAATTTTCCTGAAGGAACTCTCCTGCCGAAATAAATAAAGTACTATCTAATCTAATCTATCAAATGAACAACACAAATATTATGCCTTATCTTGCATGGAGTCAGTGCTGTAGCAACAGAGCAAAGAAACCCAAAAAGTTAACCCCAGTTTTCTTGAAAGGTCACATGTGAGAAAGGGCTTGTGTACAGGGGAGCGCTCTGTCATCCGCACAAAAATGGAATGCCGCCCTGCATCCCTCCCTGTTGTCTGATGCACTGTGAATGTCAAACCCACAGGCTCTAACGCCCAGCTCCCCGCCCCCTCCCCAACCTACCTGACCCTCCAGTCCCAGCAGTCTCGGCCTACCTGACGAAAAGGCCTCCTGCCTCGGGCTTCTTCGTTACAAATGAGCCCTATAATAATGTTACTTCAAATGTCAGAGGCAAGGGGTTGTTAGTGCATGAATGCGTGTGGTGTCAGTAGGGCGGTGCATGGTGTTGAGGGGTATCCGGTGTCACCGCTACATCCGTTCCCTTTCATCCCTCGGTGTAATCAAATGCATTAAGGTGTAAAAACGTCATTTAGCGGCAAACACGTCCAACTGCAGGCTGCTTCGTCGACGCTGATAGACAGATAGGGTTTGAGTGACAGGCTCCGGCTGTGGCCTGTCTGTGGGCGCCAAAGACACACCAGCCAATCTTCGTGCGTGGGCTCAGTCCTAGAGCCGGTTTTGTACTTGTGGAAAAAGACTGTGCTGACAACATTTTCACTAAACGACACTCGAGAAGAAAACAACAACATGAGAGGCAACGCACAAACTGTACCGTTAACCCCCACTCTGTGACTGTTAATGCACAATATAATTGCTAATGGGACCTGTCTTTGGGGTGAAGTGGCGTTAACCTCCGATCAACCCCAGGTCAACCACTTACAGTCCAGATAGAATTCATTACATTTTAGCCGCTTCATCATCAGCATCTGACTGCCCAATTTCACACCCGTGACAATGACAAACAGTGAGGGAATGGAAGAGGTAAAAGGTATTTTTAGCAGTGTGACCGTCCTTGCTATAGGATAAAATATATTTATATATCACAATAGGGCTGGGCGATATGGCCTTTTATTAATATCTCGATATTTTTAGGCCATGTCACGATACAGGATATATATCTCAATATTTTTGCCTTAGCTTTGAATGAACACTTGATGCATATAAACACACCAGTATGATGATTCTATGTGTCTTAAACATTCTTGTTCATACTGCATTAATATATGCTCATTTTAAACTTTCATGCAGAGAGGGAAATCGCAACTAAGTCAATTGACCACAACTGTATTTATTAAACAGTTATTAAGCAGTGGCACAAACATTCATGTCATTTCCAAAACAGAAAGTGCAAGATTGTCAGAGATATTTTAAAACAAGCTATTAGTGCACTTTTGTGTATGATGTCACCAAGATGACATATGAAAAAAACAACACTAAATTAAAGCTGCAAGCAGCGATGGACGGGACCGCTTGGGCTGCTGCCCCCGCGACCCAAACGCGGTCAAGCGGTAGGAGATGGATGGATGGATTATTACACAGAGAAAAAGTTGTATACACATGTATTATACATCAGTCTCATAGTAATAACAGTTGTAAAGTGGTTGTTGCCGCCATTTTGAGACTCTAAAGCATTGTGAATGGAATGCAGCTGTTGTATTGAAGTGGAATAGCAAACTTCCTGTTGATTTTAGTTGGGGGTGGTCAGCGTATGAAATATAGGTCTCAGTGAGACCTACATAGAGGTTTTTGTTTCATGTTTCTACGACATTCCTACTGGAAGTTAGAGAAAGTTGTGTCTGTGTTTTCTTCCTAGGGGGCGCCAGAGCGCAATTTTGAGTCTTGGGGTTTGGTTTTTTGATTGGATTGCAATTTTCGCCAGTCTTGATGTGTGTGTCAAATTTGGTGAGTTTTGAAGCATGTTTAGGGGGTCAAATTACAGCTCAAAGAGGCGGCGGTATAATAATAATAAAGAATAATAATAAAACCTTAGAAATTCAATAGGGTCTTCTGTCCCAAAGGGACATTGGTCCCTAATAATAATAAAACGCTAGAAATTCAATAAGGTCCTTTGTCCCAAAGGGACATCGGTCCCTAATTAAAGTGCACTTTTTGTACAGAACACCACTACAATAGTTAGAAACAAATAAAGTGCACTTTTGTGCATGATGTCACACAAGATATTTCAATAACTGCCGAATAAAAATGAGCTGCATAATAGGTTCCTGCGGACGTTATCTCCTTCTGTTGTTGACTTTGGTTTTTTCATACGGTGTTGATCTGGAAAGAGTTGCTTTGGCATTTTGTTGGTGTGGCACCGAACGGAGATGTTGACATGCGGAGTTCCAAGCACTCCTCTTTCTCTAGCGGGTGAGTTTTCAAATGCTGCTACACATTAGCATTGCTGCTACTTTTTGTAGCAACGCTTTTGCCGCATAAATGTTGAACATATTCCCGCCTGAAGCCAAACCACCGCCGGACGATGGACCCCGTGCTGTTTTTCTTGGTGATTACTTCTTCCTCCATTTGTTGCCAGATTCGCACCTGCTTTCTCTCGTATTACCAACCGCACCTCACCGTTAGCTTTACAGCTAACGTTACCTCTCTGCTCCGCGGGAGTGTGTGACGTTGCACCTGTGACGTATGTAAGAATGTGCGCTTGTTTTAAGTCTCTGTGAGAAAGGGAGACAAGAAAGAGTAGGAAACGCCTGAAATGTAATGCCCGCAGCTAAAAGGAACCGCGTATACTCGAATATATAGTCATTTTCTATATCGCACAGAGACAAAACCGCGATATAGCGAGTATATCGCTATATCGCCCAGCGCTATATCACGACCACTCCAGTTGTTTGCGGTGCACAGTGTTGGCACTGGATCTTTTGTGGTTTATTATTATGTTCCCAGCAACCAGCCATCCAGTCAGCAGTAGTAGCTGTGGTGAAGTCATGATGGCTGCCACAACATAATAAATGAGATGTAAATAGATAGCTTCGTAAGGATGACAAACCAGGGAGAGGGAAGGGGTCAAGGAAACAAATAGCGACAGATTTCCAAGACGTTTAATTAATTAGTTGAATTGGCAATTAAAGTCAAACTCATCCACATTGTCCCCTCCTCTCTCTCGATCTCATATTGCCTTCCCCTTTTTATCCGCAATTAATATTCTTCCCACTTTCCCCTTGTTGTATCAGATGCATTAAGGTTTCATACACTTCTGTAAAATCGGTATACAAATACTTAATTTAAAGTTGAAGTTAAAGTACCAATGATAGTCACACACACTAGGTGTGGTGAAATTACCCTCTGCATTTGACCCATCCCCTTGTTCCACCCCCTGGGATGTGAGGGGAGCAGTGAGCAGCAGCAGTGGCCGCACTCGGATATAATTTTGGGGATTTAACCCCCAATTCCAACCCTTGATACTGAGTGCCAAGCATGGAGGTATTGGGTCCCATTTGTATAGTCTTTGGTATGACTCGGCCGGGGTTTGAACTCACGACCTACCAATCTCAGGCAAGACACTAGAGGCAACTATATCATCCGCAACCGCAACACTAAAGTCGTCATCAACACGCCATCCACCCGAACCAACATTTTATCAAAACCGCAACCGCCCGCTGTTATATATCAAGGGTCGGTAACCTTTGCCACTCAAAGAGCTATTTTGACCCGTTTCACATAGTAAAGGAGACGATGGGAGGCGCAACTGTTCTCGCTTAAATTTGCTGGTGCTCATCCAGATAACGAGAATAAGGACATGCTATGAAGCCATTGCCTTTAACGCCTTCTACAGCGTGTACAGACTGCTTGCCATTCCAGTAACATGTTTTAAGCAGCTTCTGCAGATACACGTCCACGATTGAAAGGCATACTGGGTGATACAGAGTAGACTGATGGTTGTGATATAAACAACTTTAACACTCTTACTAATATGCACCACACTGTGAAGCCACACCAAACAAGAATGACAAACTCATTTCGGGAGAACATCCTCATAGTAACACGACACAAACGCAACACAACAGATACCCAGAATCCTTTGCATCCATGATTATTCCTGACTCATCCATGGGGGGGGGTTGGTGCTTGCGGGGTGTATAATATAGTCAGGAATAGTCATGGATGCAAAGGATTCCGGGTATTTGTTGTGTTGCGTTTATGTTGTGTTACTGTGAGGATGTTCTCTCGAAATTTGTTTGTCATTCTTGTTTGGTGTGGCTCCACAGTGTGGCGCATATTGGTAAGAGTAATAAAGTTGTTTATATAACAACCATCAGTGTACTCTGTGTCATCCAGTATGCCTTCCAGTCGTGTGTGTGTGTCTGCGGGAGCAACATACAACAGGTTGCTGGACTGGCAAGCAGTTTGAACATGTTGTAGAAGGCGTCAAAGGGAATGGCTTCACAGCACGCCCTTATTCTTGTCATCTGGATGAGCACCAGCAGATATTCGCGAGAATGTTTACGGCTCCTATTGTCTACTTTACTTTGTGACACGGGTCAAAATGGCTCAATGAGTGGTAAAGGATGCCGATCCCTGAACTTTGTATACTAAATATTTCCGAATGGTTCAACCGCCACCAGCCCGAATCTATTTAAAATCTATTTTTTCGTCATATCACCCGTCCGACCCGCGGTTTATCCGCGTACTCCGCAGATGAGACCGCAAATCGCGCATCTCTACCAGACACTCTAACTATTTATTTTTTGTTAAGAAGAAAGCATGGTCTGTGATCGCAGGAATGTATACCGAGAACCGGTATTTTTTTGGTACTTGTTCCTAATTGTATTGGTCCAAGAGGACCGTTTAAATTCTGGACTGATGATACGGCAATTGAAATTTCAGTTGACCGTCGTAATTGTGACACGCGCGGACTGTCACATGCAGTTGTTGCGGCAATGCATCTTAGGCTCGATCAAACATGAGGCAACAGCCAGTTGGAACCGACCTTTTATCGCCCCACTTCCTGTTAAAAGGTAGGCAGAAATAAACACAATCATAGAAATGAATAGAATGACTGAACTTGGAATTTATCGGGCAGCTGAGGGCAGCAAAATAAATGTCAGCCAAAACTTAGTCAGGAGTCAGCAACCCGCGGCTCTTGAGCAGCATGCGGCTCTTTAGTGCCGCACTAGTGGCTCCCTGAAGCATTTTCAAAAAAGGATCGATAATGGAAAAAATTAGGAAAAAATATTTTTTTGTTTTAGTATGTTTTTTGCTTGAGGACAAAATGACACAAACCTTCCCAATTGTTAGAAATCCCACTGTTTAATATGTCTGTGTGTATGCTTCGCCGATGAGAGTTCTTGGTGAACATCGTTTTGTCCTACTAATTTCGGTGGTTCTTGAACTCACCATAGTGTGGACTTCGACACAACAGTTTGTTTACATGTAAAATCTTCCACTACTTCTTTGTCTCATTTTGTCCACCAAATGTTTTATGCTGTGCTTTGTTGATGTTTTTGAGTTGTTGGCGTGCTATTCAGAAATATTTGGTCACTGCATGACTGCAAGCTAATCAATGCTAACGTGCTATTTAGGCTAGCTGTATGTACATATTGCATCATTATGCCTCATTTGGTATTGGCTGCATTTCTGATAGTTGTTTGTGTGACATGTTGTTCCAGACCACAGCAAACATTGCCTAGCTTGCCCAAGATTGTAATAAATCTATTAAAAGAAGACAGCCTGTCGTTTCCTTTAACTTGAACACACACACACATCTATACATTTCGCCATTAAAAGCCAGTAATTTCCAGGAGTTATTTCACCTTCTGAGTAGCCTCTGATTTACTAATGGTTTTCTAATGTTGTAAACATGTGTAGAATAAATATCAAATTTCAATATGTCTGTCAACAAAGATTTGCTTCAGCCTGCGACACATAGTTATTTTGATAGTAGGCTAATATAGACACATCATGTGTTGTCTTCATTATAACACTTATATAAGACTTTCAAAGTCATTTTGATAGTAGGCTTATATAGCAAATATAGACACTTATGTCATGTGTTGACTTCATTATAAGACTTACATACGGCTTTTCATATTTTGTGCATATTTCTGTCCAATATGGCTGTTTCAACATTTTGGGTTGCCGACCCCTTACTTAGAGTTATCCAAGGCCCTATGATTTACCTAATCATTCCGAATCACAGAAAAAAATCAATGTCCGCGAAAACCAGAATCAAAACACGGAAAGTCGCAAACATTTGCAAAATGTGACTGAGATGCTGTCATTGAGAGGGGAAATCCTGTTTACTTGACAAACACCAGCTACAGGTAGGGGCCAGGACTATTGTCTAGTCTAATTCCAAAATACAGAGCTGAACAGTTTTTGAATAACTTGTACGTGTGATGTTCTTTTTACATGAAAGCATGTAAACTCAAATTTATCGGTACATTGTTGTTATTGTGCTTTTTAATTTCCATTTTTTTAATTCACTTGGAATGTAATAAAATGTTGAACTAATCCCTAGTTTATTTAGTTTTTGGTACAGATGCTTTAAAACTGGCAGGTTAAAAACAATGTACAAACAATTGATTTTATTCGAGATTGGATGTTATATCTCGATCCTTATTTTGCCATATTGTTGCCAGCCTTAGTATCTGGTAATCAGCTTGGAATAATCAGAAATAAGGAACCAACACCCCACAAAAGTTTGTAACAACTATATTTCCCCCTTAAAAGTATGTCAAGAGATATACTTAAATGCCGCTACTGCGCTTCGTCAACCGTCCTCATAGCAGTCTGGTTATCCACATGCCAATACTAAACCACTCAAAAAAGTAAACAATTTAAGAAACACAATAATCCATTAAGACTTCATGGCTGGCTCGCATCGTGGTCACTCCGTGATCACGTACGACCGCCAGACACTTCTGGATATGGACATATCGGGCCGTTTTGGACTGATAGACGCGGGCGTGCTAAACATGCTAACTAGCATGGGAATACGTCGGCGGCTACATCCAGCGGCCTGTGAAGCAGCGGAGTCTAGTAGCAGCGGGGGCCGTCTACGGAGCAGACGCCAGCGGTGTGATCGGAAACGCGGATGTCGAGCGGGGCTAAAAACAAAGCAGAAGGCTAATCCCCACAGAACACCACTTCCCTCCACCCTGAAGACGGATTTAAATAAAGGATGCGAGACTACTGGTCTGGGTAAGGAGTCAATTAAATTAGAACAAGTTTTTTCTGCTTTGAGTGTTTCAGAGTTGGACATGTGTTTTACTGAGGTGGCTAACTATGATGCGTGCAGTTTATCAAAGCAACAATCAAACAATCGGAAAATCCCCGTTACTGAGGTGGCTAACTATGATGCGTGCAGTTTATCAAAGCAACAAACAAACAATCGGAAAATCCCCGTTACTGAGGAGGCTAACCATGATGCGTGCAGTTTATCAAAGCAACAATCAAACAATCGGAACATTCCCGTCGTATCAATTCCTAGATATGGTCGTAATTATACTAAATGCACTGGGCATAATAAACACAACATTATTAATATTGCTACTACGGATAATTTGATCAAAAATTCCCTAAAACAGCCCACTACCTATAATATAGGTTTTTTAAACATAAGATCATTGTCTCCCAAAACGTTGTTAGTTAATGATATCATCAGAGACAACAATCTTAACGTCATCGGTCTCAGTGAAACCTGGCTTAAACCAAACTACTTATTTGCGCTAAATGAGGCATGTCCTCCTAACTTTACACATGCGCATATTGCCCGTCCGCTCAAAAGGGGTGGGGGGGTCGCACTAATATACAACGAAAACTTTAACCTTAGTCCTAACATAAATAATAAATATAAATCGTTTGAGGTGCTTACTATGAGGTCTGTCACACCGCTGCCTCTACACCTGGCTGTTATCTACCGCCCCCCAGGGCCCTGTTCGGACTTTATCAATGAATTCTCAGAGTTCGTTGCTGATCTAGTGACACACGCCGATAATATAATCATAATGGGGGACTTTAATATCCATATGAATACCCCATCGGACCCACCGTGCGTAGCGCTCCAGACTATAATTGATAGCTGTGGTCTCACACAAATAATAAATGAACCCACGCATCGCAACGGTAATACGATAGACCTAGTGCTTGTCAGGGGTATCACCGCTTCCAAAGTTACGATACTCCCGTATACTAAAGTATTGTCCGATCATTACCTTATAAAATTCGAGGTTCAGACGCATGTTTGTCAAACTAATAATAATAATAACTGCTATAGCAGCCGCAACATTAATACGGCCACAACGACAACTCTTGCTGACCTACTGCCCTCGGTAATGGCACCATTCCCAAAGTATGTGGGCTCTATTGATAACCTCACTAACAACTTTAACGACGCCCTGCGCGAAACCATTGATAACATAGCACCGCTAAAGTTAAAAAAGGCTCCAAAAAAGCGCACCCCGTGGTTTACAGAAGAAACTAGAGCTCAGAAATTATTATGCAGAAAGCTGGAACGCAAATGGCGCACGACTAAACTTGAGGTGCACCATCAAGCATTTAGTGATGGTTTAATAACTTATAAATGCATGCTTACCTTAGCTAAAGCTAATTATTACTCAAATCTCATCCACCGTAATAAAAACGATCCTAAATTTTTGTTTAGTACGGTAGCATCGCTAACCCAACAAGGGACTCCTTCCAGTAGCTCCACCCACTCAGCTGATGACTTTATGCAATTCTTTAGTAAGAAAATTGAAGTCATTAGAAAGGAGATTAAAGACAATGCGTCCCAGCTACAACGGGGTTCTATTAACACTGACACGATTGTATATACGGCGGATACTGCCCTCCAAAATAGTTTCTCTCGTTTTGAGGAAATAACATTAGAGGAATTGTTACAACGTGTAAATGGAATAAAACAAACAACATGTTTACTTGACCCTCTTCCTGGGAAACTGATCAAGGAGCTCTTTGTATTATTAGGTCCATCAGTGCTAAATATTATAAACTTATCACTTTCCTCGGGCACTGTTCCCCTAGCATTCAAAAAAGCGGTTATTCATCCTCTTCTTAAAAGACCTAACCTCGATCCTGACCTCATGGTAAACTACCGACCGGTGTCTCACCTTCCCTTTATTTCAAAAATCCTCGAAAAAATTGTTGCGGAGCAGTTAAATGAACACTTAGCGTCTAACAATCTATGTGAAACCTTTCAATCCGGTTTCAGGGCAAATCACTCGATGGAGACAGCCCTCGCAAAAACGACTAATGATCTATTGCTAACGATGGATTCTGATGCGTCATCTATGTTGCTGCTCCTCGATCTTAGCGCTGCTTTCGATACCGTCGATCATAATATTTTATTAGAACGTATCAAAACACGAATTGGTATGTCAGACTTAGCCCTGTCTTGGTTTAACTCTTATCTTACAGATAGGATGCAGTGTGTCTCCCATAACAATGTGACCTCGGACTACGTTAAGGTAACGTGTGGAGTTCCCCAGGGTTCGGTCCTTGGCCCTGCACTCTTCAGCATCTACATGCTGCCGCTAGGTGACGTCATACGCAAATACGGTGTTAGCTTTCACTGTTATGCTGATGACACCCAACTCTACATGCCCCTAAAGCTGACCAACACGCCGGATTGTAGTCAGCTGGAGGCGTGTCTTAATGAAATTAAACAATGGATGTCCGCTAACTTTTTGCAACTCAACGCCAAAAAAACGGAAATGCTGATTATCGGTCCTGCTAGACACCGAACTCTATTTAATAATACAACTCTAACATTTGACAACCAAACAATTAAACAAGGCGACACGGTAAAGAATCTGGGTAATATCTTCCACCCAACTCTCTCCTTTGAGGCACACATTAAAAGCGTTACTAAAACGGCCTTCTTTCATCTCCGTAATATCGCTAAAATTCGCTCCATTCTGTCCACTAAAGACGCTGAGATCATTATCCATGCGTTTGTTACGTCTCGCCTCGACTACTGTAACGTATTATTTTCGGGTCTCCCCATGTCTAGCATTAAAAGATTACAGTTGGTACAAAATGCGGCTGCTAGACTTTTGACAAGAACAAGAAAGTTTGATCACATTACGCCTGTACTGGCTCACCTGCACTGGCTTCCTGTGCACTTAAGATGTGACTTTAAGGTTTTACTACTTACGTATAAAATACTACACGGTCTAGCTCCATCCTATCTTGCCGATTGTATTGTACCATATGTCCCGGCAAGAAATCTGCGTTCAAAGGACTCCGGCTTGTTAGTGATTCCCAAAGCCCAAAAAAAGTCTGCGGGCTATAGAGCGTTTTCCGTTCGGGCTCCAGTACTCTGGAATGCCCTCCCGGTAACAGTTCGAGATGCCACCTCAGTAGAAGCATTTAAGTCTCACCTTAAAACTCATTTGTATACTGTAGCCTTTAAATAGACTCCCTTTTTAGACCAGTTGATCTGCCGCTTCTTTTCTTTTTCTTCTATGTCCCACTCTCCCCTGTGGAGGGGGTCCAGTCCGATCCGGTGGCCATGTACTGCTTGCCTGTGTATCGGCTGGGGACATCTCTGCGCTGCTGATCCGCCTCCGCTTGGGATGGTTTCCTGCTGGCTCCGCTGTGAACGGGACTCTCGCTGCTGTGTTGGATCCGCTTTGGACTGGACTCTCGCGACTGTGTTGGATCCATTGTGGATTGAACTTTCACAGTATCATGTTAGACCTGCTCAACATCCATTGCTTTCCTCCTCTCTAAGGTTCTCATAGTCATTATTGTCACAGACGTCCCACTGGATCATTACTGTCACCGATGTCCCACTGGGTGTGAGTTTTCCTTGCCCTTATGTGGGCCTACCGAGGATGTCGTGGTGGTTTGTGCAGCCCTTTGAGACACTAGTGATTTAGGGCTATAAAAGTAAACATTGATTGATTGATTGATTAAGTTGCTCCGAACCAAGGCAGCATCCAGTGACAGGTTTTAAGCGTCCATCTGACATCACTCCATAGCGTCGCGTTTGTGTGGCATAAAAACACACCCGGCATAAATGCATACCTAATATGTTAATCGATTGTATTGTTTTATATTATGATAGATTATAAAGAAAAAGTGTGTGCTCTACACATGAATGCCATAAACACATATTTTATTCCAGCCCAGTGTTATTGTAATGAATAGTAACACTGTGATGGGTCTGTGTGGTCTTTACAAGATGATAACATAATAGCTGCATTGCACCTTGCACTGCAAACATGGTTGATGTGTTAAGGACTTAAAAAGCAGGTATTGACAAAAGACTTCCCTGAGATGTTACACGATGCTGGTGTGCAACCTCTTGTGCTAATAAAAATGCACTTTTTCATATCTTTATTTACATCGATTACACACAGTACCGATAAAAGTATCCAAGAATACTGGAATCAAGAAATATTGATACTGGTATCGGTATCGATTAAATCCTAACGTTATACCTCCCAATATGATAGCTGTTTTTTTACTAGTATGCTTTCATTTTGAAGTGAAGTGAAAGATTAGATTGCCCAGCTGGGACTAGTTATCTAATCACCTGTTGTTCTTATCAGTAGCGGCCAGGAGCAGGCAAACCACAGTGACGAGGACTTGAAAAGTCGAGGGAGGTGCTACAACTCATGATCGATAAAACTTTGTTGAACCCTGAACGCCGGACTGCCGTGCACGTGTGCGTGATCAGCAGAACCCACCAGAAGGCAACTTCGGCAAACACATACAAAAGGATTACGACAAGTACTAAAATAAAAACACATTGAAAATAATTGTCCCCATGTCATCCAGTTCTGGCGCTCACACTTCTGATTTTCCTTCAAGCCACTTTTTCAGTTAACACCGCTTTCGGAAACCACCTGTATGTTTCAAAGCGCACGTTGTTTGTCCATTGCTTTCTTTAGACTTAGACAAACTTGGACAAACTTCAAATTCATCCATCCATTTTCTACCGCTTATTCCCTTTCGGGGTCGCGGGGGGCGCTGGCGCCTATCTCAGCTACAATCGGGCGGAAGGCGGGGTACACCTCGCCACCTCAAATTGTTTTCTAAAACAAATGCTGATAAATACTCAGCAGACAAAGTAGCACAGTTCCTAACAACAGCACTGCTGTGCTGACGGAATAACCACCAGCACAATGGATGTGCTGCCGGACACAAAATAGCTGCAACTTCTTTTATTCGGCCTGTGGACCGTAAATCAAAAAGCTTGTTCGTAAATCGAAGTTCCACTGTACGCATAGTCTCCTGGGGGAAATGGAAGGGTTGACAGGTATGCCTTAACCCTTATCAAATTATATCAACCTTCATACTTTTTATTCCCCATGCATTTATATGTGTGTCTGTGTGTGTGTGTGTGTGTGCGTGTGTTGGGTGTGTGGTTGTAGGGCCAAGCAGCGAGACAGGGGCAGGTGAATGATAGCGACTCTAATTAGCAGGGTGGTGGCTCCTGTGCCTTGCTGCTCCAGAGATGAGTCGTCAGGGACTAGAGGTGGCGGGCTCAGTGGAGAAGACACAGAAAAACAGCTTTAATTGGTGCGTGATATTTATAGAAACACACCTCTTTCAAGGTTAGTAGGTTAAGTCTTCTCGGGCCTCTGTGGGGACCGTCATGTTGAGCCGTGACAAAGAGACTGCTGCCAAAAAACCGTGCCCCACCTTTCAATCCCCAGGGTGTCCCACATGTACAAATACTGTACAATGCTACATGTCCACATGTTTTTGTGGCGGTTGTGGGGAATAGTATGGCAGCGTTTCCCACGCACCAATGTATTGATTAAAAAAAAGTCATGACATGAAAAAGATCAACGTGTTATTAGAAGAATTTTGTGCAAAGTGTATTCATGTGCAGATTATATACCTGTATATATGTGTGTGTGTATATATATATATATATATATATATATATATATATACAGTGGGGCAAAAAAATATTTAGTCAGCCACCGATTGTGCAAGTTCCCCCACTTAAAATGATGACAGAGGTCTGTAATTTTCATCATAGGTACACTTCAACTGTGAGAGACAGAATGTGAAAAAAAATCCAGGAATTCACATTGTAGGAATTTTAAAGAATTTATTTGTAAATTATGGTGGAAAATAAGTATTTGGTCAACCATTCAAAGCTCTCACTGATGGTAGGAGGTTTTGGCTCAAAATCTCACGATACATGGTCCCTTTCATTCTTTCCTTAACACGGATCAATCGTCCTGTCCCCTCAGCAGAAAAACAGCCCCAAAGCATGATGCTTCCACCCCCATGCTTCACAGTAGGTATGGTGTTCTCGGGATGCAACTCAGTATTCTTCTTCCTCCAAACACGAAGAGTTGGATACAAAATGGATACATGGATGATACAGCAGAGTATTGGGAGAATGTCATGTGGTCAGATGAAGCCAAAATATAACTTTTTGGTATAAACTCAACTCGTCGTGTTTGGAGGAAGACGAATACTGAGTTGCATCCCAAGAACACCACACCTACTGTGAAGCATGGGGGTGGAAACATCATGCTTTGGGGCTGTTTTTTCTGCTAAGGGGACAGGACGATTGATCCATGTTAAGGAAAGAATGAATGGGGCCATGTATCGTCAGATTTTGAGCCAAAACCTCCTTCCATCAGTGAGAGCTTTGAATGGTTGACCAAATACTTATTTTCCACCATCATTTACAAATCAATTCTTTAAAATTCTTACAATGTGAATTCCTTGATTTTTTTTTTCACATTCTGTCTCACAGTTGAAGTGTACCTATGATGAAAATTACAGACCTCTATCATCATTTTAAGTGGGAGAACTTGCACAATCGGTGGCTGACTAAATACTTTTTTGCCCCACTGTACATATATATATGTAAGAAAGATCCTGATAAACATTGTAAATGTTGTTGAAAACATTTGAATCTTATTCATCTCATTATGTGAATGACAACGTATTTAACTATTTAATGATGATTTTGATATTTTTTATTTATGGATTTAAATTGTGTGCAAAATGAGAACAGGAAGTGAATAAATGTGTTAGTAATTGCTATGAATTATAAAAAGGGTATAATTAAATAAGCTCTGCTTCTTCTTACTCCTTTTCAGACATGTTGTAAGGAGAAACTGGAAATATGCGTTGTATCACATTGAAAATGCATCCTTGTTCCATATATTTTGCCTACTTTCTCTTTTGAAGAGAAAGAAGAATACCAACTTTTGCCACGTATGGCTCCATTAACAAGACAGAAAAGGGGCTACTGAATAAAAGCAGGAAAAACAAGTTTTATTTCTAAATTAGGTAGCAAGGCAGTTAAACTAAGGGCATTTATTATTTATATACACATCTGCGTGTTTGAATAACAAGTCAAATATTTTTGTTTTACTAAAACCAACAATGTAATCAATTTATAAAACATATTGTTGTGTACAAAAATCCAACAATATTATTGTGAATACAGGCTGAAAGTAGATTTAGACGACGAGGATAGAATAGGGAAGGTGGGGAGGTTGTTCCTGCCTTGAATTTCTCATTGGAGGCATCTTCATCTGCAGCCCAATCCTCCCGAGGGCCCCTACTTCTCCATTTCATTAGTTTGTCAGCCCGCACCACGGATTGTGCATTAGGCCTTTAATTTAGTGGATTGCCAGAGGCTGTCTGTGGTCTAGTGACTCTTAGCTCCAACAGGCTGGAATCTAACTAGGATCAGCTCAGCTAAACTTAATGTAGCCACACACACATACACACACACACACACACACACACACACACACACACACACGCAGACATGCACAAATTCTAGCACACACACGCAGTTACCGTGACGATCACACCACTGCAGTGATGCTAGATAAATGTGATGGGAGGTCTTTTTTTTTTTGCCCCTTACTGGTACTAATGAACTTTTGACTCTGCAGAAAAACATATAAATAATACAAAAGAGTGAAAATAAGATAAAACGATTAATAGGTCAAAGGCCATGCAATTAAAAAGCAAATACTGCATGTTTAATGTGATCGTTTACACTTACCTAAGTTTATGATCATGTACACTTTTGAAATGACAACAACATAATACAACAAATGGCATTGACTGGACGTGTGAGATTTGGTGATAGAATTAAAGAACTATTGTGTGTTTCTATGGTGACAGAAATGCAGATTCATTTAGCAGTTACCAGCTGCCTGCCAGCTGTAGCCAGCCTGAGGGATGAGTTGCAGCACATATGAGGGTGGTGGTAGCAACACTTTCAACGCTGAATGATAACTTGCATTATAAGAGCAGTGACACACACACATAAAAAAACAAAAAAACTTGACCTATATTCGACATGAACTGGCTGTTTAGAACCAGATTAACAAACTTTGTTTATTAATATAATAAATATTTACACTTTTAAGCATGTCAAGGGAAAAACACATTCAGTATTGCAATTTTTTTACAGTGCAATAACTTAAAAAAGTTTTTGGACTGTCCATCTGTCTATTTTCTTTAGCTTACAGTCGTGGTCATCGCATCACGGACATCACATGGACAAAGATAAGACCTTCTGGAGGAAAGTTCTGTGGTCAAATGAAACAAAAACTTCCGCTGTTTGGCCACAATACCCAGCAATATGTTTGGAGGAGAAAAGGTGAGGCATTTATTCCCAAGAACACCATCCCTACCGTCAAGTAGTGTGGCAAAGACACAACAAACTCCCTTCTTGTCTCTCATGGACACACATATGTTGTTGTTGACTTTGGACTAGCGACTGCATAATACATCAAGGCAGCGGAACAGAGACACACTACGGGCGTACACACACACACACATCCACAAAAATATATGCCACACATACACACCCCACCACCCCAACCCAATGCCCTCGACGCAAATCCCATAGGGGTGATGAATGGATGGTCAGCGCCTGAGAGCTGCGGCCTACCATCATGACCCCGAACTCCCTTCCCTCTGTTGCTAGATATCTCGATATGTATGTTGTAATATGTATATGTGCCTTGCTATGGAGGTTTTTTCCCACTCCAGACTGGGCCCCCTTAGGAGCCCACTCTAGATTGTATTTTTTTACTCGTCCTTCCTGTTACGCCTGTTCGGCATTGTGGTGCCGGGTTCGATTCCCTCCAGGATGCGTCAAAACGAAGAACACAACAAAGGTAAGATATAACCAATGTATTCTAAATAACAGAAGGAGAGCTATAACGAAAACACTGGAGCTAACAAAAGGCAAACCGAAAACGTTAGTATGAGAAGTAGGAGATACAAAATAGGAAATTAAACTGGCACGTTGGCACACACAAAGGAGTAAATGAAACATTTAGCATGTGAGCTAATAACGAGCTCGCGAAAATAGTAGGAATTGCGTGAAAGCAATCGATCAAAACAGACGTATAGGTGCAGGAGAGCAAACTAGATCCCCAGGCAGAAGAATGAAAAGAGAAAGGCTTATAAAGGGAAAGTTATTATTTGTAGCAGGTGTGCGGGACCGTGAGTAGCAGGTGAACTAATGAGTGACCATGGTGACGGAACAAACAGGAAATAAGAGGTAGAATGATGGAGTGATACAACAATGGAAACAATAAACAATAATATGAGAAGATCCGAGTACGGATCTTAACACTTCCCCAGCGTTGACCTTTTTCCCATCTTTTACGGGGCGCCTTATGGCGACCCATCAGCGTTTTTGTTCTGTAACCCTGTACACTGTTTGTTTGTCTAATCTTGAACAGGTTTGTGCTGTTCGTTGTACTTGTGCAATAAAGACAATAAAGACCTATCCTATCCTAAGCATGGTGGTGGTAGTATTATGCTCTGGTGCATACACTGGTGCTTTACAGAGAGTAGATGGGACGATGAAAAAGGAGGATTACCTCCAAATTCTTCAGGACAACCTAAAATCATCAGCTGGAGGTTGGGTCTTGGGCGCAGTTGGGTGGTCCAACAGGACAATGACCCCAAACACACATCAACAGTGGTAAAGGAATGGCTAAATCAGGCTAGAATTAAGGTTTTAGTTTGGAATTCCCCAAAGTCCTGACTTAAACGTGTGGACAATGCTGAAGAAACAAGTCCATGTCAGAAAAAACAACACATTTAGCTGAACTGCACCAATTTTAAGTGGTCAAAAATTAAACCAGAAGCTTGTGGATGGCTACCAAAAGCGCCTTATTGCAGTGAAACTTGCCAAGGGACATGTAACCAAATATTAACATTGCTGTATGTATACTTTTGACCCAGCAGATTTGCTCACATTTTCAGTAGACCCATAATAAATTCATAAAATAACCAAACTTCATGAATGTTTTTTGTGACCAACAAGTATGTGCTCCGAACACTCTATCACAAAAAAAAAAGACTTGTAGAAATGACTGGACATTTAAGACAGCCATGACATCATGTTCTTTACAAGTGTATGTAAACTTTTGAACACGACCGTATGTTGTTTTGAGACTCAGTGGTGTGTTGCGCCCCCCGCGACCCCGAAAGGGAATAGGCGGTAGAAAATGGATGGATGGATGGATGGATGGATGGTGTGTTTGGACGAGAGGTATTGGTAGCCGAATGTAAAAACTCAGTCATACTTTTCTAGCAGATACTGTATATTTCTCACATTTAGTGCACCTTTCTCACATTTAGCTCATATATACATTTACATTTAAAATGTATATTTAACATCCACAACTAGATTAAATATATAGATTTGACATTTATGTTTAGATTTAACATTTAGGGCTTACATTTTATTCCGGACTATGAGACGCCACTTGTTACCTACACTTTAAACTCTGCGGCTTTTAAGATGATGCAGCTAATTTATGGATTTTTCTTTGCTGACAGCCATAATAAAAAAATGTAAAAAGCAAATAAACTGAGAAGGTGTTTTATTGTTCATGCTATGGTGCAATCTCTTGGACCAGTTTGCCGTAGTACTGCATTGCCCTTCTGTATAGACTTAGCTTCCAACTGGAAATTGTGTGCAAAATGAGAACAGGAAGTGAATACATGTGTTAGTAATTGCATTCTGTTCATTCTTCCATCCGTCCATATTGTTTTTACTCATATGGATTCTTCATTCAAAACTCCAGGCAACGTTTGTAAGTTTTACAGTGTAACTGAAACTGTTTATACTTACTAAACCGTCCCATGTGTGATGTCTGTAGGAGTGTTTTCATACATTTTTGTACGTGCTATCTTAATGATCGTTAGTATTAGCTAACATGCTAACATTTTTACGAGTGTCTGTGTTAGTATTATTTACTTACAATGACATTCCTTTTGATGTCACCGTGGAGTTATTGAATCTGTTTAGCTAACTGGAGAACTCGCTTCCGCAGCGAGTGGGTTCATGACGATGACTTCTGTTTGTTTGATCAGCCGTTTTACTGCTTTGTTGCAGACAGCATTTGGAAACAATTAAGTTATGTAAATAAATATTTACAAACTCTTTCTGTGTAAATAACTCATTTTGCAACGTATACATCTGAAGCTTAGGAATAAAATAAAAGTAAATCAATCAACATAACATACAAGTGAAATATGAATGAAAAGGAGCAGAAAGAAGTTAAAAATGTATATCTGCCCCCTATTTTGACTTTCAATGTTGATGACTACAAAGCCATAATTTCATTTTACAACAATTAAACCAATAATGAAGAACCCCTTTTCTCAATTTTATCTTTTCATCATTGTGATTTTTTACCTGTTTTTTTTATACAAAAAGAGATTTACATTGTTTTATTCCACTGTCAAGATTGTTCAATAAACTAACACTTCTGATAGAAATACTACTTTCCATTTTCACTGTTCTCAAATGCAGATTTATTAAAGATCTCAGTTCCTTTCAGATTATAATGACTATCTCTTTTTACAAATCTGTTTTGAATGTTGTTTGATGGAATTGTTGCATGTGCTTTGTACATGATTTTTAGGATATTACTCTCTGCTAGTTCATGAAATTTTAATAAGTTTAACTGTTTGAATGTTGGGTTTGTGGGTTCCCTGTATTTAGGTTTGGATTTAACATTTTAATTCAGGTTTAACATATATACCTAGATTTTAGATTTAGATTTAACATTTATACCTAGATTTTTTTTTAACTGGAGACGCAAGCCAAAAAATAACGACATATACAGAGTAGTACTGACTAGATACGTAACTGCACTTGGTATCATTACAGTGGATTTTAGGTATAGATCCACCAATGGCGTTTTTTTTACATTTTTATGCTGGTGAGCTACGGTGTGTAGTGAAACATGTTTATCTATTCCTCGTCCTGCAGGGATGATAATTATCAAAAACGTACTTTATTTGTCGCCATGGAGACCAGGACTAGTGATTTATGAGTAGATAAAACACTGCCGACGGCGGATGGACTTAAGCCGCTAGCTAGCTAGCCATGTCTTAAAGCACCTCTTCTTGTGTTATAACTTCACCTTTATCTTTAGTTTTTTAAGCCAAAATGTGTCCATTCTCCCTTTTCTGTCCACACACTGTGTCTGCTTGTAAGTACACTGCAACAAGTCCGTGTTCAAAAACCAGACAAAAATACAAAAATTAGGGGTATTTTATTTTAACTAAGCAAAATTATCTGTCAATAGAACAAGAAAATTTGGCTCGTCAAGACTTTCCAAAACGAGTAAAATTAGCTAACCTCAATGAACTCCAAAAATAGCTTAAAATAAGTATATTCTCACTAATAACAAGTGCACTACTATATGAGTACGTACGTTCTATTGTTTCATTGAAAATAAACAGCAAAGTCCATTTAGCTGTCATCTGTTTTAATATGAGACATAATTGTGTCAAAGTCATGATTTTTTTTCATGCTTGAAATAACAAATTATTACTTTAAAAAAGTAGTTTTATACTTGTGAGTGTTGATGACACAGCTTTGCAACACTTGATCTTCTACTTTCTAGCATGTTTTACCCAATATAGGTCATACAATCTCAGCAACTGAGATCATTTAGGACCAAAACCCCTAAAACAAGTAAAACACTCTAACATAAAATCCGCTTAGTAAGATGAAATATATTATCGGACAGAAAAATAGTAAATATCACCCTTATTTGAGATATTTAATCTTACTAAGATTTCAGCTTTTGCAGTGTACTCAATTATTGTGCGCTGCCGAACATGCTAGTCTGCTTGTAAACCAGCAATGTCAAGACGTGACTTCGACGCGTGCACGGGTGTCCGGTACGGTATAGAACCAAAAATGATTCATTAGTATCGCAGTACTATACTAATACTGGTTAACCGTACAACCCTACTTTGGACAGTTCTAGAAATAACATCTTAAATGTAGGCATGTGGCGAACAGTTTGCAGTGCATACCCAAAGTCTTCCAATCTGATTTCATCCTTCTTTCCCCACCCATCCTTTTTGTGTCAGTCAAGTTGTCTATTCAGCCTGGTGACATGCTATGGGGACGGCGAGGAGAGTGTGGGTGGACATTAAACACACACACACAACTGTGTGCGACCGCAACAAACAACAATCGCACGCGTGCACATGCGAGCCTCACAATTATAACGATGCAATCATGAGCGTCAGCATGAATGCGGTGCTCCCACACGGTGCCTGCAACACAATTACATGGAACAAAGAGCAAAAAAACAAAGGGTTCTGCAACTTCCCTGACCACCCCAACCCCCCCACACACACACACACTGACTTTTAACCCTCAAGCACTCCACAGTCGTGTTCACTCTCCCAGGCAGCTCCAAGGCGTCTCCCTAGGATGAGAGGGGGGGGGGAAGGGGTGCAGATTTTTTTTGTTTTTTTGTAGAGATGGAGGCCCCTCTTTTGTTTCCCGCTACAACATGCATTTCGTGGGGAGGCCTGGCTTCTGACCCTGCCGATCACACACTGCGTCAGGGCTGGGAGCTCTGAGGGAAAGTCCATCTGTGGCATCCATCAGTGTTGCGGCCTCCTGCTGAGGTTCTGTCAGGAGCCGGAGGGGTGGTGGCGGTGGAGGCAAGGCTTAAGCGGGGGGGCATGATAAGGGGGAGGCCGGGGGGGAGAAATTTGTTCAAGAATAAGGTTCAAAAAGGGAGGTAAAATCAGTCCCAGAAAGCAACCTTAAAAAGGTCTTGTGCAAAACTGACTTTTCTTACCTATTGGTATCTGTTTTTGTGTACCAATTAGGACTGGGCGTATCGATACCAAGTATCGATAGTATCGATACTTGGTATGTATCGGTATCGTATCGATACTGGCGTGATGGTATCGATACTTCACCAAATTAAGCGAATCACTCCGATTCAAAAAAAAATGTGAGCACAGCGCAGCGCTCCTCACCACTCCACCCTCCTCCCTAGTGATGGGTCGCGAACGAGATTTAAAAACACTTTAAAATTCATCTTCAACCCAAAATAAAATAAAATAAATACAATTAACATGACGCTTGGTGCGTTCGCGCACACACATCAGTATAATTCGCTCCGAGGTTCACTCGGACACGCACACACACACGCGTGCGTTGCCAGTGCGAATTAATGTCTTGGTTGTAAACTGTAAAGTATTTTATTGCACTAAAATAACGATAAGAATTTCTCAGTTCTTTTGTTTTGTGTTCATTTTTACAACTGTTTAATAACTAGTGTTTTCTTTTTTACTTAAGTTCTTGTGTGTTGTGAGGCGACTAGCCAAGTTCAGTATTTGTTTTCACCTTATTTGCACTACTTACTTTATTGTAATGGATATTATTACTTTTTTATTTGAATTTCTCCGTTCGTTTGTTTTGTATTCATGTTTACAACTTTGTTCAATAACTAGAGTTTTGTTATTTACCTTAAGTGTTTCTGTGTTTTGAGGCGACAAGCCAGATTCAGTAGTTGTTTGCACCTTATTTGCATTACTTTATTGCTATTGATATTACTTTTGTAAAAAAATATTTTATTTTTTTACTTAAATCGTTGTCCTTTGTTGTATTATTATCATAATCAATTAATAAAGGCAAAAGTAAAAAATGTGTTTTTCAAAAGTATCGATACCCCGAAGTCCCCCCCCATCAGATGACGACACTTCCGGTATTGGTATCGGTATCGGATTGGATCTGTATTGATACCCAAATGTGCGATATCGCCCACCCTTAGTACCATCCATCCATCCATTTCCTACCGCTTATTCCCTTTTGGGGTCGCGGGGGGCGCTGGCGCCTATCTCAGCTACAATCGGGCAGAAGGCGGGCTACACCCTGGACAAGTCGCCTCCTCATCGCAAACCCCTTAGTACCAATCCAATCCACTTTGTGTGCCGTATTTTCCGCACTATAAGGCGCACCTAAAAACCTAAAATTTTCTCAAAAGCTGACAGTGCGCCTTATAATTTGGTGCGCCTTATATATGGACCAATATATATGAATAATTTTGCTGAGACAGCAGGTCTCACAACTACGGTAAGCAGCCGCCGATTTCATTTTCATTTTCCCCCGCGCGCGGTGCATGCTGGGATATATGACTGCGGCAGGCCGTGCCGTTTCATTTCCATTTGTGTGTTTATGTAAAGACCCCAAAATGGCTCCTATTGAGAGACATGATTTCAGGAAAGCAGGAATTGTCACTGAACTGCTAGACAACAGCAGCGACACCGACTCCATTAACGACGTCTCGACATAGTGCAAAGCAATAACAATATATCAATAGCTCAACGTCGCTCAAACGATAATGTCACACAACACAACACACAAAATAAACATGTAAAGCTTACTTTATTAACCTTTGTCTTGTGTTAGGGTCGGCACCGACCCGTTTTAGTATTAAAATGCATAAAAGAACCACGCAAACTTATTTTTTTTGCATCAAGGCTTTTTGACTTTGTCAGGAACCTCTATTTCAACAAAACTAAACTTTTTTTTTTTTTTCACAAAATTATAAAATGTTCCGGTGGAAATTATGACTTTGGTGTTGTTAGGGTCGGTTTCGACCCAGTTATAAAAATAAGATTATCAAGCAATAATAAGAGCCATTATCTCTATTGATAGAAATGTTGGCGCTAGGAATTTTCATCAAGTCATAAAAATGGGGTCCCACAGTAAGTCTCTGTGGTCCCACTTTTTTGTAAGCTTTATGAAAACATGATAAATGTATTCATTGTCCTATTGGGCATTGAAAAAATGCCACGTACCCCAAAACAGAGACGGACAGCTTTGCCAGAAAAAAATAGGGAGGATTCGCCAGTTCCTCACAAAACTTTGGTGCATGCCCTACCATCATTTAAGATCTAAAAAAATGGGCACGTATTGTTGCTTCACTTACAGCATCATAAAAGCAATGGTCGAATGAATAAGGAAACCAAGGATATATTACCATGCAGGGTAAACTCATCCCAGCTGCAGGTCTTACTTACACGTTCAAAGAAGTTCAAGAACATTGAGTCGGAGTCATCCAAGGCCAATTATTCCAGTTTGTGCTTTTGAGTTATTTACAGGCTTCTGTCCTCCCAATGTACAAGTACCTCCAGCCTTGGAGTCCAACCTACCAGAACCTCTTTCTGACGCAGAACGCTTACCAAAAGTGCTCACACCTGCTCCATCCCAGCAGCATTCACCATCAGAAACACCACCACCACCATCTTATTGGCCTACGGGACGGTGTAGCGCAGTGGAAGAGTGGCCGTGCGCAACCCAAGGGTCCCTGGTTCAAATCCCACCTAGTACCAACCACGTCACGTCCGTTGTGTCCTGAGCAAGACACTTAACCCCTGCTCCTGATGGGTGCTGGTTGGCGCCTTGCATGGCAGCTCCCTCCATCAGTGTGTAAATGTGTGTGTGAATGGGTAAATGTGGAAGTAGTGTCAAAGCGCTTTGAGTACCTTGAAGGTAGAAAAGCGCTATACAAGTACAACCCATTTATTTATTTATTTAAAACTGAACACACTGACAGCCAGCATGTGAGCTTTAGGGGATTCTCATCTTACCTTGTTATCCAGTACAAAAACAAACAGACAGGCATGTTCAGACATGTGAGGTCATCTCAGTATAAAATTATTAAAATGAAAAAGTAAATGAAACAATTTGATTTAAGAGGTGTGTTCTAATACCCCTCAGTAATCGTCAAGTAACACAACAACCTTTTATTTATTTATATGATTCTCTTGAGTCCTTTTACCATTTTTTTAAAGTGAAATCTAAGGGGTATACCGACAAAAAAAAGGCCCGATGGCCCACACCAAAAATATTAAAACCAATATTTTCATGGATAAGGAAGCCTAACAAGGTAACCAAGAGATGTGAAACAAATTGGATGATAGATAATTGTTTTTAGTGTATTTTACCGCTGATTCATGACATGGATTAAAACCGACCCGTTAACATAAGAGGTGGTAACAGAAATCTAACACAAGAGGAAGGTTAAGTTATTCCTCAACCATGAATCCCTCGAGTTCTTCTTCTTCAGTGTCCGAATTAAACATGCCACAAGAGGTCCCACAACTACGGCCTACCTTATTTTCCCTCGTAGAAGAAGAAGCGCGCGGTGCATGCTGGGATATATGACTGCGGGAGCCGTGCCGAGTTTAAACTTTAGGCGATCAGTCACACAGTAGAAGACGGAAATAGAGCAGCAGCGATATAATATAACATTAACAGCAGCGACAATGTTGGATGCCGTATTCGCCCAAATGTTTGATTCGAACACTGAAGAAGAAGAATTTGAGGGATTCGTGGATGAGGAATAAGTTAATAAAGTGAGCTTTACATGTTTATTTTGTGTGTTGTGTTGTGTGACATTAACGTTTGAGCAACATGGAGTTATTGATATATTGTTATTGCTCTGCACTATTTCGAGTGTTACTACATTGTGATTGCACGAACGTTTGATTTACCGTAACAGTATCAGACTGTTTTTTACATGTTTATTGAATCGGAGAAAATAATAAAACAGCTGTTTATTCATTTTGGGAGTTAACCGAGTTGTCAAAACGCTAGTTTGTAATCAATTAATAAAGTTTGACTGACATATCTGACTGTTTTCTTGACATTCCCTTTAGCGCAGCTCCATCTAATGGATGCATAACGTAACCCCAGCTTCTACTGTAGCATCTATTCTATGTGTCTTATAATGCGGTGCGCCTTATATATGAACAAAATATGAAAACAGGCCATTCATTGAAGGTGCGCCTTATAATCCGGTGCGCCTTATAGTGCGGAAAATACGGTATTTTAGATTCCCATAAGTCCTGAAAATGTGAACTCCAACCATGTAGGCATGGCTGAGATATTTATAAAACAATCTTCCCTTCTTCCATAGCTGCTCAAAATGACCTGTTTAATCGGTCTGTTTGCCTTAGTTACGTCAGCGGTTATTCCCTTATATGGTTGAGGTTTACTTGAAAAGTTTGCGCAAGTCTGACAGTGTTGTAACGATACCAATATTTTGGTATCGGTTCCGGTACTCAAATTATTTCGATACTTTTTGTTTTTTTTCTAAATAAAGGGGACCACAAACAATTGCATTATTGGCTTTAATTTAACAAAAAAACAGGGTACATTGAACATATGTTTTTTATTGCAGTTAAGTCCTTAAATAAAATAGTGAACATACGAGACAACTTGTGTTTTAGTAGTAAGTAAACAAACAAAGCCTCCTAATTGGTCTACTGACGAATGCAGTAACATTTTGTGTCATTTATCATTCTATCATTTTTTCAACATTATTAAGGACAAGTGGTAGAAAATTAATTATTGATTTTTTACTGTGTCCTTGAGTGCCCAGAAAGGCGCCGTATAAGTAAAATGTATTATTATTATTATAATTAGTAATCCACTTGTTCGCTTACTGTTAATATCTGCTATCCACACTTCTGTTAAAATGTAATAATCACTTATTCTTCTGTTGTTTGATACCCCACATCTGTGGTCCCTTCCAAAGTTTCTCGTTGTTCCCATTCTCTTTTTTCTTGCCCTGATGTGGGATCTGAGCCGAGAATGCCGTTGTCACTTGTGCAACTCTTTGAGACACCTGTGATTAAGGGCTATATAAATTAACTTTGATTGATTGACTTTGATTGTATTCAACAAATAGTTTTCGAATTACACCGACAGAGACACTGAAAAGTTGTGTTAGTGTTTGTGCTATGGCGTCATCTTTTGGATGAGTTCACTCATTGGTTGACAATGTAGTTCTTGTTTATTGTATCTTCTATAACGTTCTTTAATTATCACTCCAAGTAACGTTTTTACATTTTACAATACAACTAAAACAATTCATACTTACTAAACTGTCCCATGTGATGTCTGTAGGAGTGTTTTCATGCATATTTGTACGTACTATTGTAATGTAATCAAGCTAACATCGTTAGCATTAGCAAATATGCTAGCACATTTACAAGTATCTATGTTAGTATTGTTAACTTTGTGTTGTATTGGTTTTGTAAATTCACCAAAACTTCACCCTGGAGTTAATGAGTCTGTTTAGCTGATTGGAGAGCTCGCTTTCGCAGCTATGACAATAACTTCTGTTTTGTTTGAACAGCCGTTTTACTGCTGTGTGACAGACACTGTTTGGAAACAATTAAGGTATGTAATAAACATTTGCACAATCTTTCATAACGGTATATCTGCGTCTTATGGTCAGGTGCGACTAATATACGTACAATATTTATTTCTTCAAAAATTTGGTGGGTGTGTCTTAAATACTCGTGCGCTCTTATTGCTCCAGCTCATTGAATATACCTGGTGGTCAAGCCTGCACCTGTTCTCAATGGGTACTAAACGCCATTTAGCCTTTCTCAAAGAAAAATGCCCTATAGCTAGCGTTGTTTTCGGCTGTACGAACTATTTAAACTGCGGAAAGGATCAATGTTTCTTCAGAATTCCCCGAGAGATATTCAAAAAGAGCGGAAGAGTGCAAGATTTTATGAAAGACGATGAGGAAAGTGGAACGCACTACAGTCCAAGAGAACAGTGTCAAACAACGCAGAAGTTTGCAGTGATCACTGTGTTGAAGGTTTGCTTCATATACTTTAGCTATTCTTTCCTTGTTTAGTATTTCTAGTATGTTTAGTGTTGTATTGCTATTGTTTATATTTTAATTTTAACAAACAGAAACCAGAATGTCAGACTCAATGAGACTTTGTCAAGAAAGATACTTCATGTTTATTATGACAACAATACAAAAGTAATGGTTCAGTAATTGTTGTTTTGTTAAATGGCTATGCAGTCACATGTGTCAGTTGTTGGGTGCTAGTAGTCGCTGTTTGTTTACATGGACGAGTCTTCACAAGACGTAAAGTTGAATCATGACACGTAACCTCACCCCAAAAAAACTATGCATATTTGTGTGAAGTGAAGTAAAGTGAATTATATGTATATAGCGCTTTTCTCTAGTGACTCAAAGTGCTTTATATTGTGAAACCTAATATCTAAGTTACATTTAAACCAGTGTGTGGCACTGTGAGCAGGCCTAAGGGCACAACAGCAGTGACAAGGACGGCAGAAGCAGGGATCGGACCTGGAACCCTTAAGTTGCTGGCACGTCCGCTCTACCAACCGAGCTATACGCCCCAGTTTTTATACTTTATACCAACTTCCTTGACACACAAAGAAGTTGTAGACTTTGTGCTCTTCCAAGTTTTAATCTGTTTTTTTTTTGTGTCGAATGACGTCAGAGAACAAGATAATTTGACATTTCCAGGAACTCCACCGTGAGATAATCCTTGATATTACTCGTTAATTCTTTTTTTTTTTCAGAAAGTATAGATTTATTCCATTGCGTAGATTTTCTTGCGTACTCCGAGAGTTTGTGCGCTATTTGCTGTACAACAGCCATTGGTTGACTACCACACTACAAGCAATAGCCCGAAAATTACAATACAACATGGCTGACGGGGTGGGGTTCAGTCGAACGGGGCTTGGCACGTAAATAAGACTGTCCACAAAATGGCGCATTCTGAAGAAACAGTCTGAAGGCGGCTTGAAGGTGGTCTGTAAAACATGATTTTATCCCAAATTTGGACTAAAGCACCACAATTAAATGTTATGTAGACCAGTTTTTTTTAGGTGTGCCGTGGGAAATTATGCAACCTCACCTAATTGGTCCAAAAAATATTTTTTGCAAATAAATAATTATAATCTGCAAATAATGTGGCGTTACTTCTCTTTGCTGTGTAGAGCTTGGCAGGGTAACCATGTAATACTCTTCCATATCAGTAGGTGGCAGCAGGTAGTTAATTGCTCTGCAAAAGTCGGAATGTGTCGGGTGAGATGAAGATGGTTTGTTGTCATCCCAATATGGAGACCGCCGCGGGAGGCAGCGTGAAGGTAAAACAATATGAAATGCTTATACCAAAAATGAACAGAAGGAAAAGGCAATGAAGCATAGGGATGGCAATGCAAAACAAAAGAAAAACTCAACTGGCTACGAAGTAAACAGAAACAGAATGCTGGACGACAGCAAAAACTTAAGGCGTTCACAAAATACATCCATACATGTCGTGGCAATCGACAATGTCCACACAAAAAAGGATAACAACAACTTAAATAGCCTTGCAGGTGCGGGAAATAGAGTTCAAAGGAAGACATTAGCTAACACAAACTATTCTCCCTTCTCCACTCAGGCAGGAGACTACGGTACATCCAGACCCACACCTCCTGCCACCTGAACAGTTTTTTCCTCTCGGCCATCAGGCACATGAACAACAACAAGATCTGATAGCCCAGGCACAGCTCATTTTATTACCTATTCTGTGTTATGTGTTTTATGTTGCACGATTGCACCAAGAAAAATTCCTACTTTGTGAACCCGTTCTCAAACAATGGCAATAAAGACTATTCTGATTCTGATTCTGATTGCTACAGGAAAACACAAGCAAAACAGGAAGGGCCCCTAAAATTACAGTGCAAGACAAAAACAAAAGAACTATTGTCATGTCTTTGTGATCATGTTCTGTTTAGTTATGTTCTGTTTTGTTTTTGACTCCATTAGTACCTGTTTTCCCGCACCCTGGTTTTTTTTCGGTTTCCATGCCTACCAATCAGTTCACCTGTTATGTGTTCACAACTCACGCACCTCATTTGTTTGGACTCACGCACCTGTCAATCACTGCACCACTATTTAAGCCTGTAGTTGCCAGGCAGTCAGTCTGGCGACATCACCTTCTACTCACCCTCGACACACCCTTGTTGTTATCCATGCCGATGATTCATGTTCAGTTCTCGTTCCAAGTAAGTTTTTCGTTTTTCAAGCCATAGTGCAAGTTATATTTTATGTCCATAGTTTTGCCTTAGTGCAAGTTTTAGTTTTCATAGCCAAGTTTTGAACCTCCGCTGGGCGCGCCTTTTGTTTGTTCCTGTTTATAGTAAAATTAAAATATGTCATTACCTTCACGTCGTGTCCGGTCCACTCGCTTTGAACCGCGGGAAAACAAACCACATCATAGTCCACGTCATGACAACTACACAAGAAAACACCAACAAACTAAAAATTGTCATGTCTAAGTGATCATGTTTTGTTTTAGTCATCTTTTGTTTGTTTTTTGGCCACTCAGTTCTTGTTTTTGCACTTCCTGGTTTCTTTTGTCACCATGACTACCCATTAGTTTTCACCTGTCCTCATGTCTCACACCTGTTTTCACTAATCACCACAGTATTATTTAAGCCACAGTTGCAATGTAGTCAGGCTGGCAACATCACCCCCGATTACCTGCTACGCACCTTGTAATCCATGTCAATGATCCATGTCCCGTTCACAGTTCCATGCCAAGTAAGTTTTGTTTATTGTTCATAGTTTATGCCATTGTGTACGTTTTGTTTGCTTAGTCAGTTTTGTACTTCCGGCCTTGTGTGCGCTTTTTGTTTCTTCCTGTTTTTTAGTAGTTAGTGTTCAAATAAAAGATGTACTTACGCCAACTTTCCTTTGCCTTTTAGAAAAACAAACCCCAAAGTCCACTCCAATCGCTTTGCACCTTGGAAATCCAACCCACGCCCCAGTCCACACCTTGACAAAAATAAGGCACAACGACCTGGTGGAGTTTTATTTTTTTGAACGTTTTCTGCTGGTGGTGTGTCTCCGGAATTATTTATTGAAAAAAACGTGCCTTGCCTCAAAAAAGGTTGAAAAACACTGACATAGACCACAAAGAAGTGTTTTCAATGTCCAAAAAAAAATAAAAATAAAAAATAAATCACATGACCCCAAAGAATGGCAACACACTTCAAGTAATATCCGCAGGTAATAGAAATGGAAATATTTGGCGCTCAGTAGTCTCAGAAGTACTCTGACAATAGCAACTGTTTTGATTAATTAAACGCTTTTTGCACAATGGGATTGTGTTATTGAATAATACTGCATAAGCACCATGCCAGTAATTGTGTTCTATTGCCTAAAACATTCTGCATCTGATTGAACCGTCGTGCACCCAGACAAGCTGCCAGACGCGCAAATGGATACAGATGAAACAATGCTTTTTATTTTCCGTGGGGCATGCGAGGGGTGCTGTCAAATACCAGGAGGGCCAGGTAAAAGCTGCAGAGGGCGGAACTGAAAGACACCAGATGTTGTTCTCAGCCTCCCCTCTGCCATTGAAGGCTCTCTCAGTTGTTGCACGTACCCCGGGAGGCACCACGGTGAAATGGTTTGAAGGTCAGTTTGAATAAAAATACTTCAGCAAGTATGACAGGCAGGTTGTGCGCTGGATAAATGTGGTGCTCCAATGCCGGTGAGCTGAAACTGATTGATTGACTTGCAAGATGTCACGGACAGACGGCGGAGGTAAAGGGGGAGAGAAAGACAGAGCAATGGCGGAGGAAGCGGCTAGAGTCGGATGGTACACACGGATGTGTGTGTTTATTGTTGCAGAGATGATATGCACGGACAGCCACACGTGCACACTCAGATACTGCTGGTCAGCTCTGGCCTGGTTCTGGTCAGTAGCCCGTAGCCACTGTGGGCAAAGGAATCAGCTGTCAGCCCGTGACGGATTGATACAGACACCACACGCCTCCATCCCGACACGCTCATATCTCCACCCCACCCCTTTGCTCCGCTGCTCCAGCAGCTGGCCCATGCCTGGTGGGCATGTTTGAGAAGAGACGTATTAGGGAGGGGTGGGAATGGGGAAGCTGCTCTCCATCTTGACTGTGGCCTGTAGTAGAGCTTGCCCTCTTGTCACCCTGACTCAGCCACTGTGCTGGCTTCATATCAGTTAGCCATACTAGATGTACCAGGCTGTGGATGCTCCACCTTTTCATCTGGCAAACTGCCAGTAGTCTGCTCGGGGGACCCTCTGTTCAGGCTGTCTGGTTCATGGTGAACTTACTTACTTTCTCTTCACTTTCTGCGATCATGATGTAAAGGCATCCTAAAGTGTCTGTGGCATGGATCCCGCCACATGGCAAGAACCTACTAAACTGATGAACTTATTTCATACCACGAACAAAGAGAGACCACAGAAGGACTTGACGATCCACTTACAAACCAGCACTCTGGACTAACAAAAACTGAGTGATGAAACCATGACAACAAATATGTTTACTTAATTCTGAGGAAAACTTTAGCAGATGTGACTAATTATCAAAACAATCTACTGAAAATAGGGATGGGTACCGATTCACGAAAAATCAATCGTTGCACACAAGTCTGCAATCCAGTTAAAGGCTTACTGAAACCCACTACTACCGACCACGCAGTCTGATAGTTTATATATCAATGATGAAATATTAACATTGCAACACATGCCAATATGGCTTTTTTAGTTTACTAAATTACAATTTTAAATTTCCCGGGAGTTCCGTCTTAGAAACGTCATGCAATGATGACGTGTACGCGTGACGTCACAGGGTTTTAGGAAGTGTGAGCGCTACGCACACACACAGCTAAAAGTCGTCTGCTTTAACGGCATAATTACACAGTATTTTGGAGATCTGTGTTGCTGAATATTTTGCAATTTGTTCAATTAATATTGGAGAAGTCACAGTAGAAAGATGGAGTTGGGAAACTTTAGCCTTTAACCACACAAACACACGGGGATTCCTTGTTTAAAATTCCTGGAGGTGAAAAATTAGTATGGATCAGAGCGCGGTCAAGCAAACATGGATCCAGACCAAATGTCAACCAGCAGGTTTCGGTGAGAATATTGTGGTTAAAAAGTCAGTTGTTACCGGATAAACGCTGAGCTTGTGCCGTCCATAGCTGCCGTCGACTCGCCTGAGACACTGCGCGTCAACACCCGGCCGTGGAGACACCCTTTCGACTATCAGGTACTATTTAACTCACTAAAACACTAGCAACACAATAGAAAGATAAGGAATTTCCCAGAATTGTCCTAGTAAATGTCTATAAAAAAATCGGAATCCTTCCCAATGCAATGGCGTTTTTTTTTTTTTTCTAGTCCGTCGCTATCAATATCCTCAAACACAAATCTTTCATCCTCGCTCAAATTAATGGGGAAATTGTCGTTTTCTCGGTCCGAATAACAGTTTTTTTTGGAGACTCCCATTAAAATCACTGTGAATATATGAGGAGCCATCCACATGTGACGTCATTGTCTGCGACTTCCGGTAAAGGCGAGGCTTTTTCAGGAAGTACCAAAATGGGCGAACTTTATCGTCAATTTTCTCTACTAAATCCTTTCAGCAAAAATATGGCAATATCGCGAAATGATCAAGTATGACACATAGAATAGACCTGCTATCCCCGTTTAAATAAAAAAAATCTCATTTCAGTAGGCCTTTTAAGGCCTACTGAAACCCACTACTACCGACCACGCAATCTGATAGTTTACAGTGGGGCAAAAAAGTATTTAGTCAGCCACCGATTGTGCAAGTTCTCCCACTTAAAATGATGACAGAGGTCTGTAATTTTCATCATAGGTTCACTTCAACTGTGAGAGACAAATTGTGAAAAAAAGTCCAGGAATTCACGTTGTAGGAATTTTAAAGAATTTATTTGTAAATTATGGTGGAAAATAAGTATTTGGTCAACCATTCAAAGCTCTCACTGATGGAAGGAGGTTTTGGCTCAAAATCTCAAGATACATGGCCCCATTCATTCTTTCCTTATCACGGATCAATCGTTCCGGTCCCCTTAGCAGAAAAACAGCCTGAAAGCATGATGTTTCCACCCCCATGTTTCACAGTAGGTGTGGTGTTCTCGGGATACAACTCAGTATTCTTCTTCCTCCAAACACGACGAGTTGAGTTTATACCAAAATGGATACATGGATGATACAGCAGAGGAGTGGGAGAATGTCATGTGGTCAGATGAAACCAAAATAGAACTTTTTGGTTTCATAATTGTAATTTATTAATATTCCAACAAAAACAACACAAAGGCAAACAAAGGGTGCGCACAATGGCGGAGAACAAATACTTGACTACAAAAACAAATGACTAGAACGAAGGCTGTAATCTAAAAACGTGAAAACAAAAACACTTGTGCTGTGGCATGAATAACAAAACTTGCACTGAGGCATAAATACAAAACTTAAGTGGCTTGGTCAAAAAACGAACAGCAAAGTATGAAGGTAGGTACAAGGAGATGTGGGTGAAGTGCAGTAGGTATGGTACAAAGTTGCCAGGCCAAAGAACAGAAACAAAATGGCTTAAATAGCAGTGACATAACTAGTGATGGAACAGGTGCGTGACATGACAGCTGAAACTAATGAGTTGGCATGGTAACGAAAACAAACCATGAAGTGCAAAACAGAATTGAGTGTCCAAAAAACAAAACATAACATGACCAAAACGAAACATAACCCATAGGCGTGACAACGCCCAGGAAATAAGTTCCTGTGATGCTTAAAATGACCAAAACACCTGTTACTGCATGACATTCTTACAGCATCAATATAAAATGTTGTTGGAGGTTTTTTAGAGTGTTTTTCAGAAATAGTGGGAATTTAGTCATACTTGTTTGGATTAAAGGTCAAACGAGACACCTTGTTCTTTTTTTTCCCTTTATTTCTTGCTCACACAGCATACACACTCATCCGATGTGTTTATCAACAAGTCATGTGTTTAGTTCTCCAGACTTCTCGAGGATTCTTCTTCTTCACTCTCTTGGCATCTCCATTAGCGACACCTGTGGCCAAAGTATGTCACTACACTTAAAATGCATTTAAAGGGGAACTGCATTTTTGGGGGAATTTTGCCTATTTTCGCAATCTTTATGGGAGACAAGAAACATTTTTTTTTGCATTTAAATTTGTAACGATCGGCTCTAGGTGGCTAACAATGCAGCTAAGGATGTCAATCCATTCTGCCTCTAAATCACTCTTAAATGCATCCATCAACCACCAACATTAACAAAAACCTGTATAATAACCAAGCTGTAGAGACATTGTTACTGTAAGAGTCAACACTAATAAACTTATTTTCTATCCATCCATCCATCCTTCCATTTTCTACCGCTTGTCCCTTTTGGCGGTAGGTGGGGTACACCATTGACAAGTCGCCACCTCATCGCAATAACTTCTCTTCTATCCTAGTAATACATCGGCGTGCAACTGTGTTAGCCATAAGCTAAGATTTGCGTCAGCAGCTGAAAGGCGTTTCAAGTTGTAATACACAACACAATACTATAGGACACCGATCTGTACTGACTGAAAAACAAGGACAATCAATCAATCAATCAATCAATCAATTAATAAAAGTTTATTTATACAGCCCTTAATCACAAGTGTCTCAAAAGACGTCGAGTGTTTATAGTTAATAGTGTGAGAGTCCATAGTATGGCCAGCAGGAGATCATCTTGAGTGGAGACAAATCTACTTTACGCAACAAATACAGTCGTGAAATTTCCTCGCTCCTAAATATTCCAAAGTAAACTTATTTACATGAAAAGTGAAGAGTTTGGGAACAACAGCAACTCAGCCACGAAGTGGTAGGCCACATAGACTGACAGAGAGGGGTCAGCAAATGCTGAAACGCAGAGTGCAAAGACTTTCTGCACAGTCTGTTGCTACACAGCTCCAAACTTCATGTGACCTTCCAATTAGCCCACGTACAGTACGCAGAGAGCTTCATGGAATGGGTTTCCATGGCCGTGCAGCTGCATCTAAGCCATAAATCACCAAGTCCAATGCAAAGCGTGGGATGAAGTGGGTAAACCCTGTCGCCACTGGACTCTACAGCAGTGGAGACGCGTTCTCTGGACTGATGAGTCTGGCAATCTGATGGACAAGTCTGGGTTTGGAAGTTGCCAGGCGAATGGAACATTTCGGACTGCATTGTGCCGAGTGTGAAATTTGGTGTGCGGTTGTTTTTCAGTATTTGGGCTTGGCCCCTTAGTTTCAGTGAAAGCAACTTTGAATGTTCCAGGATACCAAAACATTTTGGACAATTCCATGGGATGGCACTTCAAGTTCATATGTGAGTAAAGGCAGGTGGCCAAATACTTTTCACAACATAGTGTATGTTAGACCTTGTGCACCATGGGGTGTTAAGTTTTTGACTGACTGTAAAGTGTTTTCCATAGTATATACAAACCCATTTTCCATATGAGTTGGGAAATTGGGTTGGATGTAAATATAAAGGGAATACAATGATTTGCAAATCCTTTTCAATCCATATTCAATTGAATGCACAACAAAGACAAGATATTTGATGTTCAATCTCAAAAACCTTATTTTTATTTTTTGCAAATAATAACTAACTTAGAATTGCATGGCTGCAACATGTGCCAAAGTAGTTGGGAAAGGGCATGTTCACCACTGTGTTACATCATCTTTTCTTTCAACAACACTCAATAAACGTTTGGGAAATGAGGAAAATAATTGTTGAAGCTTTGAAAGTGGAATTCTTTCCCATTCTTGTTTTATGTAGAGCTTCAGTCGTTCAACAGTCCGGGGTCTCCGCTGTCGTATTTTACGCTTCATAATGCGCCACACATTTTCGATGGAGGACAGGTCTGGACTGCAGGCGGGCCAGGAAAGTACCTGCACTCTTTTACAACAAAGCCACGCTGTTGTAACACGTGGCTTGGCATTGTCTTGCTGAAATAAATAGGGGCGTCCATGATAAAGTTGTTTGGATGACAACATACTGTATGTTGCTCCAAAAGCTGTATGGACCTTTCAGCATTAATGGTGCCATAACAGATGTGTAAGTTACCCATGCCTTTGGCAGTAATACACCCCCGTACCATCACAGATGCTGGCTTTTGAACTTTGCGCCTATAACAATCCGAATGGTTATTTTCCTCTTTGTTCTGGAGGACACCACGTCCTCTGTTTCCAAATATAAATTGAAATGTGGACTCGTCAGACCACAGAACACTTTTCCACTTTGCATCAGTCCATCTTAAATGAGCCTGGGCCCAGCGAAGCCGGCGGCGTTTCAGGGTGTTGTTGATAAATGGGTTTGGCTTTGCATAGTAGAGCTTTAACTTGCACTTACAGATGTAGCGACCAACTGTAGTTACTGACAGTGGTTTTATGAAGTGTTCCTGAGCCCGTGTGGTGATATCCTTTACACGCTGATGTGGGTTTTTGATGCAGTACCGCCTGAGGGATCAAAGGTCTGTAATATCACCGCTTACGTGCAGTGGTTTCTCCAGATTCTCTGAACCACCTGATGATTCTACGGACCGTAGATGGTAAAATCCCTAAATTCCTTGCAATAGCTCGTTGAGAAATGTTGTTCTAAAACTGTTCAACTATTTGCTTACAAAGTGGTGACCCTCACCCCATCCTTGATTGTGAATTACTGAGCATTTCATGGAAGCTGCTTTTATACCCAATCATGGAACCCACCCGTTCCCAATTAGCCTGCACACCTGTGGGATTTGTTCCATATAAGTGTTTAATGAGCATTCCCCAACTTTATCAGTATTTATTGCCACCTTTCCCAACTTCTTTGTCACGTGTTGCTGGCATCAAATTCTAAAGTTAATTATTATTTGCAAAAAAAAATGTTTATCAGTTTGAACATCAAATATTTTGTCTTTGTAGCATATTCAACTGAAAATGGGTTGAGATTGATTTACAAATCATTGTATTCCGTTTATATTTATATCTAAAACACTTTCCCAACTCATATAGACACGAAGTTTGTACTAAAGTAAAATGGCCTTCCTTGCCTACCTGCTGACTTTATCACTATTTTAAGCTTTAACCTTCGTCTTGTGTTAGGGTCGGCACCGACCCGTTTTAGTTTTTAAATGCATAAACACATCACATACATTTATTTTCTTGCATCAAAGCTTTTTGACTTTGTCAGGAACCTCTTTGTCAACAAAATAAAACATTTTAATTTTTTTCACTAAATTATAAAATGCTCTGGTAGAAATTATGCCCTTGGTGTTGTAGGGTCGGTTTCGACCCAGTTATAAAAATAAGATGATAAAGCAATGATAAAGCAATGATAAGAGCCAAAACTGAACACACTTACAGCCAGCTCCTCTCCCAATCATGTGAGCTTTAGTGGATTCTCATTTTACCTTGTTATCCTGTACAAAAACAAACAAAAGACGGACACTAAAAGTGTCACTTTTTGCTACTCTGATTTTTTTTTTTTATTAGTTTTGGAACTAGTAATCTATTTCTCTTGGTTTCATTTGCTTGATTGGTTGTTGTTTGTTTGATGTTGGATTTCTGTTGCTGAAAAAAATACTTTTTAGCCTTTTTCTTAAAGTAAATATATATGGGTCGACATTGACCCGTAACACCATAGATGTTACTATAGTTAAAATGAAAAAATAAATAAAACATTTATTTAAGAGATGTGTTCTAATACCCCTTAGTAATAGTTAAGTAACATAACAACCTTTTTTTTATGTATATGATTCTCTTGAGGTTCGTTTTACCATTTTTAAAAATTGAAATCGAGGGGTATAATGACAAAAAAAGGCCCAATGGCCCAAACCAAAAATATTAAAAGCAATATTTTCAAGGATAAGGAAGCCTAACGAGGTAACCAAGAGATGAGAAACAAATTGGATGATAGATCATTGTTTTTAGTGTATTTTACAGCTGATTTAAGACATGGGTCAAAACCGACCCGTTAACATAAGAGATGGTAACAGAAAGCAAACACAAGAGGAAGGTTTAACTCAATTCTAGGTAGGTTGCCCTCCTTGTGTCTCAAAACCATAAGGTTTATGGTTGCACAACAAAGTTTATGACTATCTTTTAAGTCTGCCTTGTTTTTCTGTCCTATTTGTATAGAGAGAGGCTGCATGACCATCTTAAATAAGCACATATTGTATCTCTCGCTAAGTCTTGACAAGTCAAACTTTTTTAAATCCACATAAACTTTCCACTGGGTTGACAGACAATGATGTTCTTTGTCTGACTTGGCCTTTCATGCAGAACAGTATGCTTTTGTATGCTTATTTAGATTTGGAAGTAAGATCTTCTTTGGCAAATGGATTATAATATTATCTTTCTGCACTGTAACACACTTTTTGTTAATGAAATACATATTGGGGAGGTTGTCGTTACAATTGAGACCATTTTGTGCAAAACAGCTGGCAAACAAAAACACCAATTTTACAATCAATTCAAAAGTAATTTAAAGGGTAACTGCATTTTTGGGGAATTTTGCCTATCACTCTCAATCCTTATGAGAGACAAGAAGACAACATTTTCAAAGGTTTTTTGCAGCCGTTCTGCCTCTGAATCATTTTAAAATGTATTAAAAAAAACACCAACAAAACCTGTACAATAACCAAGCTGTAGCAACACTGTTATTGTAAGTGCGAACACTGAGGAGCTGTTTTGCAAACGTAGTAACACATCGCCATTCTACGGAAAGAGGTAAGCTAGCAACTGCGTCAACGGCTGAATGGCTTTTGAGTTTGTAATGCACAGCATGATGGGACACCAATCTGTACTGGTTAATAATCATGAACATTTATTTTGCAGTGTCTGTGAAGTATTAGCCCACATTTCATGTTGTGTTTGTACACAGTGAGCTCGACAGTGTATGTGCTTTAGTTGTAATAATAGTTGTCCATTTGGTCAAGCTGGCCGGGGACATTTTTTCCAGTTGATTTGGGTAAGCAATCCATTTATTACTGCGTAGCTTAGCTCAAAGTTAAACATTTAGAGCAAGGGTGTCAAACTCCAATACAGAGTGGGCCAAAATTTAAAACTGAACAAAGCCGCGGGCCGAGGTTGAACACATTAACCTTTTAATAGGGACCCAAACAAGTTTTTCATTGAATATTGAACAAGCAAGGCTTATATAACTTTATAGTGACATGCAAAATTTAGTTTCTAATAATTATAACAATAATAATTAAAAAATATCAATGGCATATCAAATCAAATTTGAATAAAAAATTGAATGCCTCTTTTGTATTTGCAGCCTTCTGAGGTAAATTTCAACATTAACTTTTTCCGGAGGCTAATACATTTGAAAATAAAATAACAATGGATAAATCAACCATTCATGACTTTTTACTGCTCAGTTAATGTCGGGGCTCAGGTGGGCAGGGTTAGGGGGGTTTGTTGGTAGCGGGGAGGGGGGGTGTATATTGTAGTGGTCCGGAAGAGTTAGTGCTGCAAGGGGTTCTGGGTATTTGTTCAGTTGTGTTTTTGTTGTGTTTATGTTGTGTTACGGTGCGGATGTTCTCCCGAAATGTGTTGGTCATTCTTATTTGGTGTGGGTTCACAGTGATGCGCATATCTGTAACAGTGTTAAAGTTGTTTATATGGCCACCCTCAGTGTGACCTGTATGCTGTTGATCAAGTATGCCTTGCATTTACTTACTAGTGTGTAGAAGCCACATATATTACGTGACTGGGCCGGCACGCTGTTTGCGAAGAGGAAAAACATACTTGAAGACAGGTTGTAGGGGACGCTAAAGGCAGTGCCTTTAAGGCACACTCCCAATATTTTGTCCGGGTGGAATTCGGGAGAATGGTTGCACCGGGAGATTTTCGGGAGGGGCACTGAAATTCGAGAGTCTCCCGGGAAATCGGTGAATGCGGTGTTACAGCGGCACCGCTGTAAAGCACCGGCGGGCCAGCTCTAATGTTAATTTGATATTGCCTCAAGGGCCAAATGAAATTACACGGCGGGCCAAATTTTGGCCCACGGGCCAGAGTTTGACACCTATGATTTAGAGCGTCAATTCACTCTCCCGGCTTCAGTCTGCTCTTTCACCCTCTCTTTGTGCTTGCTTCTATAAGCAATAGTTCATCCTCTGTATGTTCAGGTTCAAAAAGATAAGGTTGAGAAACCTCATTTGTCCAAAACTAGTCGTCTTCGTTGTCTGTTATCCAGTTTGCCAGGATTAGAACACACAACTTTTGATGCCTGAAGTCAAAAGTGCGCTGCTACGGAAACAGAAATAAATAAATAGATAAAACAAGTTCCGGTAATGCATAAAACAACAAAAATATGGTAAGTATTGTATACATATTGTCTATTAATAAAGTAAATATTTACTTAGAGCATGTATCCAAACATGGGCGGAGGGTTTTGTAGTTGTCTTACAGTGACTCTCATTAGCTGCATCTAGCAAGCGTTTTCTTTATCATCTTCAAAGAAGACATGTGTTCTTGTCCCTCATAATGATTGAGAACGATCGGCAAAATTCCCCCAAAATTCCAGTTCTGCTTTAAATATAATTTAATTGTATACTTTTAACCTAAATTTAAAACACTTCCATGTGGTCTAGAGTATGTATTGGATATGCTTTGATGTATATTTTTCTCCACAGTCAAATTTATAACATACTTTTTGTATAGGCCTGCAAGATGTTTGCTTGTGGAGGCGTTCCCAGACTGCAAATGAAACCAAGCACTAACTTCTCCAAAACTATGATAAATAATCTTTTAAAAATGTACACTGTTACGTATATCTTAAAGATCAACGTCACTGTGTTTTTTTTCTAGACACAGTCAAAAATAAATGTTTTAAACATTTCATGGCTTCACCTGGTCACAATATTAGGGACACTTCCCGACTCTCAGATCGATACATTAAAAAAAAAAATCTGCTTTTCAATCCAATCCAATCCACTTTATTTGTATAGCACATTCAAACAAGAAGAACTTTTCCAAAGTGTTGCACAGCCATGTTAAAAACAATATTAAAAAACAATATTAAGCTCCACCAATGACTGAATAAAAACAAAAAATAAATGAATATAGCAATTTAGCAGCATTTATGTCACTGCATGTCCATTTATCCATTTTGTACCACTTGTCATGTCAAGCCAGGATTATATAAACATAATGCTTCATTCTACCATTTTTTCCATTTCATCAAACTAAGTATAAAAAAACTTTACTTTATGTCCAAATAGGTACGTCTACCACACTGTGATATCACAACGTAGCCAGTCCTCAAAACACTGCAAAAAGATGCACCCATTCCTGTGTGCAAGCTCACGCCCAAAGGCACAAACCTTTCCAACAATGTAGCAACAGTTATTCGTAAAAATAAGTCTCCTTTAAAGAAGGTAACGCTACAAATATTAAACATTATATTTTTGATTGTTGTTAACTTTTCATTAAAATGGTTATGTTTCGATCAGGGGTATCAAACTCATTTTAGAAAATCTACTCCCAAGTGGGCCGGACTGGTAAAATCACAGCACGATAACTTAAAAATTAGGGCTAGGCAACGATTAAAAATTTTAATCAAAGTTAATCGCACTATTTCTCCGATTAATCGCGATTAACTGCATTGTAAAAGCAAAGCCCAATAATGAATTCAAAAGTAGTGTGTAGTGCTCCTTTATTGGAATATTCTCCCACATGAACGCCAAAACATTTGTTGTGCAAACACAATTTAAATCAGTCCTTGTCAAACAGTAGCAGTTAAATAGCATATTTTATTAAAATCAACTCAAAAATGTAAATACAAACATTTGAGCTTATTGCCACTGCCAGGGTATTTAAGTTATCCTCTTTGTTATGGAAAATAAATATAATCTACATACAAATCTCTGAGCCACAATCATAACATCTGAACAGGCAACTTCTGAGGTAACAGCGGAAACATTTTTTTTATCAGCGATTTTATGTTTAAAAAACCTATATTATAAGTAGTGGGCTGTTTTAGGGAATTTTTGATCAAATTATCCGTAGTAGCAATATTAATAATGTTGTGTTTATTCTGCATAGTGCACTTAAAATAATTATGACCATATCTAGGAATTGATATGATGGGAATTTTCCGATTGTTTGCTTGGTGTTTTGATAAACTGAACGCATCATATACATGGTACTATATTGTGATGTTATGAGCCAGGGAAAAAAAGAACTACCCTACCCAGCATGCAACAGGAGTGACGAGCATGCGCGCTAGCCCGGTATAGGTTGTTGTGTGTCGCCATGACTGCAATTTGTATGTAGTGATATGCACGCTCTGAAAGCAAACGTTAAGAACTCAGCCAATACTCCTCGTCTGCATTATTAATAAATAGACAACACATATACTCCGCTGCTTCACAGGCCGCTGGATGTAGCCGGCAAAGTATTCCCATGCTAGCTAGCCGGTCTAGCAAGCACGCGTCATTCAGTCCAAAACGGCCCGATCTATCCACATCCAGAATTGTCTGGCGGTCGTAAGTGATCCCGGAGTGACCACGCTGTAAGCCAGCCATGAAATTTGCAGAATTGTCCGGTATTTTTGCCAAATGTTCCATCTTTACCAAGAGGTCCTCGACACTGAAGCCCGTCCGGGCGACGCCATCTTGTTAAGAAAAGGCGTTAACAAAATAAAAGCATGTGCGATAAAATAATTGTCAGCATTAATAGATTGATGAGTTAACTCGTAATTAACGCATTAATTTGCCCACTCCTATTAAAAATAAAGACAACTTCAGATTGTTTTCTTTCTTTCAAAATAAAACAAGCACATTCTGAAAATTTACAAATCATAATGTTGTTGGTTTTTTTTTACACTTACATGTTGTGGTTAAAAGTATTCTGTCTTTATTTGTTGTTATTTATACTTTCTGAATAAAGTATGTGATAATATTCATCAGGGCAGCACGGTGGGACAGGGGTTAGTGCACCGGACTCGGGATCTTTCTGTGTGGAGTTGATTGGATTCAATATTGATTCTTGGGGTCACGATTCCATTCAAAATCTTTTTTTTTTTTTTTTTCAATTCAACACGTTTCTCGATTCAAAAACGTTTTTTTCCCGATTCAAACGGATTCTCTATTCATTCAATACATAGGATTTCAGCAGGATCTACCCCAGTCTGCTGATATGCAGGCAGAGTAGTAGATTTTTGTAAAAAACTTTTATAATTGTAAAGGACAATGTTTTATCAACTGATTGCAATAATGTAAATTTGTTTTAACTATTAAACGAACCAAAAACATGACTTATTTTATCTTTGAGAAAACATTGGACACAGTGTGTTGTCAAGCTTATGAGATGTGATGCAAGTGTAAGCCACTGTGACACTATTGTTTTTTTGTTTATTTTTTATAAATGTCTAATGATAATGTCAATGAGGGATTTTTAATCACTACTATGCTAAAATTATAACTAACATTGATACTGTTGTTGATAATATTCATTTTTGTTTCACTACTTTAATTTTTTTCTGTGTCGTGTTTGTGTCTTTTTGCTGGGCCAGATTTGTTTTTGGAATTGGATTGCATTGTTATGGCATTGTTTTGTATTGTTATGTTGGATTGATAAAAAAAAAAATCGATTTTTAAAAAAATGAGAATCGATTCCGAATCGCACAACGTGAGAATCACAATTCAAATTCGAATCAATTTTTTCCCACACCCCTAATATTAATTATCAATCTCTCAAGATAAAAAAATAATATCAACATCAAATTACAGGATGTTATTTATGTAGTTTGATCATTTCCTTGATTGGTGAACTAACATCCATCCATCCATCCATCCATCCATTTTCTACCGCTTATTCCCTTTCGGGGTCGCGGGGGGCGCTGGCGCCTATCTCAGCTACAATCGGGCGGAAGGCGGGGTACACCCTGGACAAGTCGCCACCTCATCGCAGGGCCAACACAGATAGACAGACAACATTCACACTCACATTCACACACTAGGGCCAATTTACTAACATCATGTGGTTTATTTTATTTTTTACATACGTAGCATAATCCACAAAGATACAAATAATTGCTATGGCGACATCTTGTGGACACATAGAGAACAGCAGCTTCTTTCATTCGAAAATTTCGGCTCATTTTTATGCTTAGCAAACTCATCCCGCGGGCCGAATAAAACCGGTTCTCTGGCCGTACATTTATATGTTCAATACCTTTTTGGTTACAAGGGTTACAAGCATTGGCGTTGTTAGGCCTATTTTAGGGGGGCTCTAACCCCCCTAAAATATTCTTAAGCCCCCCTGAATAATTTGGTGTTATATTTTCTTTTATTTTTTTTCTTTTATTTTTTTTTACAAATACATGCCGACATATTCATTATAAAGTGGCCCGAATATGAGTTTGAATGAATAATCATATTACCTGTCGATATCCACTTAGTTTCCCCTCACGTCATAGCGTAAGGTAGAGAGCCCCTTTTGTGCGTCGGTATCCAATCCATTCCACTCATTCATATAGAAAATGCCCACATCACTCAAAATCCAGTCCACATTTTTTCTGCAACCTTGCTTGCAGAAATACAAGGACGCCTTGTTAAACATTTCATAGGATGTTCAGAGGGAGGAAAAACCAAGACATTTAATATAAAATGTAAAATGAATAAATACATAAAAAGAAAAAAAAAATGGATAAAAGCCGGGACGATGGCTTTTAACCGTTTTTCACAGTCTTGCAGTCATGTCAATTGAAAAAAAACGAGCTTCAGCATGTGAGTCACAACAGAGCGATAGACCGATTTGCCACTCTTAAAAACAGACGGCATTCTTTCATGCTTCCATCCACCAAGTAATTGTTTCTTGTTGACGCTGTAAACAAAGAGTGTTTGGTGTTGTACTGAACACAGATTGAAAATAAACCGAATGAAAAAATAATAACAACAATGAATAATTTCTAAGTCTTTGTTAGCCGTTTGTGAAGTTTTCGCTCGCATTCTATGCATCTCCTGGGGGTTAAGCCCCCCCTGTCCTTAAAAGCTATAGTGACGCCCCTGGTTACACGTATTTTAGTTCAAATAGAAAACACAAAACGGTTTCAGTGTGCAACTTACAGTGCTGTCCTAGTGCTTTGTTATGTATCCCTGGCTTCATTAATGTGACCCCTGTGCCTCAATATTTCTGTGTGTCTTTCCCTCTACCTCCTCTGTCCGTCTCTCTCGTCTATCTCTTTTCTATTTGGCCTGTGTGAAGTGTAATTGAAGGAGCAGTCTTCACATGGCCCACAGGCATGGAGGGGACATTGTGTGCGCTGTGGCGGCAAATTGCTCTCCTTGCTTCTGCGAGCCTGTACCTCTCCTTCACTTCTCCTCTTCCTCCTTCTCCTCTCCTCTCGTCATCCTCTGCCTATCTTCTTACCTCTTCATTAGTCCCTTCTCTTTATCACATTCCCTCAATTCCTTCCCAACCACAACACGGGAGCCTTTAACGGGCATATTCTGCTGCACAACTTCAAAAATACTTTGCTTGTTTGATTGTTGGATTTCATTTTGAGCATTTGAGCTTCATTAAAACTTCATGAAATATCTAAAACTATTATTATTTTACACAGGGTGAAGTAATTGCTAAATCAAAAAACATTGTATATTTTGTGATTGTTCCATATCTGAAATGCTGTGTTGAAGTGGTGCTTGTAAAATATTTTCAAATCCAATGTTCTCGCTGTAAAAATCCTTAGTGGAAATGCATACCGTATTTTTCGGACTGTAAGTCATCAATCAATCAATGTTTATTTATATAGCCCTAAATCACAAATGTCTCAAAGGACTGTACGAGCCATTACGACTACGACATCTTCGGAAGAACCCACATAAAGGCAAGGAAAACTCACACCCAGTGGGACGCCAGTGACAATGATGTCTATGAGAACCTTGGAGAGGAGCACATATGTGGGCAACCCTCCCCTTTAGGGGACCGAAAGCAATGGATGTCGAGCGGGTCTAACATGATACTGTGAAAGTTCAATCCATAGTGGCTCCAACACAGCCGCGAGAGTTCAGTTCAAAGCGGATCCAAGACAGCAGCGAGAGTCCCGTCCACAGGAAACCATCCCAAGCGGAGGCGGATCAGCATCGTAGAGATGTCCCCAACCGATACACAGGCGAGCGGTGCATCCTGGGTCCTGACGAGCGGTCCATCCTGGGTCCCGACTCTGGACAGCCAGTACTTCATCCATGGTCATCGGACCGCACCCCCTCCAGATCAACTGGTCTAAAAAGGAGGTCTATTTAAAGGCTAGAGTATACAAATGAGTTTTAAGGTGAGACTTAAATGCTTCTACTGAGGTAACATCTCAAACTGTTACCGGGAGGGCATTCCAGAGTACTGGAGCCCGAACGGAAAAACGCTCTATAGCCCGCACACTTTTTTTTGGGCTTTAGGAATCACTAAAAGGCCAGAGTCCTTTGAACGCAGATTTCTTGCCGGGACATATGGTACAATACAATTGGCAAGATAGGATGGAGCTAGACCGTGTAGTATTTCATATGTAAGTAGTAAAACCTTAAAGTCACATCTTAAGTGCACAGGAAGCCAGTGCAGGTGAGCCAGTACAGGCGTAATGTGATCAAACTTTCTTGTTCTTGTTAAAAGTCTAGCCACCGCACTTTGGACCAACTGTAATCTTTTAATGCTAGACATGGGGAGACCCGAAAATAATACGTTACAGTAATCGAGACGAGACGTAACAAACGCATGGATAATGATCTCAGCGTCGTTAGTGGACAAAATGGAGCGAATTTTAGCGATATTACGGGGATGAAAGAAGGCCGTTTTAGTAACACTTTTAATGTGTGACTCAAAGGAGAGAGTTGGGTCGAAGATAATAAATACCCAGATTCTTTACCGAGTCGCCTTGTTTTATTATTTGGTTGTCAAATGTTAGAGTTGTATTATTAAATAGAGGTCGGTGTCTAGCAGGACCGATAATCAGCATTTCCGTTTTTTTGGCGTTGAGTTGCAAAAAGTTATCGGACATCCATTGTTTAATTTCATTAAGACACGCCTCCAGCTGACTACAATCCGGCGTGTTGGTCAGCTTTAGGGGCATGTAGAGTTGAGTGTCATCACCCATTATGGACGGCGTGGCGCAGTGGAAGAGTGGCCGTGCGCAACCCGAGGGTCCCTGGTTCAAATCCCACGTAGTACCAACCTCTTCACGTCCGTTGTGTCCTGAGCAAGACACTTCACCCTTGCTCCTGATGGGTGCTGGTTGGCGCCTTACATGGCAGCTCCCTCCATCAGTGTGTGAATGTGTGTGTGAATGGGTAAATGTGGAAGTACTGTCAAAGCGCTTTGAGTACTTTGAAGGTAGAAAAGCGCTATACAAGTACAACCCATTTATCATTTATCATTATCAGCATAACAGTGAAAGCTAACACCATATTTGCGTATGACGTCACCCAGCGGCAGCATGTAGATGCTGAAGAGTGCAGGGCCAAGGACCGAACCCTGGGGAACTGCACACGTTACCTTAACGTAGTCCGAGGTCACACTGTTATGGGAGACACACTGCACCCTGTCAGTAAGATAAGAGTTACACCAAGACCGGGCTAAGTCTGACATACTAATTTGTGTTTTGATACACTCTAATAAAATATTAGTCGCAGTTTGTTTTCATAGTTTGGCCGTGGGTGCAACATATACTCCGGAGCGACTTATGTGTGAAATTATTGACACATTACCGTAAAATATCAAATAATATTAGTTCTCTTATTTGCGGAAGAGGCGAAGAAAATGTCAGCAATCGTCACACACACGTTAGCAATCGTCACACACACGTCAACCAATACGAATTCGGCGGGGGAGGGTCATGGCAGAAGTGCATTGTGGGTCATGGAATGCTAACTGCTATACGCTATATGCTACTGCCGTAGCTATTTAAATGGATCATTTCATTGTTGGCGGTAACTTATAAAAACTGAACAAACATTTTACCGAAAAGGAAATCATGTACTGCAGATTACAAGCTGGACGTACTGAAATATGCAGCAGAAAACGACAAGAGGAAGCGGCGCATACCTTTGAAGTTGGCAGAGTTTTTTAGAAGCGACATCGAGGAAGAAGATTTTTATCAGATTTATCAATTAGGAGTGACATATTGTTTGGTAAACGTATAGCATGTTCTATATGTTATAGTTATTTGAATGACTCTTACCATAATATGTTACGTTAACATAACAGGCACCCTCTCAGTTGGTTATCTATGTGTCATATAACGTACACTTATTCAGCCTGTTGTTCACTATTCTTTATTTATTTTAAATTGCCTTTCAAATGTCTATTCTTGGTGTTGGATTTTATCAAATAAATTTCCCCCAAAATTGCCACTTGTACTCCAGTGCGACGTATATATATTTTTTTCCTTCTATAATATGCATTTTCGGCCGGTGCCACGTATACTCCGGAGCGACTTATACTCCGAAAAATACGGTTTTATAGGGAACCCACAAACTCAATATTTAAACAGTTAAACTTTTTGAAATTTAACAAATTGTTATAATATTATATCTTAAAAAGTCATGAATAAACACAAGTAAAATAAAATATCTACGAAACAACATTCACAACAGATTTGTTACTGGAGAAAGTAATTGTAATTTCAAAGGAACTGAGATCTTAATACATTGAGATTTAGAATAGTGACAATGGAACAAAGCGTGATAGTTTATGGAACAAACATCAATTAATCAATCAATCAATCAATGTTTACTTATATAGCCCTAAATCACAAGTGTCTCAAAGGGCTGCACAAGCCACAACGACATCCACGGCTCCGATCCCCCATCAGGGCAAGAAAAAACTCAACCCAATGGGATAAAATTGATAGTGGAACAAAACAATGTGAATCTATTTCTGTATTTTAAAAGAACATGTACAAATCATGACGATGAAAAGATTACTATTTATTTATTTATTTTGTTGTATGTTACTCAGTAGCCTAGGGGTTAGAGTGTCCGCCCTGAGATCGGCAGGTTGTGAGTTCAAACCCCGGCCGAGTCATAGCAAAGACTATAAAAATGGAACCCGCTACCTTTGTCACGCCAAATTTCTTCCCCCTACAAAAACCTTCCTCCCCCTTTACTTCCCGGTTCATGAATAATAGACGTTTCGTTATCGCTATATTATAAAAATATAACGTTATATTATAAAAATACAGACGTTTTGTTAACGCTATATTATAAAAAATAAAGCAAAATAAAAAATAAAACAAATTTACAAACACAAGCTATGGGATGACATCAGAGGAAACGTGAAGTGAATTATATTTATATAGCACTTTTCTCAAGTGACTCAGAGCGCTTTACATAGTGACACCCAATATCTAAGTTACATTTAAACCAGTGTGGGTGGCACTGGGAGCAGGTGGGTAAAGTGTCTTGCCCAAGGACACAACGGCAGTGACTAGGATGGCACAAGCGGGAATCGAACCTGCAACCCTCAAGTTGCTGGCACGTCCACTCTACCAACCGAGCTATGCTGCCCCACGTGACCCCGGAAGTAAATGCGTCATCCCATAGCTTGTGTTTGTAAATTGTTTTTTAAAATTTTGTTTTATTTTTTATAATATAGCGTTAACAAAACGTCTGTATTTTTACAAGATAACGTTATATTTTTATATCATTGCGTTAACAAAACGTGTGTATTAATCATGACCCCGGAAGTAAATGGGGGGGGGAAGGTTTTTGTAGGGGGGAAGAAATTTGGCGTGACACCTCCCTGCTTGGCACTCAGCATCAGGGTTGGAATTGGGGGTTAATCACCAAAAATGATTCCCGGGCGTGCCCACTGCTGTTGCCCACTGCTCCCCTCACCTCCCAGGGGTTGAACAAGGGGATGGGTCAAATGCAGAGGACTCATTTCACCACACCGAGTGTGTGTGTGACAATCATTGGTACTTTAACTTTTAACATTAGCAGAGATCTCGTCCAGCAACAACACTTAAACATAGTCTGTGTAAAATGTCTGCAGCCAAGGATGAATACAAAAAAAAAAAAAAAAAAAAAAATGTAAGTGGATAGAACACACTGGGAGTGGATGTGACAGAAGATCTTTGATGGGGATGTGAAAAGTCTCAAATATCAAGTGCGGTTTGGGCAGCCTGTCTGGAGAGAAGCAAACAAACAAGAGGAAAAAAAGACCATTGAGAATGAGTGAGATGGATTGATGGAAGGCAAAAAAAAAAAAAAAAAAACCTGAGGGAGGGAAAATAGGGAAAGGGGAGAGTGGTATACGGGCCGAGACGAAGAAGCCCATGCTTCATTAAGTGAGGAAGTAATCCTGGCTAATTAAGGCGCTCCATGACAGCACTGTCAAGGATGACTGAGCCTTCAAATGGCACCTCCTTCTCCTGACTGACAGCCAGCCTGCTCTCACCGCTTTCTAGGTGTGAACTTTTGTACTTATTCCCCCAGCTTCATCCCTCCTCGTCACCAAATCAAATCCCTGTCCTTTGTTTTTTGTATCCCAATCTCCTTTTTCACCCTCGCATGAAGGGAACAAAACTGCGTGTCTGTGTGCTTTTCCTGTGTTTATCGTAATTGCTATAGTACCTGGGCAAACTACTAACGGAAATCAGTGGATGGAAGGCGCAGCCCATTGATTGCTTGACTAATTAATCAGCTGCATTGGCTTCATGTGGATCCAGCATTATTGAGTGGAGGTTTGGCTCAGGGCCCTTTATGAGTCCATAATGATTCCTTCGCCCACTGGGTCAGGGGCTCATCTGGCCTATAACAGAGATCTGGCAAAACTAGGCAATTTGGTTTTAACCTCTTAAAGGCCTACTGAAACCCACTACTACCCACCACGGAGTCTGATAGTTTATATATCAATGATGAAATATTAACATTGCAACACATGCCAATACGGCCTTTTTAGTTTACTAAATTGCAATTTTAAATTTCCCGCGGAGTTTCTTGTTGAAAACGTCGCGGAATGATGACGCGTGACGTCTCGAGTTGGAGGGGACATATTAGCGCAGCACCACTTGCGGCTAAAAGTCGTCTCTTTTCATCGCGCAATCACGCAGTATTCTGGACATCTGTGTTGCTGAATCTTTTGCAATTTGTTCAATTAATAATGGAGAAGTCAAAGTAGAAAGATGGAGGTGGGAAGCTTTTAGCCTTTAGCCACATAAACACACGGTGTTTCCTTGTTTAAAATTCCCGAAGTTGAAGCTTTACTATGGAACAGAACGGTCAAGCGAACATGGATCCCGACCAAATGTAAACCGACAGTTTTCGGTGAGAAAATTGTGGTAATAAGTCTGCTCTTACCGGAGACATCAGCGGAACTTCCGTCCTGCTGCAGCTGCGTGACTTCCCTCTGAGACAATCACGGTCAACACACCCGTGGCCACACCCCTCCGACTTTCAGGTACTATTTAATCTCACTAAACCACTAGCAACACAATAGGCAGATAGGGGATTTTCCAGAATTATCCTAGTAAATGTGTCTAATAACATCTGAATCGCTCCGACTGCAATCGCCTTTTTTTTTTCCTTTTTTTTTTTTTTTTTAGTCCTTCGCTCTAAATTTCCTCATCCACAAATTTTTCATCCTCGCTCAAATTAATGGGGAAATTGTCGCTTTCTCGATCCGAATAGCTCTTTCTGCTGGAGGCTATGATTATAAACAATGTGTTCTTAACTAAATCCTTTCAGCAAAAATATGGCAATATCACGAAATGATCAAGTATGACACATAGAATGAATCTGCTATCCCCTTTTAAATAATAAAATCTTTAAATCACCAAAATGATTCCCGAGCACGGCCATCGCTGCTGCTCTCTGCTCCCCTCCCCTCCCAGGTGGTGGAACAAGGGGATGGGTCAAATACAGAGGGTAATTTCACCACACCTAGTGTGTGTGTGACTATCAGTGGTACTTTAACTTAACTTTAAGAGCGCTTTGCTGTTTCTCTCCAAAAAAAACAACTGCCCGAATCTATGACAGCATTGTAGTGTTTTTAAGAATCTGCTGCAAACTCTCAGGCCATTAGTTGAATAACCCAAATGATGAAAAAGAGAGGACCTATAATAGAACCTTGAGGAACACCACTGGTATACCTAAAGATATTTAACAAATGACTTAGACTTAGACAAACTTTATCGATCCACAAGGGAAGTTGTTCTTAAGTTAAGGTACCACTGATAGTCTCACGCACACACACTGCAAAAAGTCAGTGTTCAAAAATAAGAAAAAAAACAAACACAAATTTGGGGTATTTTATTTGAACTGAGCAGAATTATCTGCCAATAGAACAAGAAAATTTGGCTTGTCAAGACTTTCCAAAACAAGTAAAATTAGCTAACATGAATGAACCCAAAAATACCTTAAAATAAGTATATTCTCACTAATAATAAGTGTACTACTATATGAGTACGTATTTTGTAATGTTCCATTGAAAATAAAACAGCAAAGTCAATTCGGCTGTCATCTGTTTTAATATGAGACACAATTGTGTCAAAGTCATGATTTTTTTTTTTCATGCTTGAAGTAAGAAATTATTACTTAAAAAAGGTAGTTTTATACTCGTGAGTGTTGATGACACAGCTTTGCAACACCTGATATTCTAGTTCCAAGCATGTTTTACTCAATATAGGTTATAAAATCTCAGCAACAAGCTGTAATATCTAACTGAGATCATTTAGGACCAAAACCCTTAAAACAAGTAAAACACTCTAACATAAAATCTGCTTAGTGAGAAGAATTATCTTATCAGACAGAAAATAAGCAAATATCACCATTATTTGAGAAATTTTTTCTTATGAAGATTTCAGTTTTTGCAGTGCACTAGGTGTGGTGAAATTACACTTTGCATTTGACCCATCCCCTTGTCCCACCCCCTGGGAGGTGAGGGGAGCAGTGAGCAGCAGTAGTGGCCGCGCTCAGGAATAATTTTAATGATTTAACCCTTAATTCCAACCTTTGATGCTGAGCAGGGAGACAATGGGTCCCATTTTTATAGTCTTTGGTATGACTCGGTTTAAACTCACAACCTACCGATCTCAGGGCGGACACTCTAACCACAAGGCCACTGATTATCCGAATTAATCAAGTTACAGCAACACCATAGTTACAGAAATCATATTAAGAAAACGTAACAACCAAAAATAAGATGACTTAAAATAGTGCCTTGAGGAACGACTCAGTTATGTAAATCACAATTTTGAACCTCTGTGTTCTATGTTTGCCAGCAAGGCTAAAATTTGTCAATGCAAGAGTCCGCCAATGTGTTTGCAGTGGTCCAAGATCCTCCATACATCAGCAGGAGCGCTGTAGTTATGTAATTAGCTACAGAAATGTTTGCCTTCCAAGTTTTTAACTGAACTCATAGGCTGGTATGGTGTCGTTCCTGGGCCGGATTTGGCCCCCGGAGCCGCCAGTTGAACATCACTGTCCTACAAGCACATGTGTGTGCTGACCTATACTATTCACAGAGGAGCCATGTTTTTGTTAGTGTCTCCCTGCAGGAGAGCACACATGAAACAGCAATCTGAGCTGAAACCACAGCGAGCAGAGGCCATGCTAGGTGACCCAGACGCCCAGACTTTGTTGTACTGTCCTGCCTGACAATCAATCCTGGCTTGCTCCCACCCGGCCAGCTCGGCCCTGCCTATCCTAAAATGGGGGGGGGGACAACAACAACAACACCGGCGTGCTTGTTAACATGCCTATAAAAGTCCTGTTTGCATTGCGTAGGTCTTGTTGCTCTGTTTCAATTTCCCAGAGCTCACGGGATCGCACACTATCTTGGGTCTGTGGCAGAATGTCACAACAGGTGTTTGTCTGCACGACACGTTTTTTTGTGCGCTCATTATTGTTCACTGTTTTTAACAACAAGCAACTACTATAGAAATCAAGTTCAATTTAAAAGACTGCCTCAGTGGTGTTATGTCAATCAATCGAATAAATCAATGTTTATTTATATAGCCCTAAATCACTATGTGTTTTTTTTTTCCTCGGGATACGGTGGAAATTAAACATGCATGCCGCTGTATCAGCATAACTATGCAAAAGTGCACGCTTATTTATATACTTGCATAAGTGTAAACAGCTACAGTACTATAGCTCTGTGTTGGCGAGTTTCTGCAACTGTACTTACAACAACAGGATATAATGACAGGCAAGTAAATGTCATGATTTTGATAAAAAAGGTCAAGGAGACATGAATTAATCAAGTTTTGTTCATTTAGATCAGGGGTGTCGAACTCATTTTGGATCGGGGCTACATGGAGAATAATCTACTCCGTAGTGGGCCAGGCTGGTAAAATCACGGCACGATAACTTAAAAATAAAGACAACTTCACATTGATTTCAATCAATCAATCAATGTTTACTTATATAGCCCCAAATCACTAGTGTCTCGATTTCTTTGTTTAAAAATAGAACAAGCACATTCTAAAATTGTACAAATAATAATGTTTTGTTTTTTTTGTACACTTACCTGTTGCGGTTAATAGTATATATACTTATATCTGTCGTTATTTATATTTTCTGGATAAATTATGTGATAATGTTCATCTGTCAACTCATTGGTGTTAATGTTCAATCCATCAAGATAAAAACAAATTATATCAAAATCAAATTACAGGATGTTATGTATGTAGTTTGATTATTTTCCTTGACTGATACTGTACTTTACTGTACATTAATCTATAAATGTATGTCTGCACCTTATTGCTCTTTTATCCTGCACTACAATGAGCTAATGCAACAAACTGTTGTTCTTATCTGTACTGTAAAGTTAACATTTTAATGACAATAAAAGGAAGTCTAAGTCTATAAGACTAACATCATGTCGTTTATTTTGTACATATGTAGCATCATCTACAAAGATACAACAAATTGCTATTGCGGCACCCAGTGGACACATTTAGAAGAGCTGTTTCATCGAAAAATTTCCGGTGGATTTTTATACGGGGTGTCATACGTCGGTTGGTAGAGTGGCCATGCCAGCTACTTGAGGGTTCCAAGTTCGATTCCCGCTTCCGAGATACTAGTCACTGCCGTTGTATCCTCGGGCAAGACACTTGCTCCCAGTACACCTACACTGGTTTAAATGTAACTTAGATACTGGGTTTCACAATGTAAAGTGCTTTGAGTCACTAGGGAAAAGCGCTATGTAAAAAAAAAAAAGAATAAATAAAAAAAAAAATATATTTATCGATATATATGTTTAGCAAATTTATCCCGCGGGCCAGATATAACCTGTCCGCGGTCCTGATCCGGCCCTCGGACCCTTGATTTAGACCATGAGTGTTCAAACTTTTTCCACTGAGGGCCGCAGACTGAAAAATCAAAGTATGCGTAGGCCATTTAGATATGTTTCTTTTTTAAAACCAATACAATAGTTTTTTTTTTGTTTACCTTCATGGCTTTCCTCAAGTTTGGTCCCCGGTCTCTGGATGGGTTTCAGTCATAAAAAAGGAAGTCATAAATTTTTATTTTTTTCATTCAACGCTTGAATCTCGAGATCAAATTCAGGTCTGTCCGTCGTTTTAACATTTTTTAAAATTTTGTTTTTTATGTTTATGGCCTTTATGTCAAAACCCATATTTATATGGCAAACACACTAATAACTATGCAACATTTTCCCCCAAAATATTTCAAAGTGGAATATTTGACGTGAAGTAATTGGAACCCTAAATAGGTCAATAATTCATAACAATAAACAAAGATTAAGTGTTGAAAATAAGCCAAATGTATATTTATGTTTTTACTTTTAAAGCTTAAAGGCCGACTGAAATTAGATTTTCTTATTTAAACGGGGATAGCAGGTCCATTCTATGTGTCATACTTGATCATTTCGCGATATTGCCATATTTTTGCTGAAAGGATTTAGTAGAGAACATCGACGATAAAGTTCACAACTTTTGGTTGCTAAAAGAAAAGCCTTGCCTTTACCGGAAGTAGCAGACTATGATGTCACCCGTTGAGGGCTCCTCACATCCTCACATTGTTTTTAATGGGAGCCTCCAACAAAAAGAGCTATTCGGACCCAGAAAACGACAATTTCCCCATTAATTTCAGCGAGGATGAAACATTCATGTTTGAGAATATTGATAGCGACGAACTAGAAAAAAAAAAAAAAAATCAAGTTAAAAAAAACATAAACGCGATTGCATTGGGACGGATTCAGATGTTTTTAGACACATTTACTGGGTTAATTCTGGGAAATCCCTTATCTTTCTATTGTGTTGCTAGTGTTTTAGTGAGTTTATGAGTACCTGATAGTCGGAAGGGTGTGTCCACGGGTGTCTTGAGGCCAGTGTGTGATGGAAGTCGACGGCAGCTGTATGGACGGCACAAGCTCAGCTCAGTGGCGACTTTTTACCACAATTTTCTCACCGAAAACTGCTGGTTGACATTTGGTCGGGATCCATGTTCGCTTGACCGCGCTGATCCATAGGAAAGCTTCACCTCCGGGAATTTTAAACAAAGAATCACCGTGTGTTTGTGTGGCTAAAGGCTAAAAGCTTCCCACCTCCAACTTTCTACTTTGACTTCTCCATTATTCAGTGAAAAAATTGCAAAAGATTCAGCAACACAGATGTCCAAAATACTGTGTAAGTATGCGGTTAAAGCAGACGACTTTCAGCGGTGTGTGTGCGCAGCGCTAATATTTCCTAACAGTCCGTGACGTCACGCGTACACGTCATCATTCCGCGACGTTTTCAACAAGAAACTCGGGAAATTTAAAATTGCAATTTGGTAAACTAAAAAGGCCGTATTGGCATGTGTTGCAATGTTAATATTTCATCATTGATATATAAACTGTGTGGTCGGTAGTAGTGGGTTTCAGTAGGCCTTTAGGTCTCTAGATCTCTTGATCATAAGATTTTATAATTTTTTTGAATACTTTTTTGTTTGTTTGATGCCGTTTTGTCGAAAGAAAACTTTGTTTCGCACAAAATATGCAATATTATCCCCCCAAAATATCTATAAAGTGAAATTGTTCCATTGAAGTAATTGGAGCCTTCAGCAGGTCAATAACAGTCCGCATGGCAGCATTGTGTTATTAGTGTCAACATTGCAACTTTTTCTTTTTACATGTCACTCTTTACTGTTTTATTACACTCTATTATGTTTTATTCTTTTTATTATAGTATTCTTTAGAATGGGCTGAGGGCCATTAACAAATTAGCTGGGGGCCACAAATGGCCCTCGGGCCGCACTTTGGACACGCCTGATTTAGACGGTCTTTTATGACTAATTAGAACCAGCACGACAACAGTTAATTGTCTTATTTGGTAGATTGGTCGAATATAGGCTCACCCAATAGAGTGCACACATATTGACTGTAGCGAGAGGAAGCTATTGGATGTTATTGATTACGGCAGGTTGCCAAGTTACTGATCTTATTGGCTACAGAGCAGTTTCACAACAGCTGGCTGTGAGCTGTCGTGCTGCTGCTACCTCTGAGATGGACAACAGCGGCTCTCTCCCTTTCAATCCCATAAGCTCTCTCTGTAAGCTCCCTGGTTCCCTCGGGTGGCTGGACTGGAGTTGAAGCACCGAGACCCAGGCAGTAAAAGTTTACAGTCTCGTAAAGAGGACTCACGCAGGCCAGTTCTCTAAAGATAACGCTAAATACGCAGTGATTACAGTGTATGGTCAGTAGGTTGGAACTTGGAAGAGCACAGAGATGATTTGCTGGAGTTTGTCTTTAAGTGTACTACATAATGAGTATGTTTTTTTGTTTTTTTAGGGATGTCATAGTGTGCTGTTGTACCGGCACATGTGGGTGTATCCACTTGTATTTTATTCATTACTGGGTTAACCACACTTTTGCCCCTAACATCCATCCTTGTACGTACATGTATCTTACCTATAACATTATTATTCCAAATAACTACTTTGTCAGTTGCCCGTGGTGCAAATTGGAATGTGACTAACAGTGCAAAACTGCAAAATGCATTTATCTTTGAGAACATGTGGTTTATTGTGAGGTTACATATCTGTTGGTTTACACTGTATAACTTCCCGGCGAGGCCATGTGTGCGTGCGTGTAAGAGTGATTGTGTTTTAGAGGCATGAGCACATTGGACCATTTTTAACCACAGTCACAAGACGCCAGTATAAGGTTAGAAAAGAGATGAGCCTCTGCTCTCAGAATAGTCCCTAGGAAGCCATGAGGCCCCCACCACTGACCCTGGCTTACATTCCAGTTGGCAGACACGCAGTTGTTGGGTCAGACATGGTTCCTCTATGGCGACGGACAAGACGATATGCAGGGGTTGAGGACTGGGGAGTCAATTTTGGGGGTAATCCAATACATTTTTCCAAACACAACTGCACTTTTCTTTTGCACAGCCCCGTGTTTGTACCTGCTCGACTGTTTCTATTGATGGCTGTATCAACTATGTACTATAAATAGCATTACATCATCAACTCCAACACAGTAGGTATGATTACATGTACTAAAGCAGTGGTTCTCAAATGGGGGTACACATACCCCTGGGGGTACTTGAAGGTATGCCAAGGGGTACGTGAGATTTTTTTTTTAATATTCTAAAAATAGCAACAATTCATAAATCCTTTATAAATATATTTATTGAACAATACTTCAACCAAATATGAATGTATTTATAAACTGAAAAAAATTCAGTGTTGACAGCTAGATTTTTTGTGTTCCATAAATATTGATGTTAAAGATTTTTTATTTGTGAACATAGTTTAGAATTAAGTTCATGAATCCAGATGGATCTCTATTACAATCCCCAAAGAATAAGTTGATGATTACTTCTATGTGTAGAAATATTTATTTATAATTAAATCACTTGTTTATTTACCAACAAGTTTTCAGTTAGTTTTACATTTCTTTTTCCAAATAGTTCAAGAACGACAACTACCACTCACCTACTCACCATAAATGATTCCCGGGCGCGGCACGGCTGCTGCCCTCTGCTCCCCTCACTTCCCAGGGGGTGTTCAAGGGGATGGGTCAAATGTAGAGGACAAATTTCACCACACCTAGTGTGTGTGTGACAATCAATGGTACTTTAACTTAACTTTAACTTAACTGACAAATGAGCAATATGTTGCACTGTTATGCAATTTAATAAATCAGAAACTGAAGACATAGTGTTGTATTTTACTTCTTTATCTCTTTTTTTTCAACCAAAAATGCTATGCTCTGATTAGGGGGTACTTGAATTAAAAAAATGTTCACGGGGGGGTACATCACTGAAAAAAGGTTGAGAACCACTGTACTAATGAACTTGCGATTCGGACCATCTTTTCAAAAAATATATACAATTACCATAATTCAACTTTATTTGTTGTACTATCATTATATTATTCTAGTTCAGGGGTCGGGAACCTTTTTGGCTGAGGGAGCCATGAAAACCAAATATTTTAAAGTATATTACCGTGAGAGCCATATAATAATTTTTAACACTGAATACAACTAAATCAATGCATTTTTTAAGTAGGACCAACATTTTTAGAGTATAATAAGTCTTAATTTTTTTATAAATTTTTTTTTCTGAAGCTAACCAATAATAAATAAAATACTTCTTACCATTGATGCGACTTCTTGAACAGGTGCGGTAGAAAACGGATGGATGGATGGATGGATTAAAATGCTTAAGAATGTTTTATATTTTGAACGTTATCCAAGATGTCCTGTTGCAAGATGGTGTTTTTAATTTTCTAACAATACTTGTTCCTTTTTAAAACTTATATGACAGAGAACAATGCTTTAACGGTCATAATAATTATTTCCAGTTATAGTGACATGTTAACCCACCCATTGTTTGGTGATTTTTTTATAAATGGTTTTAGTTCCTTGTTCATTTTTTCCCGCTGTTTCTTTTGCTAAATTAGTGCAATGCGAATGTATATCTGCATTAAAGTATAATTCTCAGGTGTTTTTCTATGAATTGTTTTAGAATGTGGGGGGCGGCATAGCTCGGTTGGTAGAGTGGCCGTGCCTGCAACTTGAGGGTTCCCGGTTTGATTCCCTCTTCAGCCATCCTAGTCACTGCCGTTGTGTCCTTGGGCAAGACACTTTACCCACATGCTCCCAGTGCCACCCACACTAGTTTAAATGTAACTTAGATATTGGGTTTCACTATGTAAAGAGCTTTGAATCATTGAGAAAAGCGCTATATAAATATAATTCACTTTGACTCTACCGAGGATGTCGTTGTGGTTTGTGTTGTGGTTTGTACAGCCCTTTGAGACACTAATGATTTAGGGCTATATAAATAATCATTGATTGATTGAATGATTCACTTCACTATTTTTAACACTGTGATTACCAGTGGAATTATTCATTACTTATAGTATTAACCAATGTCAGCTAAGATGTATCTGAGCCAGATGCAGTCATCAAAAGAGCCACATCTGGCTCTAGAGCCATAGGTTCCCTACCCCTGTTCTAGTTGGTTAACTCTGTGAATGCATTTGATGAGGAGCCCCATAATCACACATATCTAATTTTACACATTTTAAGGAAATTGCAGAACCCATGTAGGAGAACTGTAAAGTTGTTCATTTGAGCACTCAGCTTCCAACAGTTAGCCACTGGCATGTAGAATATATCTTGTCTTGTTAGTAAAGTCCAATCCAAACCACCTGAAAAGGAGCATCATGGCCACCTACTGTTGCAGAAGGGAACTTAGTTTGGCTAATATTTGAACTAGATCCTGGACAGTATATTTGTCAATCACAGGGCCCCTGTCATGACTAGGACTTGGATTGTTCTCCCAAGGTGCAAAGTGACTGGATCGGACAACGGGCGAAGCTACAAACTTTATTTAATCTTAAATCAACACAGGAACAGAGGACAAGGCGCTCACAAGGAGGTACAAAAACTTGGCTGTGAAAAAAAAAAACTGCGCTAAGGCAAAACAATGGACATAAACTAAAACTTGCACAATGGCATAACTATGAACTTACTGTGACCGAGAAAATGTTAAGAAAAAAGCAGCATGGATATCATGGGCTTGTCGAGGGTGATAGATGATGTGTAGGAGGTGATGTCACCAGGTTGACTACCTGGCAACTACAGGTTTAAATAATGCTGTGGTGATTAGTGAAAACAGGTGCGTGACATGGGGACAGGTGAAAACTACTGGGTTGGCATGGAAACAAAGTAAACAAGGAAGTGCAAAAACAGGAAACAATGGAGTGTTAAAGGGGAACATTATCATAATTTCAAAAGGGTTAAAAACAATAAAAATCAGTTCCCAGTGGCTTGTTGTACTTTTTGAATTTTTTTTCAAAATTTTACAGATACCGGAATATCCCTGAAAAAAGCTTTAAAGTGCTTGATTTTCACTATTTGCGATGCGACTATCCATTTCCCTGTGACGTCATACAGTGCTGCCAATGTAAACAAACAATGGCAGATACCACAGCAAGATATAGCGACGTTAGCTCGGATTCAGACTCTGATTTCAGCGGTTTAAGCGATTCAACAGATTACGCATGTATTGAAACGGATGGTTGGAGTATGAAAGTATTGAAGAACAAACTGAAGCTATTGAGCGAATAGCTATTGACGTTATTCATAGCCATAGCATGGCCGAATAGCTGCGTTAGAATCGCCGGTAAAATGTGCGGACCAAACGATCAGGACTTTCGCATCTCGTGACACTGGAGCAACTTAAATCCGTCGATTGGTAAGTGTTTTTTTAACATTAAATGTGGGTGGAAGGAAACGTAATATAGTTGCAAATGCATCTGCAGGTTATCCATACATCTCTGTGCCGTGTCTGCTTTAGAACCGCCATTATATAGCACGTTAGGATCGATTAGCGTAGCATGTTCGCATCGATTAGCTGGCAGTCAACATCAACAAAACTCACCTTTGTGATTTCGTTGACTTTATAGTTGCAAATGCATCTGCAGGTTATCCATACATCTCTGTGCCATGTCTGCCTTAGCACCGCCGGTAAATAGCATGTTAGCATTGATTAGCATAGCATGTTAGCATCGATTAGCTGGCAGTCACTCCGCAACCAAATATGTCTGATTAGCACATAAGTCAACATCAACAAAACTCACCTTTGTGATTTCGTTGACTTTATCATTGCAAATGCATCTGCAGGTTATCCATACATCTCTGTGCCATGTCTGTCATCGCCGGTAAAATGTGGAGACACTTTGGTACATTCAATGGGGGTCTGGCGGCAGACACTTTCGCATCTTCGGGCCAGTGGTGCAACTTGAATCCCTCCCTGTTAGTGTTGTTACACCCTACGACAACACACGGACAAGGCATGATGTCTCCAAGGTTTCAAAAAATAGTTGAAAAAACGGAAAATAACAGAGCTGAGACCCGGTGTTTGTAATGTGTTGAAAATGAAAATGGCGGCTGTATTACCTCGGAGACGTCACGTTCTGACGTCATCACCACATGATTGATAAACAGAAAGGCGTTTAATTTGCCAAAATTCACCCATTTAGAGTTTGGAAATTGGTTAAAAAATATATGGTCTTTTTTCTGCACCATCAAGGTATTTATTGACGCTTGCATAGTTTTGGTGATAATGTTCCCCTTTTAGCAAAACAACATAACTAAACAAAACATGATCACAAGACATGACAACACCATAGAAAACTATTCACACATTCGGCCAATTTGGAGTTTTCAGTTACCATGAAATATGGTACATGTTTTTAGAGGATGTGTTTGGTATCTTAACCGAGGATGATACTATAAGTAGTATAACGGTCAATTATTTTGATCCCTAATGTACTGGGAACCACTGTATGCTTAGAGATCATGTAATGCGGCAACTTTCCGTACTTGTTTTTCTATGTTCTAAATATGACACTGTCACCACTGTCACCACTGTCACTTATAGATGATCAAAGAGATCTACAGCTGCAAGCATAGCCGTAGTGCGCTTTCGTCAGACAGTTGGAAGTCAAAGCCTTGTCAAGGACTATACAGTAGTGGCAATGATGACTGCTTTCTCCCCCCACAGTTCTTGGTAAGTCTGGCAGTCGTAGCCATTGACACTTAACTCACATTGCCAGCTCCTCTAACCTCTGACTGTCACAAATGTTACAGCTGCTCAGTTTGGAGACTAGCTGTGCATATGGAGATTGAACACTGATCTGTTTTCCCCCAGTGGGAATGGTATGGAAGTGTTGCATGGACACTGTCTTTTATTTTCAACACCCCACTCCCAGGTGGTGACAGCCCAGTGCTAAGTGCGGTAATCGCCAATTGATTTTGGTCTCTTTTTTTGTTGGTGGCTGGACATAAATCAAAGTGTCTGTCGGGACCTCAATGTAGGTGGGGAGGGGTAAGGATGTTGTGCATGTCTGTCTGTGTTTGTGTGTGTGTCCGTGTGTGTGGGAGAAGTTGTGTGTAATAGGGGTGGCGAGTGTTCTGTTTGGACTGGGAGAGTGTCAACAATTAATCCAGCCTCTGATCTGCAGGCCACAACTTCCTTGACCCTCAGTCACAGTCCAAATGGGACCGCGGAAACAGCAATGAACTAAAATCAACAGACCATGGCAGTCTTAAATGATTTGAAAGCATTATCTTGTAGGTTATTTGGCCCTGAAACTAAACAACTAAATGTTCATGTTCAAATATGAGTTTGCAACAACAATCCACACTCTAATATCTTTGCAACCAATTTTATTTTTAGCATGCCTTAGCAACTATTTCATGTTCTTTCTTTTCTAGAGAACACATTTTCTGAGAAAAAAACAAAACATCCTGTTCCCCTCCCTCAAGAATCCAAGACACAGGAAAATAAGATGAATCAAGCAGAAAGATTACAGATGTGAGCAACACCAAAACCGTGTTAATCCCTTTAATTTAATTATGGTAAATAAGTACAAAGCTTTCATCGAAACAAAACACAAAATGCAGGAGTTCAGCAGGCACTGATGGGGGGGCTCTGATGCAAGCAGGCTTCCCAGTGGGAGGCCCAAGTCTCCAGGGATACCTCCGAGCTCCCAAGCCCCCTACCGAGTTGCTTCCCTCAAAACCTCTCCCTAGCTTGGTTCTAGCCCAGCTAGCTAGACACTGTGGCTTAGACAATGAGCTTTGCACCACACACAGTATGTGACCAGCTGTGGCCATTCCAATGCGAACCTCATGGGAATGTAGCAAGAGGGGAAGGTTGGAGGGTGTGTTTTGTGTCAGGTCTGAGAATTAAACAGTCATCTGCCAGATTACTTTGGGGCCTGGCCCGCTCATTATTCCTGAAATGGTTCTGTGTGGCACTAACCTGTTAACCCAGACCCGGCTGACATCAGAACCTCCTCCGCTATGAAAGAGCATATCTGTTCCCTGCAATGAACACAACACTGAGATGAGGAGCGGAGGGGGCTGAGAAGGGGAGTATGTTTTTGAAACAGTTACAATCTGTTTGGATTAGGCCCATTGCCGAAGACACATGGAAATGATGGGCAGCCAGAACGAGGGGAGGAAAGGACTTGGTGGGGGGAACAGAGAGGAGAGGTAGGGAGACAGATGGAGAGGAAAGGTGGTGGTGGAGGGGTTGAGTAGAGGCAATGGGGGAGGTGAAGAGAGTTGAGGGGTCGGAGACTGGAATCTTAGGATCTAAGGCTCTTTTGGCTTGATGGTTCCCAGATGTTGCAGACCCCTCGCCCCTCCTTCCCCTCAGGTTTTCTCTGCTGTGATGAATACACAGGAGCCCAGTTAGCCATGTGGGACAGATGGGTCAGTGGTTGTGTGGAGATGGGCCTCCTGTGGACCAGAGGAAATGGGAGGTGAGAGGCATCCTCTCCTCCCATCAGCCACAGGCCAGAGAGGGCAGGGCTGAATGTGTTTTCTCACCACCATTCCACCTTTTGCAATCTCACTGGATGAGGGCTGCTTGTTGGAGTTTGCACGGATGTGTGAATAATATATATCAATGCCTACAATCTTCACACATACAGCAGGTCTAGTCTGGTATGGAATGTAAATGTTGATTGATTGGGACTCAAATATATTTGAAGTATAGGTAATAGGGTGGGGTACCAAAATCTGAACCTTTTTCTAGCACCAAACAAAACCCACCAGTCCTACCAGCTACCGATTTACATGAAATCCAACAAAGCCATGTTACAGTGCCTGGGTTGTGTGTCACCAGTTCATCCTATTCTATCTTAATGTTGCAATTTTAAAGGCAACAAAGCCCTTGACTCAAAAAAAACTACTAACGTAAGTTACATCAAGCTCCACTTTTCCAAAAACAAAATTTGGTACCGTTGAGTACCGGTATCAATTCCCAGGTACCTGGAGTTGGAACGGAATGGGTTAAAATGTGAACGGTAGCCATCACTATGGACCCTATTGGGATCCCTATTGGGATGGGTACATATTACGGTAATTTTTTAGGTACCGATTCACGTAAAATCTAACGGTACCATATTTCGATACCTTTTTTTGCGTGTGACATTACCTGCAGTTGAAAACTCGCCACTGGCCTAAGCACTTCGCATATCCGTAGCTGACCGCCTCTAGCTAATGTTGCAATTTTCCATACCAACAAAGCAAACAATAAAAAGCGCTCAAAAGTAAGTCTCCACTTTTCAAGCTAGCTCGGTGCTGTGCCACATGCATGCAGATGATCAGCAATAGTGATTTTACATAGCCATTTCCACACCTCCAAATTTGGTAATTAAAATTACAAATAAGATGCACGTTACAATCAAACAATTACAATACTTACAGCCAAACACTCTGTGGGTTTCAATAAAAGAAAAACTAGCACATTCACTTCAATAGCAAATCATACTTTCTAAAAAATTGCAACAAAACCGTGGACAAACTGAAAAGAATGCACACTTGCAAATAAAAATTGGAAGAGTGAGAAAACAAGATATAACAACTGGGCAGCACAGTGTTAAATGTTAAAGGGGAATTGCACTTTTTTGGAATTTTGCCCATCATTCACAATCCTTATGTGAGACAAGAACTTGTGTTTTCTTTTATTATGCATTCTAAATACTAAAACCATGCGATCTAAAGTTTACTCACAATGGAGCCAATTGGACTCCCTCTAGTCTGCCTATAAAGCCCTTAAAAGAACATCCAAACACTTCCATTAAGGTTTTATATACATGCTGTAAGTAAATATCTAATGTAGTAATGAACACATTCATAATAACTAGGGGTGTGACAGTCTCATGCTGTCGTCGCTCGGGTTCAGCAGACCACCAAAGAAGGACATCTCTCTAGCAGGTTTGACTTCTTTATTTTGTAATAAAGCTTGGCTGCAGTTTGAATCGCTTTTCAGCTCTTTCCTTCACTGCTCGTTCCCGGTCTGCTTTTCAGCCGCCGTCGTCGTTGTCGTCGTCTGCTCTCTGTCACTCTTGCTCTTCACGCACTGCATCTGCTGCGGACACTCCAACTCCTTCCCTGATCTCTCCTCCTTCTCCCCTTTTATACAGCAGGAGGAGATGAGTTGATTGTGTGCGTGTGTGTGTGTCACGCACCTGATTTAAATTCTGGAAGCATTGCTCCCGGCAAGCCCCGCCTCTCCGCTCCACCGCATCCTCCGCCTCCTTGCCGCCATCTTGGGCAGGGCAGCGTGCCCTGCCCTGCCGTCGGCCCATTGGCTCCGCCTCTCCACAAGGGGTATAAAAAATAATCAGTACAAATGTAAAAACGGTTTTAACTTTAGAGATATGATGACATCGTTTGGTGAGCCCCTGGATCGATCTATATCTAGTATGGATCGGTCGATGTCCGGTTGGAAAGTCATAAATAGGTTGACTGGAGATCTTTTATAAAATATGGTCAGCTCTAATCCTGCGAGACTTGTGTGATGACAATATAACGAGTGTAACATTCTTGTTTGCGACTGTCGACATCAACACAGCAACATAGCGAGACAGCACCAAAAGTGTTAACAAACAATGCTCCCCTAATAGGGATGTATACGTAGTACCGGTATTTTTAGGTACCAGTTGCTAACTGGGTTGTTCCAAGCGGACCGTTAAAATTCTGGACAAATGATACTGCTATGCATACATGTCATTTGTTATCCATCTCACCGTCGTAATTATGACACGCACGCGCTAAAACATTCAGGTCGGAGTCCAATCAGAGTTGAACTTTTACCGCCCCACTTCTGTGCACGCGGAAGTAAACAGAATCATAGATTTGAGCTAAAAAACATATGCTGAAAGTCGCAAAAATTGCCGCAATGTGGCTGAGATGCTGTCATTGAGAAGAAAAGGGGAAACATATTTACCGTGCACTGAACTCACCTCCATGACTTCTACGTGTCAGGTGGTTTGTTTTTTGCAAATATGATGACTACTTGTCGCCATAAAACTGTGTGAAAAACACCTGCTACTACGGGAGCCAATTGTGGACGCGACCATCAATTGGTAAGTTCATGATAACTTATCAGCTTCTGATACTATATTTGGACTACTGTGGTGTTATGACACCTGTCTACTTGATGCGCAGCATGCTTTTTCCTGTACTTATTTAATCATATGTGTTGTTATTTGAGTAAACAACAGTAATTACCTGGTAGTTTTTCCAAAAGTGTTTTGTTTACATTTTCTATACTTACAGTGTATGTATGTCAAGGCGTGGACTATGGTGTGATTTGTTTTCCCGTGGTGCAAAGCGACTGGATCGGACACGACGTGAAGGTAACGACATCAACTCAAAAATTTTACAAAAACTAAGTGTATAAACAAAAGGCGCACTCAGCAGAGGTACAAAACTTGGCTATGAAAACAAAACTATTTATATAACGTTAACTATGGACATAAAAGAAAACTTGCAAACTATGGCATGAATAACGAAAACTTAATTGGAACGAGAAAAGAACATGAAAAAGCACAGCATGGATCATCAGCATGGATAACAGGCTGACTGCCTGGCAACTACAGGCTTAAATGGTGACGTGGTGATTGACAACAGGTGCATGAGTCCAAATGAATCAGGTGTGTGACATGAGGACAGGTGAAAACTAATGAGCTGTCATGAAAACAAAACCATGGAGTTAAAAAACAGAAACTAATGGAGACTTGAAGTAACATAACAACTAAACAAAACGTGATCACAAAGACATGACAATGTATTGCAATGCACTGAAGTTATTAGTTCTATATACTATTGTCATGCCTGTGAATCAGGTTTTATGGTTGATCATGTTATGTTTTGTTTTTTGGACTCTTGTTTCCCGTTTTGCACTTCCTGGTTTTATTTGTTTCCATAGTAACCCATTAGTTTCCACCTGGTCTCGTAGTCACGCCCCGGTCCTCAGCTCTCACACCTGTTTCCAATTACCACAGCTGGTATTTATGCCGATTGTTTTCTGTTCCTCGGCCTGGGAACTTTACCTACCTACCGGACTTTGTATTGAACCCTCATGACAACGCACCTACCTTTCTTTGCCGACCTTCATGCCTTGCCACGCTGTTTATTGTTTGACCACGCCACGTAAGAAGTTTTGTATGTATGCCTCAGCGCAAGTTTTTGTTTCGCTTTGTGCCATAGATAGTATCTTTAGTTTATTTGTATATAGCCGTGCCATTGTGCTGTTTTTGTTTTTGAGTATAGTCTAGTTTATTATTCGCCATTGTGCGCGCCCTTTGTTTTCCTGTTTTTGTATTGTAGTGTTTAAATAAATTAATTATGTACTTACACTCACGTCTCACTCGTGCAAATCATCCTTTGCGTAGAAGAAGCAAAACAAATCCAAGTCACAGTCCTGACAACTATTTTTTTTTTATAATTAATACAAAAACTGTCTGTTTTGTCTGTGTCTATGTGGAGGTCTTGCTCCACCGGGTCCCCTGGACCGCTAATAACGGACATGACAGCCGTGTTCATCTTTGTGAACAATGATTTATTTTTCAATAATGTGTGCTTTTCAGCCATGTCAAAGTTTTTTGCTTGTTCTCCAACATCAACAACTGCTTCTCCTTCCCGACTCCTGCCTTTAACAGAGCGACAGGTGATCAGACAAACACTCTCAGCTGTGTCATCTACGCACCTGTCGCTAATCTGGAAACCGGTCCTGCCACACCCCGCTTTGCTGCAGGTCCGCCAACCACGCCCCCCCACAGTCTATTTAAAAAATAAACACATGCCCTTGTTCTGACCTGATACATGATACACAATTTGCATCGAATCAGAATGTTTTTAAATGTAAATCGTATCCTAACCCAATTATAAATTCCAATTGCCATCTACAGTAGAGATGCACACCCCTAATAACATTAATTACAGTAATTTCGTATTTTGATCATTTTAGGACTATGTGCGTTTTAATTTAAAAAAACGGATCATCACCTTTGCTTATTTTTCCAACTACATCACTGACTAAAGTCCATCCATCCATCCATCCATCATCTTCCGCTTATCCGAGGTCGGGTCGCGGGGGCAACAGCCTAAGCAGGGAAACCCAGACTTCCCTCTCCCCAGCCACTTCGTCTAGCTCTTCCCGGGGGATCCCGAGGCGTTCCCAGGCCAGCCGGGAGACATAGTCTTCCCAACGTGTCCTGGGTCTTCCCCGTGGCCTCCTACCAGTTGGACGTGCCCTAAACACCTCCCTAGGGAGGCGTTCGGGTGGCATCCTGACCAGATGCCCGAACCACCTCATCTGGCTCCTCTCGATGTGGAGGAGCAGCGGCTTTACTTTGAGTTCCTCCCGGATGGCAGAGCTTCTCACTCTATCTCTAAGGCGGAGGAAACTCATTTCGGCCGCTTGTACCCGTGATCTTATCCTTTCGGTCATGACCCAAAGCTCATGACCATAGGTGAGGATGGGAACGTAGATCGACCGGTAAATTGAGAGCTTTGCCTTCCGGCTCAGCTCCTTCTTCACCACAACGGATCGGTACAACGTCCGCATTACTGAAGACGCCGCACCGATCCGCCTGTCGATCTCACGATCCACTCTTCCCTCACTCGTGAACAAGACTCCTAGGTACTTGAACTCCTCCACTTGGGGCAGGGTCTCCTCCCCAACCCGGAGATGGCACTCCACCCTTTTCCGGGCGAGAACCATGGACTCGGACTTGGAGGTGCTGGTTCTCATTCCGGTCGCTTCACACTCGGCTGCGAACCGATCCAGCGAGAGCTGAAGATCCCGGTCAGATGAAGCCATCAGGACCACATCATCTGCAAAAAGCAGAGACCTAATCCTGCGGTTACCAAACCGGAACCCCTCAACGCCTTGACTGCGCCTAGAAATTCTGTCCATAAAAGTTATGAACAGAATCGGTGACAAAGGACAGCCTTGGCGGAGTCCAACCCTCACTGGAAATGTGTTCGACTTACTGCCGGCAATGCGAACCAAGCTCTGGCACTGATCGTACAGGGAACGGACCGCCACAATAAGACAGTCCGATACCCCATACTCTCTGAGCACTCCCCACAGGAGTTCCCGAGGGACACGGTCGAATGCCTTCTCCAAGTCCACAAAGCACATATAGACTGGTTGGGCAAACTCCCATGCACCCTCAAGAACCCTGCCGAGAGTATAGAGCTGGTCCACAGTTCCGCGACCAGGACGAAAACCACACTGTTCCTCCTGAATCAGAGGTTCGACTATCCGACGTAGCCTCCTCTCCAGTACACCTGAATAAACCTTACCGGGAAGGCTGAGGAGTGTGATCCCACGATAGTTGGAACACACCCTCCGGTCCCCCTTCTTAAAGAGAGGAACCACCACCCCGGTCTGCCAATCCAGAGGTACCGCCCCCGATGTCCACGCGATGCTGCAAAGTCTTGTCAACCAAGACAGCCCCACAGCATCCAGAGCCTTAAGGAACTCCGGGCGGGTCTCATCCACCCCTGGGGCCTTGCCACCGAGGAGCTTTTTAACTACCTCAGCGACCTCAGCCCCAGAAATAGGAGAGTCCACCACAGATTCCCCAGGCACTGCTTCCTCATAGGAAGACGTGTTGGTGGGATTGAGGAGGTCTTCGAAGTATTCCTTCCACCTATCCACAACATCCGCAGTCGAGGTCAGCAGAACACCATCCGCACCATACACGGTGTTGATAGTGCACTGCTTCCCCTTCCTGAGGCGGCGGACGGTGGTCCAGAATCGCTTCGAAGCCGTCCGGAAGTCGTTTTCCATGGCTTCCCCGAACTCTTCCCATGTCCGAGTTTTTGCCTCCGCGACCGCTGAAGCTGCACACCGCTTGGCCTGTCGGTACATGTCCACTGCCTCCGGAGTCCTATGAGCCAAAAGGACCCGATAGGACTCCTTCTTCAGCTTGACGGCATCCCTCACCGCTGGTGTCCACCAAGGGGTTTTAGGATTGCCGCCCCGACAGGCACCAACTACCTTGCGGCCACAGCTCCGATCTGCCGCCTCGACAATAGAGGTGCGGAACATGGTCCACTCGGACTCAATGTCCAGCACCTCCCTCGTGACATGTTCAAAGTTCTTCCGGAGGTGGGAATTGAAACTTTGTCTGACAGGAGACTCTGCCAGACGTTCCCAGCAGACCCTCACAATGCGTTTGGGCCTCCCAGGTCTGTCCGGCATCCTCCCCCACCATCGCAGCCAACTCACCACCAGGTGGTGATCGGTAGAAAGCTCCGCCCCTCTCTTCACCCGAGTGTCCAAAACATGAGGCCGCAAATCCGATGACACAACTACAAAGTCGATCATGGAACTGCGGCCTAGGGTGTCCTGGTGCCAAGTGCACATATGGACACCCTTATGTTTGAACATGGTGTTTGTTATCGACAAACTGTGACGAGCACAAAAGTCCAATAACAAAACACCACTCGGGTTCAGATCCGGGCGGCCATTCTTCCCAATCACGCCTCTCCAGGTTTCACTGTCGTTGCCAACGTGAGCGTTGAAGTCTCCCAGTAGGACAAGGGAATCACCCGGGGGAGCACTTTCCAGTACTCCCTCGAGTGTTCCCAAAAAGGGTGGGTACTCTGAACTGCTGTTTGGTGCATACGCACAAACAACAGTCAGGACCCGTCCCCCCACCCGAAGGCGGAGGGAGGCTACCCTTTCGTCCACCGGGTTGAACTCCAACGTACAGGCTTTGAGCCGGGGGGGAAACAAGAATTGCCACCCCAGCCCGTCGCCTCTCACTGCCGGCAACGCCAGAGTGGAAGAGAGTCCAATCCCTCTCGAGAGAAGTGGTTCCAGAGCCCTTGCTGTGCGTCGAAGTGAGTCCGACTATATCCAGCCGGAATTTCTCGACTTCGCGCACTAGCTCAGGCTCTTTCCCCCCCAGTGACGTGACGTTCCACGTCCCAAGAGCTAGCTTCTGTAGCCGAGGATCGGACCGCCAAGTGCCCTGCCTTCGGCTGTCGCCCAGCTCACAATGCACCCGACCTTTATGGCCCCTGCTATGGGTGGTGAGCCCATTGGAGGGGTGATCCACGTTGCCTCTTCGGGCTGTGCCCGGCCGGGCCCCATGGGTACAGGCCCGGCCACCAGGCGCTCGCCATCGTGCCCCACCTCCGGGCCTGGCTCCAGAGGGGGGCCCCGGTGACCCGCGTCCGGGCGAGGGAAATCTGGGTCCATGGTTTATCATCTTCATAAAGGTCTTCGAGCTGCTCTTTGTCTGATCCCTCACCTAGAACCTGTTTGCCTTGGGAGACCCTACCAGGGGGCTTTATGCCCCCGGACAACATAGCTCCTAGGATCATTGGGACACGCAAACTCCTCTACCACGATAAGGTTGCAGCTCAGAGAGGAGACTGACTGACTAAAGTCATGAAATGTAAATGGGGTATTGTTGGGGATTTCAATATGGTGGTTTATTGGGTTTAATGGGGAGGATAGAGGACTTCCCATTGGCTCTGTTTTAAGCAGACTTTCATTTACGAGTTGGAATGCATTAAAAAAATATATCCGTCTTCATGTCTTTCACAATGATTGTGAACGATAGGCAACATTTGAAAAAAAAAAAAGTGCAGTTCCCCATTTAGGACCACATCAACAGTCTCCTGTCCAAAGGTAAAACCCAGTAAGTCAATGTTGGTCAAAACTGAGCTGATAATAATTTTGGAGTTCCTAGGTGATATGCTTTACATTAGTGAATGTGATATTGTAATTTGTTCCGTAAGTAAGCTGTTACGCGCATGGCAGGACCTAGCAACTACCACATAACCGCGTACCTTGGACGTATCATCGCTCATCCATGCGGACTGGACACTGGCCGAGAGTGGAGTCAGCTGTCTTGGTTTCTTTGTTGGGTCTACTCCTGTCTCTGGCCATGCTCCCTCCTCTCCAGCGGACGATGGCGTGGATCACCGCAGAGGCCACCACAGTGGATATGTTTCTTTTACTTTTTATTCATAGCTGTATGTAGAAGTGTCTGCTTGTATCTGCTGCTTTAATGTCTTTAATGTCCTCTGTGTTCTTTGATGTTTGATATTTCCCTCTCACACACATGGAAGAGGGATGTGTACTATGGCTATGAGTTGTTGTTGTTTTTTTTTTGTTTTTTTTCCCTTGGCCTCAGTCTGCACCCCCTCTCCAAGGCCCAGGCTAAGACCAATTTTTTTTATTTCATTTTAATCTTCTATTTACCCCCCCCCCCTTGTTTACCTGTATTTCATCTTTTTTTGTAAGGGGCGCTGGAAGCCGGCAGACCCGTCAGCGATCCTGTTCTGTCTCCCTGTAATGTTTGTCTGATCTTGAATGGGATTGTGCTGAAAATTGTAATTTTCCTGAAGGAACTCTCCTGACGGAATGAATAAAGTACTATCTAACCTAATCTAGATACAACAGAAAAACCTAGTATCTCAAGGGACCAATCGGAGCTTCTTTGTCAGTCGCCTTATTGTCTTTAATGAGACATTTGCACGAATGGGGGCCGACGGTCAACCTGATTATGTGATATTATGGCACGAGGGGGATATTTGGAAGATTGGCCCAGGACGTTGCAAGCACCTTCATTAGATGTATTGTTCTTGATTCTTCCCCTTGCATACTCTTTTGGGCAGATAACTGTGGAGGTCAAAATAAAAGCTGGACGCCCAATGTGCAAACGCAGAATGGGGCCCACCCGAGATTGTGATAAAATATCTCTAGAAAGGGCTCACGTTCATGAGAGCAGATTCAATCCATGGCTCAATCGGCAAGAAAATGAAAGCTCAAGAAAAGATCTATACGTTTGATGACTTTGTAGATCTTTGTAAGACAGCATCAAGATAGATTGGTTTTCCTTTGTTTTCTCAAAATCAGCTAGATGTGAGTTACTAGGTTTTGCCTTTGGACGGGAGCAGTGAACACACACCACAATCGATACGTTTGAGTACGGGTACTGATACATATAAAGATACTAAGGTTGGATGTCTGCGCATTTTTCGAAGAACATTTGTTCAAATTCCGAATCGCATGACCTTAAGAATGCTTGGCTTCAGATGCCGATGCCAAGGCCACACTGCAGCCTATGCTGACACTAGAGTACTGTTAGATTTACAGCCTGATGATCCATGTTCAGGCATGTTCTCATCCACCTACAGTATGTCCTGAAAGGCTGTAGAGCCTTCTTTCTGCTCTTCAATGTCTCTGCTGCCTTGACGCTTATCCTCGGCCCCCCAAAAATTGAAGCTATATATTAAAAAGTTGTTGACTGGCCTCTGAAAGTCAACCATTTGTCAACATTTTGCAAGATGTCAACACTTGGAACAACAGCCACCGTAGCTCATAGTCACTTGCGATCCTCCACCCATATTTGTTCATTTACATTGGAGGCCAAGATACAATATACAGTCGTGGTCAAAAGTTTACATACACTTGTAAAGGACACAATTTCATGGCTGTCTTGAGTTTCCGATAATTTCTACAACTCTAATCTTTTTGTGATTGGAGCACAGAATTGTTGGTCACAAAAAACCTTCATGAAGGTTGGTTCTTTCATGAATTTATTATGGGTCTACTGAAAATGTAACCAAATCTGCAGGGACAAAAGTATACATACATCAATGTTAATATTTGGTTACATCTCCCTTGGCAAGTTTCACTGCAATAAGGCGCTTTTGGTAGCCATCCTCAAGCTTCTGGCAAGCTTCTGGTTGAATTTTTGACCACTCCTCTTGACAAAACTGGTTCAATTCAGCTAACTGTGTTGGTTTTCTGACATGGACTTGTTTCTTCAGCATTGTCCACACATTTAAGTCAGGACTTTGGGAAGGCCATTCTAAAACCTTAATTCTAGCCTGATTTAATCCAATCCAATCCACTTTATTTATATAGCACATTTAAACAACAATAACGTTTCCAAAGTGCTGCACAGCCATATTAAAAACAATATTGAAAAAAAACTATATTATGCTCCACCAATGACTGAATAAAAACAAAAAATAAATAAATATAAAACCAATGTAAAAAAACAAAAAAAACAATATAAAAACAAATATGATTAAAAACAACTTTAAAGGGTAAAATCAATAAAACAGTAAAATAGAAATCAAAGTGTATAAAAAACACAGAGGACAACAGTGGACAGAGGACCTCACGGTCTTAAGACGAGACTTAAAACACTCCACCGTGGAAGCAGTTTGAACATGGAGGGGCAGAGTGTTCCAGAGCTTAGGGCCGACCACAGAGAAGGCCCTGTCTCCCCTGGTCTTAAGTCTGGTCTTGGGCACCATGAGCTGGAACTGGCTCTCGGACCTCAGAGCGCGCGCAGGAATGTAAATTTGGATGAGGTCCAAGATATATTGAGGTGCCAGTCCTTGTAAAGATTTAAAAACAATGTTTTAAAATCAATTCTAAAATGGACAGGGAGCCAGTGCAAACTCTGAAGAATTGGGGTTATATGCTGGCGTTTCCTGGCGCCTGTTAAAATTCGTGCTGCCGCGTTCTGGATTTAGCCATTCCTTTACCAATTTTGACGTACGCTTGGGGTCATTGTCCTGTGCACCCAAGACTCAACCTCCGGGCTGATGATATCAGGTTGTCCTGAATAATTTGGAGGTAATTCTCTTTTTTCGTTGCCCCATTTACACTCTGTAAAGCACCAGCTCCATTGGCAGCAAAACAAGCCCAGAGCATAATACTACCACCACCATGCTTGATGGTAGGAAGCGTGTTCCTGAGATTAAAGGCCTCACCTTTTCTCCTCCAAACATATTGCTGGGTATTGTAGCCAAACAGCTCATTTTTTGTTTCATCTTGTCACGCCTGTAAGTTTATGTTTTGGTTTTGGTCAGGTTATGTTTAGTTTTTTGGACATTTAACTTCTGTCTTGGCACTTCCTGGTTTGTTTTCGTCTCCATGCCAACTCATTACTTTTCACCTGTAATGTCACGTCCCTGTCCTCAGCCTCACACCTGTTTTCACTTATTATCATAGCTACTTAAGTCACTCTTTTTCTTGTCTTCATTCTGGAATCTTCACACATGCTACCCATGCTGCACCTCCTTCATGCCCTCGTCCATAGTTCCATGCTGTGTAAGTTTTTGTATTCATGCCATTGTGCTAGTTTTGTTTATAGTTCATTATTAGATTAGATTAGATAGTACCTTATTTATTCCGTCAGGAGACTTCCTTCAGGAAAATTACAATTTTCAGCACAATCCCATTCAAGATCAGACAAACATTACAGGGAGACAGAACAGGATCGCTGACGGGTCTGCCGGCTTCCAGCGCCCCTTACAAAAAGATGACATACAGGTAAACAAGGGGGGGGGGAATAGAAGATTAAAATAAAATAAAAAAATAAAAAATCGGTCTTAGCCTAGGCCCTGGAGTGGGGGTGCAGACTGAGGCCAAGGGAAAAGAACAACTCATAGCCATAGTACACATCCCTCTTACATGTGTGTAAGAGGGAAACATCAAACATCAAAGAACACAGAGGACATTAAAGACATTAAAGCAGCAGATACAACCAGACACTTCTACATACAGCTATGAATAAAAAGTAAAAGAAACATATCCACATATTCATGCCAATCGAGCAAGTGTTTTTGTTTCATATTTGTAGTTTGCAGCATTTATGCTAGACTTTTGTTTGTTCATAGCCAAGTGTCTGTACCTCCTTGTGAGCGCCCTTAGTTTGTTTATTTTTTATTATAGTGTTTAAATAAACAACGATGTACTCACAGTCACGTCTCGCCCGTGCAAATCATTCTCTGCATCGAAGAAACAACTTTAATCCAAGCCAAGTTGTGACACATCTGACATCACATGAACAAAGATAAGACTTTCTGGAGGAAAGTTCTGTGGTCAGATGAAACAAAAAATACCCAGCAATATGTTTCGAGCAGAAAAGGCGAGGCCTTTAATTCAATAAGCCTGAGTCTTCCAGTCAAAAATAACAAAGATTCCACATTTTTCTTCTTTGCAGGCTAATAAACCTGCTGTTGCTGTCAAGGCAACATAGATGCAGCCACAGAGAGAGGAGTGTTCCTGGCATCTGCTCAGTTCTAACGCATGGTGAGATGGAGCCATCCCAGACTCCTTATCCCAAATTGGTGTCTCAAAGCTGGGTGGCTATAACTTAAAATAAGCTGTTTATTTCTTCTGAGCACATAATTGTGACTTGATGTGAGTGTTCACCCACATGCTGGTGCTTTTTCGAGAGAGGAGTTAAGTTGGGAATCTTTCACAGAAGCCTTTGTGGTCATGCTTGTTAAAGACATTCGATCTCTCCCAGTAAAGCTACATGTCCTCCTGGTGACGGTATATGGTATGATATGCTTTTGCATGTGTGATGTTGAAAACCGAGGTGTGGGAGTCTTTATGATCAGGATTCCACAGCTGCCTCATGTCACTCCTTGACCCACTGCCCCTCAAAATCCCTCCCCCTGCCACCCCCAAAATAATAAGTCTAGACTGAACTCCGTGTCCTTCCACCTCACAGAAACAGACAACACGGCACATGAGAAGATGGATGGAGCTGTAACTGTCTCTCTTCCCCAAAAGGATTTCTTTCAAGAGTCTCCAAAGAGTTTTTTTAGACTTTCCCGACAAGACACCATGTCTATTAAAGCCATTAATAAATAAAGCATTGCAATATTGCCACCAAAGAAATAGATAGCACACTATTACTTATTTAATCACTCTGATTAATTATTTATTGTTTATTCCGAATGATCTTTCTTTTAATTTTCGGCTTGGGTATCCCTTGAGAATGCAACAAGCATCACATAATTTTGGATAGCCAATTTAGATGACTTGTTGATGGGGAAAATATGGTTGGTTTAGTGCAAAACTACTTTAGGGGTTTGGGGAAAAAATGTTGATGATCATGGTACTGACATCAAAGAATAAGTACAGCAAAGTCAACAGTCAAGTAGTATTAAACATCCAGTTACAGACAGATACACACTCTCTCTTTTTCTCCCACACGCTGCCTTACCATGACTTGATTAACGTGGACCCCGTCTTAAACAAGTTGTGAAACTTATTCGGGTGTTACCATTTAGCGGTCAATTGTACGGAATATGTACTGAACTGTGCAATCTACTAATAAAAGTATCAATCAATCAATCAAAAAGTCTTCCTCATCATGCTACCAAAAATAATCCAGGTCCGGGGAGAGAGATAAATTATGGGCCTTGGTGCGTTTTGAAGTATTCTCGCATCAACAGCAATACACGCCAAAGCGCAGCCTGACTCCCCGGTTCCAAATCAAGTAATTATTACCACTGGTGCGATTTAGTCATGTGCACTGTAGCAACACTGCGACTGGACACGGCGGAAAAGCTGAGGTCAACAATGAGGGTGAGGAGTTGGAGGGCGGTGGGAACAAGTGGAGCATATGTCCTTTAATGAAGTAAAGACCCTGACCATGTCCAAGCTGAATGATTTACGCTGATGCCGATTGACCTCAGAAGATACATGGGTTGAAGCTTGACATCTTCAGTGCTCACTCTATAGCAGGGTTAGGGAACCTATGGCTCTAGAGCCAGATGTGGCTCTCTTGATGACTGCAGCTGGCTCTCAGATAAATCTTAGCTGACATTGCTTAATTCGATAAGTAACAATTCCGCTGGTAATCGCATTGTTAAAAATAATGTTCAAATTATAAAACATTCTCATGCATTTTAATCCAACCATCCGTTTTCTATCGCACCTGTTCAAGAAGTCGCATTAATGGTCAAAAGTATTTTATTTATTATTGGTTACCTTCAGAAAAAAAATGTTTATTTTTTTATTTTTTATTTTTTTTAAAGAATAAGAGATGCATGCATTAAGTTGTTGTAATCAGGGAAAGTCCAAATAAAAAAGGAGGCATAGAAATCTCTTGTCAGAGTGTGGGATGACACTGTTCAAGGGTACAGGTCTACGCGTTTCTCCTCATTGAGCTAAATTGAATCCAGTCTCTGTTTGATTCCTTGCTTCTTATCTGTTCAATAAATGTCATCAGTGTTTGTACCTGACAGTTGTATTCAGTGTTAAAAATACCATACGGCTCTCACGGAAATACATTTTAAAATATTTGGCTTTCATGGCTCTCTCAGCCAAAAAGGTTCCCGACCCCTGCTCTATAGCCTTAAAAAGACGTGTCATTTGAATGTTTAACAATGTATTTCTTTTTAAAATATAATGTGTTTATTTTTAAAATATACATATATTTGTGTTTATCATTATGACACACGCATGCACGCACACACACACTTTATTTGTATTTGAAAAATACCTACCTCTTTAGGACCACCCTTACTAGATGTATAAAAAATGTATTTACAACATTAATAATATATACAAACAATGCAAATATATAAAAAAAATAAGCTTTTAGTTAATATCATTAAGGCTGTGTAATTGGAATCATCCAAAAATGTATGTAAAAATGTATGAACATGTATGCAATCATTTTTGTTTATATAGATCAGGGGTCGGCAACCCGCGGCTGCGGAGCCGCATGCGACTCTTTGATCACTCTGATGTGGCTCAGCTGCATACTTGCCGACACCCCCGATTATTCCAGGAGGCTTCCAGATTTTCTCCGATTTTCACCCTGACAACGATACAGAGGGCGTGCCGTGATAGCAACGCCTTTAACGTCCTCTCAACCATGTCATCGCGCCCGCTTTTACCCAGTGCTACCTGCGTGCCAGCTGGTCACATGTAGTATGTGATGTGGTCTTTGTTAATACACGTCAGTGACTGCAAGGCATAATTGTTCAACACCCATACAGGTCACACTGAGGGTTGTGATATAAACTACTTTAACACTCTTACTAAAATGCATCACACTGTGAACCCACACCAAACAAGAATGACAAACACATTTCGGGAGAACATCCTAACCGTAACACAACATAAACACAACAGAACAAATACCCAGAACCTTAACCCTGACTGGGCTGGCAAGCTGATTGCACAGGTTACAGAGGGCGCTATTAGTAGTGCCACGATAGCACGCTTTTATTATTGTCTGGGAGAGAATAAGCTGATATTAAAGAGAATAGTCACTCTGAAATTCGCTAGTCTCCCGGAAGGATTGGGAGGGTTGTCAAGTGCGATGCTGTCAAGATGCATTCATACAAAACGTGCGGGCCGCGCTAACATAACATTTTCATATTAATTTGCCGGCCGCGTGTCTGAGACCCCTGGTTTATACATAGCACAAAGCAAAAAAACAACAACTCTGTATGCAGTGTTGTTTCATTATAAATTTCAAAAGAGTTTAGTGGCTCTCATTGTTTTCTTTATTTTGTGAAACGGGTCAAAATGGCTCTTTGAGTGGTAAAAGTTGCCGACCCCTGATATAGATGTATCAACAATATTTCTCCTGTATGAAAAAAATGGACACTATTATTAAAAATTCCAACAAACACCAAAACAAAATCAATTTAAATTGTTTTAATCAGCCCTTTTAGTCATCTAGTAGCTATAAAAGTATATTGCTGAATAGACAATAGGTCTAAATTGTTCTATTTCTGACAGTTCAAATTTGACACACACTTAGGATGGAAGAGTCTCTGTCCGTCTGTCTTTACAGCCACTCGGAGGCGTTTGTGCGTAACTGTGCCTTTCAAACATGCTAAATGTAGATGCAAAACAGCCGCCCACCCTGTCCCATTGGGTAAGGGACGTCTTACTGAATCTTAAATGAGAGAAAATAAGATTAATGTCAGCGTGGTTCTGAAACACAAATGGTTTAATACGTGCAAGCCATTTTTTTTTTACTAATTTTCAACAAACAAAGTACACTTTTGTAGGCAAAAGACTACGGTCATTTTTGTTATCTTTGTAATTATTTTTTTTGATCAATTCCCAGCATTTTTGATGAGCCATTGGCAATCCTTTGCTGACCAGGCTTCTTCTATATGACCAGGATCCTGACTGATGATACAGTGTTATAATTGTGCTGTTGCTTTCACTTTGAATTTTGATACAAAACGGACAATTTTAGTTGAAGATACTGTAGTGGTGTCTGGGATATGTGTAGCCTTTGTAGAACCTGAGTTAGTCAGCTAAGTGATTATGTTGGAGGTAGGAGGTTAATATTGGAGAGGATATTGCATTACGTCAAACATTAAATATATCCTTTATAATTTTTTAAAATATTTAGAGACTGCAGGCCAGAATCTAGACACTGGCCTGTGGGCTGTTGTTTGGGGACTCCTCGTCTAGAGCAGTGGTTCTCAAATGGGGGTACGCGTACCCGTCGGGGTACTTGAAGGTATGCCAAGGGGTACGTGAGATTTTTTTAAAATATTCTAAAAATAGCAACAATTCAAAAATCCTTTATAAATATATTTATACTTCAACAAAATGTGAATGTAAGTTCATAAACTGTGAAAAGAAATGCAACAATGCAATATTCAGTGTTGACAGCTAGATTTTTTGTGGACATGTTCCATAAATATTGATCAATCAATCAATCAATGTTTATTAATATAGCCCTAAATCACAAATGTCTCAAAGGACTGTACAAACCACTACGACTACGACATCCTCGGAAGAACCCACATAAGGGCAAGGAAAACTCACACCCAGTGGGCAGGGAGAATTCACACCCAGTGGGACGCCAGTGAAAATGCTTACTATGAGAAACCTTGGAGAGGACCTCAAATGTGGGCAAACCCCCCTCCCCCCTTCTAGGGGACCGAAAGCAATGGATGTCGAGCGGGTCTAACATGATACTGTGAAAGTTCAATCCATAGTGGCTCCAACACAGCCGCGAGAGTTCAGTTCAAAGCGGATCCAAGACAGCAGCGAGAGTCCCGTCCACAGGAAACCATCCCAGCAGCGTAGAGATGTCCCCAACCGATTACAGGCGAGCGGTCCATCCTGGGTCCCGACGAGCGGTCCATCCTAGGTCTCGACTCTGGACAGCCAGTACTCCATCCATGGTCATAGGAAAAGAAAAGAAGCAGCAGATCAACTGGTCTAAAAAGGAGGTTTATTTAAAGGCTAGAGTATACAAATGAGTTTTAAGGTGAGACTTAAATGCTTCTACTGATGTTAAAGATGTCTTTTTTTTTTGTGAAGAAATGTTTAGAATTAAGTTCATGAATCCAGATGGATCTCTATTACAATCCCCAAAGAGGGCACTTTAAGTTGATGATTACTTCTATGTGTAGAAATCTTTATTTATCATTGAATCACTTGTTTATTTTTATATCTTTTTTTCCAAATAGTTCAAGAAAGACCACTACAAATGAGCAATATTTTGCACTGTTATACAATTTAATAAATCAGAAACTGATGACATAGTGCTGTATTTTACTTCTTTATCAGTTTTTTTCAACCAAAAATGCTTTGCTCTGATAAGGGGCTACTTGAATTTAAAAAAATGTTCAAAAAAGGTTGAGAACCACTGGTCCAGCGTATACCATTCTTTCAAAACATATGGATCCAAAGGAGTTCTTATATTGCAATGTGCCATGCTGGCCAAGCTCTGGCATTCTTTGAAAGACAATGTTCTCAATTAACTTACTCTCTTTTCATTGAGTCTCCTTTGGTCAAACTGATTTGAGGAGTAGTTTCATGTTTTCCCTCGTCTTGCTCGTCCTTTTCTCTTCAGACAATCCATATATTTGATTCTGCAGTCAGAGGTTGTCACTCATTTTATTAGTTTAAAGCTTTCCCGTTCAATAATTGTCAACTCCAAGCCTTGGACATTGACCGAAACGGGTTTCCCTTGCCACAGATAATTTTCTCCAGCAAAAAAGGAACCATGATGATTTTAATCTACGTTCAAAACACGTATACAATAATACGTAATTAGATAAGCTTTGGTATACATTTTTCGCCACAGTCACATTTATAACTAGAGATGTCCGATTATGGCTTTTTTGCCGATATTCCAATATTGTCCAACTCTTAATTACCGATGCCGATATCAACCGATACTGATGTATACAGTCGTGCAATTAACACTATATTGTGCCTAATTTTGTTGTGATGCCCCGCTGGATGCATTAAACAATGTAACAAGGTTTTCCAAAATCAATCAACTCAAGTTATGGAAAAAAAATGCCAACATGGCACTGGCATATTTATTATTGAAGTCACAAAGTGCATTATTTATTTTAACATGCCTCAAAACAGCAACTTGGAATTTGGGACATGCTCTCCCCGAGAGAGCATGAGGAGGTTGAGGTGGGCGGGGTTGGTGGTCTTGGGGGGGGTGTATTGTAGCGTCCCGGAAGAGTTAGTGCTGCAAGGGATTCTGGGTATTTGTTCTGTTGTGTTTATGTTGTGATACGGTGCGGATGTTCTCCTGAAATGTGTTTGTCATTCTTGTTTGGTGTGGGTTCACAGTGTGGCAAAGATCTGTAACAGTGTTAAAGTTGTTTATACAGCCACCCTCAGTGTGACCTGTATGGCTGTTGACCAAGTATGCTTGCATTCACTAGTGTGTGTGAAAAGCCGTACATATAATGCGAGTAGGCCGGCACGCAAAGGCAGCGCCTTTAAGGTTTATTGGCTCTCTGAACTTCTCCCAACGTCTGTGTACACAATAAAAAGTCATACATTTTTCTTTTTAAACCGATACCAATACTTTTGAAACTGATACAGATAATTTCCGATATTACATTTTAAAGCAGTTATCGGCCGATTACATCGGCAGTCCGATATTATCGCATATCCTTATTTACAACCCATTTTTTTTAATCCGTCTGCAAACTCTTCTATTGTGGAGCTGCTACAAATGAAACCACGACTCACCCTCTCCAGAAATATCCTAGTTAGTCTTTAAAAATTGTGCTCTGTTTGAATATCTATTTTGAAGTCATAACCACTATTTTTCCTGTCCCAGATTAAAAAAAAAAAAAGTCTTATAAAAATGTCTTATTTACCCGGTCACAACATTAGAAACTCATGGATTGATTAGACTCTGCATTAGAAAAATGCACTTTAGCAGCATTGATGTCACCAGTATGTTGCACGTCAGTGTTATTATGCGCATGCCAAGATTAGATGAAAGTAACCCTTTTTTTTTTTTTAAATCTTATTGTGTTTCCTAATAGCCTGAAGCACATGGGGGGAGAGACTGTAAAACCCCACAAACAGAGGGATTCAAAACTTCCTGCAAATGCAAGAACCTCATGATTTGACGCTTTGACATTGTTTAACACGAATATCCTCCACGGGGCCCTAAGCAAAATTTGATTCCGGAGCCCTCTATTTCTGCCAATAATATTGATTGTTGATCATTCACACACCTACTATAAACTCATTGAGGCTCTGGCAGTGTTGTTTACTATTTATTCTATTGACAGCCTGGCGTGTCTTTACATGTAAGTCAAATACATGGTGGTGGCCCAGTTAAAAGCACACATAATACTCATGCAATTATAACACAAATAATGCCAATGAATGAATTAATAATGTTCAGGATAAATGGTGAATGGTAAATGGGATATACCGTATTTCCTTGAATTGCCGCCGGGTGTCCGCGGGGCGTGTAATATGCGCCTGCCCTGAATTACTGCCGGGTCAAACTCGCTTCCCCAAAATTATTAGCGCATGCTTACTAATACCGCCGGGTCAAATTTGTGACGTCACGAGTGACGTTTCCCCTGTTGTCATTTTCAAAATGGCGAAGGAGTTTTTTTTTTGCTTGTACTACCTGTATGTGTGAACCAGGGGTCTTGTTCAACAGCCATACAGATCACGCTGAAGGTTGTGATATAAAACAACTTTAACACTCTTACTAATATGCGCCACACTCTGTGAACTCATACCAATCAAGAATGACAAACACATTTCGGGAGAACATCCGCTCTGTAACACATTATAAACGCAACATAACAATTACCCAGAATGCCATGCATCCATGACTCTTGGCTATTTTATACACCCCGCTAGCGCCAAACCCCGCGCCCCCTCCGTGCGTCGGTTGAGGTGGCCGGGGTTGAGGGCGCGTGTATAATATAGCCAAGAGTCATGGATGCGTGGCATTCTGGGTAATTGTTATGTTGCGTTTATAATGTGTTACTGAGCCGATGTTCTCCAGAAATGTGTTTGTTATTCTTGTTTGGTTAGGGTTCACAGTGTGGCGCATATTAGTAAGAGTGTTAAAGTTGTTTATATCACAACCTTCAATGCAACCGGTATGGCTGTTGAGCAAATATGCCTTACAATCTTGTACGAGGAGCAGCGAGATGCATGCATCCGGCCGACACGCAGATAGCATGGTGTAGAGGCGGGTGCGATGACATGTTGTAGAGCAGTGGTCCCCAACCACCGGGCTGCGGAAGAATTTTTTATCAATTTTATTTTACCTTTAATTATTATAATTTTTTTTTTTACTGCATGCCTTTGGTAAGCACAGGGGTGAGAAGAGGTTTTAAAATTGTTAGCGCCTGCTTACTTTTACCGCATGCCTTTAATAAGTGCAAAAGTGAGAAGAGGTTTTAAATTAATTAGCGCCCGGGCGGCTATTGAAGGAAATACGGTAATTGTATAGCGCTTTTCTACCTTTTTAAGGAACTCAAAGCAATTTGACACTATTTCCACATTCACCCATTCACACACTGAGCTGCCAAGCAAAGCGCTAACCAGGACCATCAGGAGCAAGGGTGAAGGGTCTTGCTCAAGGACACAACGCACGTGACTAGGATGGTAGAATGTGGGGATTGAACCAGGAATTCTCAGGTTGCTGGCACAGCCGTCCCCCGGGTGTCACAAATGGTTTCCAATTTCAAAATGATTCAGCTACAAGAGTGGCCTGGGGTTAAACGGTCCAATTGATGAAGCTTTATATTTTCATTTTCTACCGCTTTTGGGGTTGCGGGGGGTGCTGGAGCCTATCTCAGCCGCATTCGGGGCGGAAGGCGGTCTACACCCTGGAATAGTCGCCACCTCATCACAGGGCCAACACAGATAAACAGACAACATTCACACTCACATTCACACACTAGGGCCAATTTACATCCATCCATCTGTCCATTTCCTACCGCTTGTCCCTTTTGGAGTTGCGGGGGGTGCTGGAGCCTATCTCAGCTGCATTCGGGAAGAAGGCAGAGTACACCCTGGACAAGTCACCACCTCATCGCAGAGTACAGATAGACAGACAACATTCACACTCACATTCACACACTAGGGCCGATTTAGTGTTGTCAACCAACCTATCCCCAGGTGCATGTCTTTGGAGGTGGGAGGAAGCCTGAATACCCGGAGAGAACCCACGCAGTCACAGGGAGAACATGCAAACTCCACACAGAAAGATCCCAAGCCCGGGATTGAACTCAGGACTACTCGGGACCTTCGTATTGTGAGGCACATGCACTAACCCCCATTTTCACCGTGCTGCCTGGCGAATTTCCATATTATTCTTAAATTACCTTTTTTTTCAGGTAAATGTTATTATCCAATGTTTACTACAGAGCGGGGAATTAGGGGTGTTACTTTTCAGAGTCTGTATAGTACCGAATATGATTCATTAGTATCGCGGTACTATACTTATTCCGGTATAACGCACAACCCTAGTTTGGACTATGTTTGTCCGCAACTGATCACTACGTGTAGCACAAACTTTTATTCGTGGTTACTGTAATGATTTGTTTGAAATGATTTCAGCCTTCATTGTGTCCAAAAAAATAATAGAGTTTGTCATGACATGGACTTTGGTGTGGTTTGTTTTCCCGTGGTGCAAAGCGACTGGACCAGACGCGTGAAGGTAATGACATCTTTTAGTATTACTCGAAAATATTACAAAAAACAAAGGGTATAAACAAAAGGCGCTCTCAGCGGAAGTACAAAACTTAGCTATGAAAACAATACTATTACTACAACGTAAACTATGGACATAAAACAAAACTTGCAAACTATGGCACGAATAATGAAAACTTCTTTGGAACGAGCAAGGAGCATGGCTCATCGGCATGGATAACAAGCGTGTGTAGAGGGTTATGTCGCTAGGCTGACTGCCTGGCAACTACAGGCTTGAATAGTGCTGTGATTATTGACAGGTGCGTGAGTCCAAACAAATGAGCCAGGTGAAACTAATGGTTGTCATGGAAACTAAAACAAACCAGGGTGCGCATAAACAGGGAATAATGGAGTAAAAAACAATAACAGAACATAACTAAACAAAACATGATCACAAAGACATGACGGAGTTGTCCATTTCCATGGTACTAATGAGATGTTGTTGTGCCAAAACCCCATTCTTGTTAAAAGCTACATAAGATATTGAATGTTATTTGTTCGTGCGCGTAACAAATATTGATAAAGTGTCCAAACACTTTTAATATTTAATCTGCTAATGGCATCATAGGAGTAAAAAACAAATGTGTCCTCTTTGTCGAATGCTGGCGTGTTGTGAAGTATTTGCGGTTCCAAAGATGGACCTCGGGCAGTGTGCAGGTAAGAAGATTCTTTACTTCAAGGCAATGTATCACTAACTGGGTGCTAGCTTTAGCACGGCATGAAGAGAACAAAGGGAAATAACTTACGTTGCTTGAAAACAAACATCATCAAATGAACCGTCGTTTGTAGGGAATAGCGAACACATGCACCAACATCTAACGAGTATAAATAAGGGTTATGATGAGCCTTACACCAGGTGACAACATGAATCAAAACATGGGGACAGGTGTGTAGCTGTTGCTCCAAATAGGTAAACAAAGGATCACAGGCAAAAAATATAATGCAAACAAGACAAGATGTGATGGTTCATAATACTCTTCAATTTACCCCAGTTCTACAATGTGAAAAATGTTAAAGCCACACATCTTGTTTTCGTTTTTGGCGGTGACTACTGAATTCCTCATCTAAAGAAGAAAAACATTTGATTGGCTGGCTTTCATAACTAATCCCTCCCCCTCTTTCAATGCACGCCGTTAAAGAGCTGTGATTGGATATACTCCGAACTTGTCCCGCCCATCGACAAGACTAAATGAAATATGATTGGAAATCATTTCTGTCAACCTTTTCGGCTCCTTTTTATAATGAACTAAATTGTTAGTTAATTGGGTTATAGTCTAAGTCTACGTGTGTTTTTATTTGATTAAAAATCGTCCGATTTAAAAAATAGATTTGAAAAAAAATTAAAAACCGGCAGTGCGTGAGTCCAGCAGAGGCAGAGCTTTGACACCTAAAGAGAGGCAGGAATTATTACTTGGCCTACATCAGCAGCACTACTCTTATGACCTAAAATTGTGTTTTTGTACAATAACATATAGTTCATCATATAGAAATCATCAATCAGACTAATATAAGTTAAGTACCAATGATTGTCACACACACACTAGGTGTGGCGAAATTATTCTATGCATTTGACCCATCACCCTTGAGCACCCCCTGGGAGATGAGGGGAGCAGTGGGCAGCAGCGGTGGCTGCGCCCGGGAATCATTTTTGGTGATTTAACCCCCAATTCCAACCATTGATGCTGAATGCAAAGCAGGGCGGTAATGGGTCCCATTTTATAGTCTTTGGGCTACTGAGTAGGCAAGCAAAACTAAAAAGTTTTTTTTTTTTTTTTTTAATTGCTCTTGGGGGCCCCTTAGTTGCCGCCGGGGCCTAAGTAAGCATTGAGTTCGCTTAGGCCGGGGTCAGCAGCCCGCGGCTCTTTAGTGCCGTCCTATTGGCTCTCTGGAGCATTTAAAAAAAAAAGATTGAAAATGGAAAAAGATGGGTGGAAAATATATTTTTATGCTTTAGTATGTTTTTTGTTTGAGGACAAACATGACACAAACCTTTGCAATTGTTAGAAAAACCCACTGTTTAGTATGTTTGTGTGTATGCTTCACTAGGTGAGCATTGTTTTGTCCTACTAATTTCAGCGGTTCTTGAACTCACCATAGTGTGGACTGACGTATGTAAAATATTCCACTCCTTCTGTCCCATTTTGCCCACCAAAAGTTTTATACTGTGCGTGAATGCACAAAGGTGTCCATTGTTGATGTTAATGACTTGTTGGAGTGCAAATCAGGCATACTGTATTTGGTCAGTGGATGACTGCAAGCTAATCAATGTTAACACCCTATTTTGGCTGGCTGTATCTACATATTGCATCAATATGCCTTGTTAGATTAAATTAGATTAGATAGTACTTTATTTATTCCGTCAGGAGAGTTCCTTCAGGAAAATTAAGGAAGGACATGCTTGAGCAGGTTTGACTCTTGTTTATTTTTCAATAAACCCCAGTGTAGGTCGGGACACTTTTCAGCTCCTTCCTCCACTGCTCGTTCGCCGGTCGCTTTTCAGCCATCGTCGTCGTCTGCTCTCTGTTGCTTCCGCTCTTCGATCCACCTCCTTCTGCCCCGTTCTCTCCTCCTCCTCCCCTTTCATACATTAATTGTCTCCCAGTGTGCGAGCCACGCACCTGATCTCGCTTGTAGCGTCGCTCCCGGCACGCCCGCCTCGCCGCCCGCCCGCATTCTCCGCCTCCTTGTCGCCATCTTGGGCCGGGCTCCAGCGTGCCCTGCCACGCTTTTCGTTCGCTGGCTCCACCTCTCCACAGGGCTAAAATGACTTCAAATAGCTGTCGTTATAATGAATACTTTGCATTTATTTGCATCTTTCTGATATGTTGCCGGCAAGCCTCGAATTGCAACAATCGTTGTGCAGTGAGCTTTGTAAACGATGAAAATGGTGCCGATAGTTTAAAGCCTAACTTTGCACCGTGGGATTTGTCATGTTGTTTTGTTTTTGTATTAGTGCACATACTTGACACATTACCTTAAACTAAATGTGTAAGGAAAAAAACAGGAGTTTTGTGATCTTCAGACTGAAAATAGATTTACTCCCATGAGAGCCTTTGCTGTCATAGAGAAGCTTTTCAATACAGTGGAACAATGTATACAATATGTCAAATGGTTACCTCAAAGCGTTGCTTTTTTTAAGTAAAAAGACAAAAATTAAAGCGGTGGAATTCTCCTCTGTACTCTGTTTTTTTCCATTGTCCTCTGCAGATGTGATTAAATTGCTGATTGATTTTGTATCTCAGCTCAATTCCTTACCCCTCACTCACCGTCTCTGCCATTGATCCTCACAAGGCTGCTGACTTTAAAGTCAGCGGGCCCATCCTCTCTGGCCTCCGGAAATGAACTTGTTAGATGGGCTGTGCGATTTATTGCTCATGCGGCTGAGGTGTCGCCGTGTGAATGTGTGTGTGTGTGTGTGTGTGTGAGTGTGTGTGTGTGCAGGAGCGGCGGGTGTGTGTGCATGCAAGCCCATGCAGCTTTTGCAATGTTGTAAATGTATTCCACGCCTGCATTTAACTGGACACGAGGCCATTAAAAATATCGGACCGATAATTATCATCCCGATTTGAAGAACTACCACAGTGATGAATCTAATAACATTAACAAAAAAATAAATCTCTGATAACCAATGAGGCAAGACGATCAGCACTGTGCTGTAGGTGGGTTAAAGTGAACTCTTTTTCTCCTACTTGTGTTGCGAACTACTCTGAGCTTGTTGTAAACAAACATTGTGACAATCAATTGGGACTTTGATGTTGTTGCTTAGGAAGACATTTAGGCCCTTTCTACACTAAGGTTATCCAGGGTAAATCCCAGCTGACATATACACGAGTCGTTTAAAGGCCTACTGAAACCCACTACTACCGACCACGCAGTCTGATAGTTTATATATCAATGATGAAATATTAACATTGCAACACATGCCAATACGGCCTTTTTAGTTTACTAAATTACAATTTTAAATTTCCCGCGAAGTGTTGTGTTGAAAACGTCGCGGTATGATGACGCGTGCGTATGGCGTCTCGGGTTGTAGCGGACATTATTTTCCAGCCCGATCCAAGCTATATATAGTCTGCTTTAATAGCATAATTAAACAGTATTCTGGACATCTGTGTTGCTGAATCTTTTGCAATTTGTTCAATTAATAATGAAGAAGTCAAAGTAGAAAGTTTGAGGTGGGAAGCTTTTAGCCTTTAGCCACACAAACACATGGTGTTTCCTTGTTTAAAATTCCCGAATGTGAAGCTTTGCTATGGATCAGAGTGGTCAAGCGAACATGAATCCCAACCATATATTAACTGGCAGTTTTCGGTGAGAAAATTGTGGTCTTACCGGAGACACCAGCGAAGCTTCGTCCCGTTGCAGCACGTGACTTAATTCCCTCAGAGACTCTGGCGTCTACACACCCGTGGCCACACCCCTCCGACTTTAGGTACTGTATAATTTCACCAAAACAATAAGCAGATAAGGGATTTTCCAGAATTATCCTAGGAAATGTGTCTAATAACATCTGAATCGCTCTCACTGCAATAGCATTTTTCATTCTTTCTAGTCCTTCACTCTAAATTTCCTCATCCACAAATCTTTCATCCTCGCTCAAATTAATGGGGAAATTGTCGCTTTCTCTGCCGAATAGCTCTTGCTGCTGGAGGCTCACATTATAAACAATGTTAGGATGTGAGGAGCCCTACAACCAGTGACGTCACGTGCACCTCGTCTGCTACTTCCGGTAAAGGCAAGGCTTTTTTATTAGCGACCATAAGTTTCGAAATTTATCGTCGATGTTCTCTACTAAATCCTTTCAGCAAAATTATGGCAATATCGCAAAATGATCAAGTATGACACATAGAATGGACCTGCTATCCCTGTTTAAATAAGAACATCTAATTTCAGTAGGTCTTTAAATGTAACTAATCTGAACAATATCCAGTGTTGTGGTATTTCAATGAAAGGAAATCCAGTGTGCTGTGGGGCCATATTGTAGTGAATCACACCGGAGCCATCATAAATTAATCAAATCTTTAATGGACACTTGAAAGTAAACAATGTGATAAAGAACATTTGACAACAATAAATCTCGGGATCTAGATATCCGGTCAGGACACTCCTCACTCTTTTGCCTTCACCTTCATTGTCCATTTGTTTGTGGTGACTTTATATACTCTGGACCTAGACGTTGAGTCGGCGACATATAGGGCGGACATTAACTGATACAGTCTGCCTTGACAGTCCAAATGTATTCAATGTTTTCCATAGGTAATACGAGACACACACTACCTTATTTTTAATCACATCCAGGGGAGCCCGCATTCTCGTTGACTCTCCTTCGACATATGGACAAAGTTTTTTGGTAAGTAGCATCACGGCTGACCAAGTTCTCTTGCCGTCTGAGAAGTGTTGTATCCGAAATAGCTGCAATCGCTTCTCTTGAGGTCTTAATGTGTGATTTCCACAAGTGTGGACGAGTGTGGCGAGAGAGGTGAATAAATAGCTCTTTGATTAGTGGCCGACTGCAGCTGAGCGTGCCGACCACTAACCAGAGGCAGGTGAACCCAATTAATCCCCAGAGAAACCAAAACAAACCCAGAGATGCACAAAACAGGAACTAAGGGAGTCCAAGTATAACAGAAGATAACAAAACCATGATCCGGGCCACGTATGATGACTAACAGGCTAAGTATAATTATATATGCCTGCGTGGATGTTCATAGTCATTTCAAATCAGGAAACAGACATTAGAATAACATGTAGCCTGTATAATTATAGCTTTATGGATCGAAAAGCAATGAAAAACTGTGTGGGTTCTCTCCGGTTTCAACTGATTCCTCCCACCTACAAAAACATGCACCTGGGGATAGGCTGACAAATTATTAAACAAAGGTTGATTGGCAGCCCTAAATTGGTCCTAGAGTGTGAATGTGAGTGAGAATGTTGTCTGTCTATCTGTGTCGACTCTGCGATGAGGCTGCGACATGTCCAGGGTGTACTCCGCCTTCCGCCCGTGTGCAGCTGAGATAGGCTCCAGTACCCCCTGCAAGTCCGTAACTGACAAGCAGTGGAAAATGGATGGATGGATAGGGCTTGTTAATAGGTGTGATGAATTTATGTATTTTTCTTCTCTAACGCCCATAATGATTTGCATTCAACAAATAGTTTTCAGATTACACCGACAGAGACACTGAAAAGGTGTGTTAGTGTTTGTGCAATGGGATCACCTTTTGGACGGGTTTACTCACTGCAGGTGCTGCGGGTTGACAATGTACTCCCTGTTTCGTCCCATAAGCATATTCATCCATAGCGTTTGTGCTTGAAAATACTCTTCATTCATCACTCCGAACAAGGTTTGTCAGTTGTATAATATAACTAAAACAATTCATACATACTAAACCATCCCATGTGTAATGTCTGTGTTTTAATGCATAAATGTACGTGTTTTTGCAATGTAATTGTGACGTTTGGCTTGCACCGTGGTGTGTGTTTGCGTTCTTGTGGTGCAGCGGAGATGGAACATAGCGTTAAGGTAGGAATGATGATTTAGTCCTAACTACAAAAACAAACTAATAACAGAAATACTGGCACATAGGCACTAAAGACAAAACAAACAGAACTAGCGTGGAAGCTAGAATGAACTGAAAGCGCTAGTATGTAAACTAGGGACAAGTAAACAAACAAAATAGCATGGAAGCTAATAGGGTGAAAAAAGTGTAGCAAACTATAGTCCGAGAACGGATGTGAAACAAAGGCGGTCTTAAATAAGGAGACAATCACAAATCAGGTGCGCGACGACAAACAAGAAACAGGTGACACTAAATGACTAACCATGACAACAGAAACCCAATAGGAAGTGCCACCGGGAACCAAAGACGTCGAATACAACACAGGATGATAACAAAACAGAAACAAAACCAGAATATGACATGGTCCAAGACCTGGACCATGACAGTAATCAAGCTAGTGTTGTGAGCATTAGCAAATATGCTAACACGTTTAGTTAAGTGTCTGCGTTAGTAATATTGTCTTACAATGGCATTCTTTTTGTATTGTTTCAGGTTCATAAATTCACCAAAATGATACAGTGTTGTTATTGAGTCTTTTTAGCTGATTGTAGAGGGAGCTTCAGCAGCTAGTGGGTCCATGACGATGACTTGTTTTGCTTGATCAAATTGCTGGGCGATATGGCCTTTTTTTAATATCTCAATATTTTTAGGCCATGTCACGATACACGATATATATCTCGATATTTTGCCTTAGCCTTGAATGAACACTTGATACATATAATCACAGCAGTACCATGATTCTACATGTCTACATTAAACCATTCTTGTTCATACTGCATTAATATATGCTCATTTCAAACTTTCATGCAGAGAGGGAAATCCCAACTAAGTGAATTTACCAAAACTGTATTTATTAAACAGTTATTAAGCAGTGGCACAAACATTCATGGCATTTCAAAACAGAAAGTGCTAGATTGTCAGAGACATTTTAAAACAACCTATGAGTACAATTTTGTGAATGATGTCACAAAGATGACATATAAAAACAACACTAAATTAAAGTGAACTCTTTGTACAGGACGCCACTACAATAGTTGAAAACAAATAAAGTGCACTTTTGTGCATGATCAATCAATGTTTATTTATATAGCCCCAAATCACAAATGTCTCAAAGGACTGCACAAATCATTACGACTACAACATCCTCGGAAGAACCCACAAAAGGGCAAGGAAAACTCACACCCAGTGGGCAGGGAGAATTCACATCCAGTAGGACGCCAGTGACAATGCTGACTATGAGAAACCTTGGAGAGGACCTCAAATGTGGGCAACCCCCCCCCTCTAGGGGACCGAAAGCAATGGATGTCGAGCGGGTCTAACATGATACAGTGAAAGTTCAATCCATAGTGGCTCCAACACAGCCGCGAGAGTTCAGTTCAAGCGGATCCAAGACAGCAGCGAGAGTCCCGTCCACAGGAGACCATCTCAAGCGGAGGCGGATCAGCAGCGTAGAGATGTCCCCAACCGATACAGGCAAGCGGTCCATCCTGGGTCCCGACGAGCGGTCCATCCTGGGTCTCGACTCTGGACAGCCAGTACTTCATCCATGGTCATCGGACCGGACCCCCTCCACAAGGGAGGGGAGGACATAGGAGAAAAAAGAAAAGAAGCGGCAGATCAACTGGTCTAAAAAGGAGGTCTATTTAAAGGCTAGAGTATACAGATGAGTTTTAAGGTGAGACTTAAATGCTTCTACTGATGTCATGCTTTGATGATGTCACACAAGATATTTCAATAACTGTCAAATAAAAATGAGCTGCATAATAGGAAATGTAATAGTATATATCCTATTGTATTTGGTAGGTTACTGCGGATGTTATCTCCTGTTGTTGACTATTTTTTTCATACGGTGTTGATGTGGAAATGGTTGCTTGGACATTTTATTGGTGTGACACCGGCCAAAAATGTTGACATGCAGAGTTTCAAGCACTCTTCATTCTCTAGAAGCTAACTTTACAAATGATGCTGCATATTAGCAGTAATGCTACTTACTGTAGCAACGCTATTGCCCCACACTTGACAAATTATGGTTGTCTGTTCGACATATTCCCGCTTGAAGCCAAACCACCGCCAGATGATGGATTCCCTGCTGTTTTTCTTGGGAATCAATTTTTCCTTAATTTGTTACCAGATTCGCACCTTCTTTCTTTCGTATTACCACTCGCACCACAGCTAACGTTACCCATGCCGCTACCTGTCTGCTCCGCGAGGGCGTTTACGTATGTGACGTATAAAGGAAGGTGCGCTTGTTTTATCTCTCTGTGAGAAGCAGAGACAACAAAGAGTGAGAAGAGCCTGTAGTGTAATGCCCGCAGCTAAAAGCAACTGCGTGAGGATGTATACTCGGATATCACGATATAGTCATTTTCTATATCGCACTGAGACAAGCCTGCGATATATCGAGTATATCTATATATCGTCCAGCCCTATTTGATCGCCTGTTTTACTGCCATGTTATGAGGCCGCGACTTGTCCAGGGTGTAACATGCCCTCCGCTCTAGTGCAGCTGGGCTAGGCTCCAGCATCCCTGCGATGCAGAGCGGGACATGCGGTAGAGAATGGATGGATGAGTTCTTTGGATTTGTCGCGACCCGGTAAATATTTGCTCACTTTGGACACGCCTGGTCTTAATTGTCTTACCGTCAACATGTCCTGCTTTGCGGTCCATACAAAAAGTTGACTTTATCAATTTATTACGGAATAAGTTTTTTCTGCATTGAAGATAGTACAGCATGACACACAAATTGAGGGGATAAATGAGGCGAGGGGCACTCACTTTCTCACTTTAATGCATTCTTTTTGCAAACCACTTGAGTCACCCCCTACAGGCCTCCAGAAAGAAAACAGCTTACCCTTTTCAGACAGGTTTAATCTGTTTGCTTCCTTTGATATTTTATATGATTATATAAGATAGCCTAAATCATAATCCGAAGAACTGACTGCTTGGGTATTTTGACTGGCTTTACACCGTTCACGACGCATGCATTTTTTTTGCAGATGATACCGATCTGCCTATGTGAAGCGTCAGACAAAGCCTTGTCCTCTACTGCAGTCTCCCCTGACATATTGATTGGGTTCCATTTAAAAGCCCTGTTCTCGCACCGTTATTTACTCCAATAGTAAATCTTTACAATGTTGTAAAAGACGGTTTAACACACTCAGGTTATACAATCTTCCTGCTGCAGAAGCCAGACAGGCATGTGTCAGGGAAACAGAAAGAAGGGAGAGGCCTTGAAGCAATTTATCGGATTCATTGTGAAGATTTGAATACTAAAGAATTGATTAGGAACAGCGGAGGACTAAATGTATTTACACAAATATAAATGAGTTTGTTTTTCCATTCTTTTACATGGGTCTATGATGTTGCACTACTGGGGAACATTATCACAATTTCAGAAGGGTTAAAACCAATAAAAATCAGTTCCCAGGGGCTTATTTTATTTTTCAAAGTTTTTTTCAAAATTTTACCCGTCCCGGAATATCTTTAAAAAAAGCTTTAAAGTGCCTGATTTTCGCTATCTGCGAAGCCACTGTCCATTTCCCTGTGACGTCACATAGCGATACCAATACAAACAAATGGTGGATAGGACAGCAAGATATAGCGACATTAGCTCGGATTCAGACTCGGATTTCAGCGGCTTAAGCGATTCAACAGATTACGCATTTATTGAAACGGATGGTTGGAGTACGGAGGCAGATAGCGAAAACGAAATTGACGCTATTCGGCCATGTGTTCTTTAGCATCGCCGGTAATATGTGCAGACCAAACGTTCAGGACTTTCGCATCTTGTGACACTAGATCAACTTAAATCCGTCAATTGGTAAGTGTTTGTTTGGCATTAAATGTGGACGGAGGGAAAGGCTGGATACAATTATATCTCCAAATGTACATGCAGCTAGCCTAAATAGCATGTTAGCATCGATTAGCTGGCAGTCATGCCGCGACCAAATATGGCTGATTAGCACATAAGTCAATAACATCAACAAAACTCACCTTTGTGATTTCGTTGTCTTTATCGTTGGAAATGCATCTGCAGGATATCCATACATCTCTGTGCCATGTCTGCCTTAGCATCGCCGATAAATAGCCTGTTAGCATCGATTAACATGCCGGGCTAATCTATGCACATTCCATGTAAATCAACTTGAATCCGTCCCTGATCGTGTTGTTAAACCCTCCGACAACACACCGACGAGGCATGATGTCTCCAAGGTACGGAAAACAGTCGAAAAAATGGAAAATAACAGAGCTGATTTGACTCGATGTGTATAATGTGTTTGACAAAATGGCCGATTGACTACCTAGGTGACGTCACAACGTGACGTCATCGCTCCGAGAGTAAATAATAGGAAGGTG